>NW_022990889.1:2356723-2671723 GCF_902827175.1 Gymnodraco acuticeps
AATCCCAATTTTTTTTACATCATCCTTGTCACATTTATAAATGGCACTACAGACATATATCACTGAATGTAAGCATTATTAAGGTTAAGTATCCATATATCTGATAACAGAAACATTCCATGGCTTTGGTAATGCTATTAATTAAAAGCTGAGATCATTTTACCATCACACATGAAGCACACTTTAAAGCAGAAAAAAGCTAAAACGGTAATGCTTGACACCATCAACTGTCAACCGAACCGTTGGTTTTGAGACACTTTATGCTGATTGTTTACTTTTTAGAACATGTACAACCAGAAAGCGGCCCTACTGTAGCATGTAATTGATTACAAACACAAACACAGATGCTATGTGGGAATTAGAAAGACCAATTAAGCAACATGCAACAATGCTGCATGCTGCGGAGCCCTTACCTTTCCCTATAATGTGGTTGTCGGATGCTTTTATCTTACACTAACTGGTGCCTTACAGCACCACCAGGGATTCCATTTTTAGTACGGCTACTCCCACTTGGAATCAAGCCTCAGCTCTCTATGTGGTGCCTTACTGTATAAAGCTATCCAGAATCACAGCTGCCTGCTGATACAGCTCAACTCTTCTAGTTAAATCACTCATGTCACCCTTCAATCTTTGTTTGAAACCCCCTCACGCCATGAGTATCCTTGGATTGACCCTTAATGTCGAAGATGCCTCTCATAGAGAAAGCTCAGCTGCTAATACTGTAGAGGGGTGGGGTGATTTTTTTTTTAACAGTTTGTGATAGCAGCCAAAAGCTTTTCTTGTAAATGAGAATGTCGAAAGAGGCTGACGTGTTGCTAATGTGGTTTGGCATAGCAATTTAGCCCAGGTCTCATACATGTGTTCCACAAACTGTAAAATAGAAACCATGGAAATATGTAGGGGTGTACTGCATGGCCCCTGTATTTCACATTCACGCAGTAACATTTGACAGCGCACACACATCTGTATGAGGCAGCAGGGCGGCCTACAGTAGGGAGTCATGTCCTTCAGGGGATGCACATCCCCCCTGCAGGTGTCATGGAGAAAGTAGAGCCAGGTGAGCATTCACTCTGACCTCAGCAAGCATGCAGGTGCTGGGAGATAAAAAATGAATTCTCTTACAGAGATCCAAAAAAATGCAGATTTCTATCACTGGGCCGAAGGATTAGTGGGCTGGCAAGCTCAACAAACTTGACCAAACAGACCATTATAGAGTATCCCCTGCCTATTCTGCCCACGATTCTGTCAGCCTACTGTAAATCATCATTGGTTACATCCCTCCATGCTACGACAGTCCCACACAGCTTTGATGTTAAGCCGATCCAGATAACATTCAGGTCAAGTCCAAGTTACTGTACCACATTTCTTTGCAGAGCAGCCAGCAAGGATGCTGGAGCTGGGCAGCATTAGTTGCCCATTCCGATTTTCGGCAAGCCTAGATATTTAACATGCAGCAACAACGCCAAACAAGTAGCCAATTAAATATTCATCATATTACCTCTTATCTGTCAATGTCAAAAGCAGTCATTCAAACATTAGGCGAAGAAATAGATTTGACAGGCTCGTAATAACGCACCGGATGAAGCAGATCGACTGGTGTTAAATCAAAATAAAAGCAAGGACCCGGAGAAGTAAAACACATCCCATTATCATGTGAAAAGGTCGTCTGCAGGCTATGAATATGAGATGTTTCTAGCGCTTCTGCTGAGCCAACATCGAGCGGTCCTCCCTGTAGTGAGCCCGTTTGGGAGGAACAGCACCTTGAACAACAGCGCCAGGGTTTGAAAACACACAGGGGGTAAAAAAAGAAAATAATCTGAAATCCTACCTGATGTCTGTCACTCGTTAATGCATGCGACCTGGCTTGGATGTAGGCTAAGCGATACACACACACCGCAAGCGGGTCAGCTCAGCCTGCCTGCCTCCTCCCCAGCATCAAGCCCCTCCTCGTTTTATCGTACAGTGGAGAGAGATGGGGAAAAAAGAGAAACGACCGCATATCTATGCGCCGTAAAAAGGAAGCAACGTCACAGGCACCACTGGTTTGTGATAATCATAGACCTAGCCAGATGAAGATAGGTTTAAAGGTTCAACGCTAGGCTCAGAGATACAGATGAGCAATCGTGCGAGATCAAATGAACCCGAGAAACGCGATTGAATATTAACGCACGAAAGATGTAAAAGAGGGGGGGGGGGGGGGGGGGACACATGTAGTCCTATCCTATTAAGATATTTGAAATAATGATTGAAATAATTGCATCATGACTTCATAAACATTGTATTCTATTTCATTTGATGAGTTTTTGGCTGGATTTACATCTCTGTAATAATTAGAGAGTATTCAATCACACTAACGTCTTTCTCTCAGTGTATCATCTCTGAGCTGTTGTTTTTTAATCTGAGCAGATACTGCCATCTAATGGAGATGTTCAAGCCTCCATACAAGCATAAACGCTTGGAAAAGAAACCAGTGGTTGTCAAGAAAACTAGTAAAATTCAGTATTATACAGTACACTATTTCTTCAAACCTTTCCTCCTGCTTATTACTAGACATGTTATATTGAAAAGCGTAAAACTGTATTCACCAACAAAAAGTTGACTCACACAAAGACCCACAGTACATCTGTATGTCTATGGAGCTGTGTGTGATCAATTTTAGTCTTAGATTACATTTTCATTGAAATAGTTAATATTTGTGTATGTACATTATGATTTAACTCAAATTTATTATTTTAACCTTGGTGTAAGAGGCACAAGATTTTTAAGACGCAAGCCTCAATTGATGATGAGTCTGGAACGTTTTCAAAAAAACAATTCTTAGAAGCTCCTCCAATTAGGACTTTCCTGGTATATTGTTAACACTGACATCATTCTGTCTTTGAGTGCCTGCCTGGTAACGCATTGTAAACAAGTTACTCCACTTGAACCTTGGCCAAGGCAGAGTGGAATTTTTTGACACGATCCCTCCTTTCCCTCTAGAATCCCAAGAGAGCGGAGATAAGCCAAAGGACAATAGTAAAGGGACTGTCCTTGTCGCATTAGCATCTTATTGAAAACAGACCAAAACCAGCACAACTGATGCTTGTTGCAGTTGTACTGTGTAAGTCTGTGTCAAAAAAAGTTTAATGTATTTTTTCAGATTAAATACAGTAACTACTATAGCTAAAGTGCAGATCCACCACAATTACAGTTTTCTGTCCTGCATTTTGGTAATTATTCATCCTATAGCTTCTGTGCCACCACAAGAGGGTAGCACTGATATGACAATGTTTCATGAAGGTTGAAGACCTAGGGTGCAATGTACAACTGGGACATGTGAATTTAGTGATGCAAAAATATATCTGGAATTTTCCAAGCGAAATTATGAGGCAATGATGTATGTGTTAAGCATCTTAATATTTCTTTAATCAATTATTCAATTAATAAATTAGTGATATACTGTAGGGCCTCAATGAAGAAATGGAATTGGTAGATATTATACTCATACCAAGCCAATAACACCTGCTACATGTATTTGTATACCACAAGGGCTTCAGTAGAAAGCTATAAAGAGGCCGGATTGAGCTGTTGCTCTAACGCCAGGCCTGTTTTATCACTTTAATTTTTGGTAATGGAACTTCAAACGTTCTAAAAATGTTTTGAATTTGTATCTTATCAGATAACCTTGTTTGTGTTCACAGAACAAACTCATACACCCCATCTTATCAAAAGTCTGCCATTTGCTTTAAAACAGCTGTTCACCTAGAAGTAAAAGCTTATCTCACGACACAGAGCAGCGGTTACAGGGGCAATGCGCTTTGTTGTAGTTTGGATATTTCCATGGGAACCGGTGGACAACGAGAGAGGGAGGATCCTGTGCAATCAGTGTTTGGGAGGGGGGAGGCGTGTGTTACATCCACTGGTTTCCTGCTTCATTTAAACTGTGTTTGTCTCTCAAACAGCCACAGATGTGCCGATCCTGCCAAGAGAGAAGCTCCATCTGCTGTCAAGAGAGCCTCTGGGATTTCTCACAACAGGCTGAGATTTAAGCAGGAGCTATCCGTCCATCCTGTGTGGGACAGCCTTGTGGATTATTTATATCTTCAGAATATAAAAGGTAAGGAAAGCTTTCGGAAAAGTTCAAGGTTGTAGATATGATCTCACTTTGAGTGTTACATTTCCGAACATAATACCACAATTTTAAATGATATATTTTTGATTTTTACAGAGTTTCCCACTTGCTACCAGAGGACCCATGTGGTTGGTGGATAAGATCCGTGTGTCAGTGGAGAGATCTAACCTGCCTCTCCCATCAGCAGAACTAAGCTTTAAAATTGGTGACATAATGTTTGGAGAAAAAGGCGACAAACCCAAAATAATTCACCTGTGTCCTTACGTCATCACCCCAGACAACATCCCAGAGTTCTGCATCCCCCCAACCATCCCCTCCCTCCAGGAGATGAAAAATACGGAGCACAGCCGAACTGCTCGAGTCACCAAGGCGTCGCCATGTGAGAGGGCTAGCCCTGAAATAGAGGTGACAAGTTATGAGCTCATGAACCCGCACATCATCCAGGTGGAGAGTGTGGATGAGAGCCCCTATGAAGGCTGCAGTGATGAGGAGACCACCAATGCAGACCCCCAGAGCCAGGCTGCCTTGTCTCTTCCACACATGGCCAGAGCTCAGACCTGCTATGGCTTCTGCACCCTACTGGAGAGCCCCCACACCAGGAGGAAGGAGTCGCTCTTCCACTCTGATCCTGGCTCCTCTCCCCTGCTGCTGCCCCGAAGTCGGTCCAGCTTGTGCTCCAAACTCTCCCCCTCAACTTCGCCCTCCTCCTCTCATTCTTCATTCAGCCTCAACTCCCTGACTTCCAGGCTTTCCCCGAGAGGATACTCTCTGAACTGGCAGGCCGCTCTGGACAGCGATACAACTTCCTCCACTGAATCCTCTCCCTACAGCTCACCACTGCTGACCAGATGCCCTGCCAAGTCTTCCCTCTTCAAAGCACTGAGCCATGATCTGCTGTTGTCAAGGAACATGAGGAAGGCAATGGTGTCCAGGAACAATTCCCTGTCCACAGATGAAGGCAGCTCCACAGACAATAGCCCCAATGTCATGAGGAGGGCATCAGATGCGTTAGCTGAAGGCCTGCCGAGCAGCTACAGCCTGGCGCCACCCAACATCTTCCCTATGGACATGACTCTGCACAAAGAGAGGGTAATGAAGGAAAGAATGGCACCCATAGGGAGAGATGGCAGCCTGAGACTCTCAGCAGAGTACTGCCCAGATAACCAAAGACTACGGGTTCGACTGATCAGTGCTGAGGGTCTCTATCCACTCTCTGTAGACCCCAAGATTATCAACTGCAGCGTCAGCCTCTCTCTGGTGCCCGGAAAAGTCCAGAAGCAACGCAGCACAGTCATCAGAAAGAGCCGTAATCCAATCTTCAATGAGGATTTCTTCTTTGATAGTATCTCAGAGGAAGACATCAGTCAGCGGTCCCTTCGCTTTAAAGTGGTGAACAAAATGTCCACCCTGAAAAGAGACTATCTCCTTGGCAACTGTGATTTGCCTCTTTCTAGCATTGTGACATCATAAATAAGTACTTCCTTTACTGTTTATTTATGTTTTGAATTATTTATTTTCTATTTTGTATTGTAAAACAAGATTTTATATATAATTAAATTATGGAAAACGATGACATTGTTTGTCTTTAATACATTTATAAAAAAATTGTAAACCATAAATTGTATCGCTGCAGAAACAATAACTTAATTTTCTCTATATGTGTTTTTTATGATTCAATGCTAGGATAAGCATGAATAAAGAAATGCACCACCAAAGTGAATCCCCACTTAGGATTTGCTGATAAACAAACACAAGGATGTAAATATAATGATATACAGGCTTTTGGTTTGTTAATGTTGCTGCAGCATGAGCTGGCCAGAGACAACTGCAGTCTCATATTTGTCCCATAAGCCTGTTGTTTTCTTCCTGACCTTTCCAATGATTAAAATATCACTACAAACCAGAAACCTGAGAGGGGAATTTTCACCGTCGAGTATGCATAATTGTAAAAAGTGTTCAAAAGAAGATCTGTTTTTCACCCAGTATGAATACATAATACCTATAACAATTACCGTTAAAACGGAATATGTTCATGAACAACCCATACTCGAGACGTAGAATGCATGTGTTTTTTTTGTATCATATGACGCCTTCAAGGATGTTTTGGATTTTTTACAATACTTTTTTCAAAATGACACTTTTACTATTGTTATGAAACAAAATGAATTTACTACGGTCAGCTCTAACTGAAAATATCATAGTTACAAATAAATGTAGGCTGCTAAAAGGAATAATAAAATAAAACAGCTGTGTATAAAGACAGGTCTTTTTCAGACAACTACAGAACAAAGTAGATTAAATTCATGCTGAAGACAAAAAGCTGCACATTTTCATGCAATACATACATGTTTACTCAACTGAACAGAGCAGGAGCTCTTAATGTAGACTGCAGGCGCATATATCCTGCTGCTTTCAGCAATAAAGATCAGGCTTAAAAGCTCCGGCTGCCACTATAGCTCCTAGTTAAAGATTAATAGGTTTCTCAGGGCTTAGAAAAAGCACTGATAGGGGACTGACAACTGCTGGTTATACAGTAGATGTCAAAACAACATACAGTAATGTGAGGAGATACATATCATTAGCTTTTTTTCACCAAAGAATTACCTGCTTGGAGATTGGCTTTAAAGTCCAGTGTCTGTAATGAAGTATTATAATGCAAATATTTTACAAGATTTTCCAGTCTGGATTGTGCGACTGAGAAAAAGCCTTTGGACAAATACAGCTCATGATCCACTTTCAGTTGGAACTACAGATTCAGCGTAGCCACAAAAACCTTCCATTTCCTTCTCAATTGTTTTGATGGAAATGAGGGTTTTGTGTTTCTAAAATACCAGGCCTAACACGCAGGCTTTTGTGTCATTATAATACATAGGAGCATCTTATTTCTAACAAAGGAACACATAAACATCCCACACAGACAACCTACATTTTTCAACAATACCTCTCTTAAAAGGATGCATTTCCAGATCCTGTGAAGAGGCTGATACTGTTAGGCACTTTTGCATTGAGTGTTGACTCAGCTGTGAATACCCTGTAATAAATGAGAATTACCCGTGATTCCCCGTGCTGGTCAACCACTGATAGGATTCAGAGGGATTTCCACTGATCTATCTATATTCAAAGGAGCGGAAGCGTTGGTTTTATATAGCACATTTGTTACAGCAGCATTAGGGCCTTGATCCAAGCTGGTGCCGCTCATACAAAAGTCTGTGAATTGCTCCTGAACAAAAGCATAAAATAACGGCTTGTAAGCAATTGATATTACCCCTTGAAAAAAGCTACTTCCTGAAAAACATATGTAAATCCAAATAATGTATCCCGTTTTCTTTAACCCTTTCACCTTCTTACATGATTAAAAAACAAACCTTTCTTTCCATATCTAACAGTTTGAAATATAACATACACATACCTATGAGTACAGTATATTGTATGTTTGTTTAAAATGCGCTATAATATTTTTCAAATCAATGTTTATATTTGCCATTTGAACATAAAAGACTTATGTAAGATTGAGTAATGGGAATACAAGATTGTGGGTGTGTGTCCATAATTTGCAGTGTTTTTGGTACTTACCTCTGATTACTAGAAGTGATTTCATATTATCTGTAGGAAACATCTGTCTCCCTAAGAGCTGTGCATCATGAATGCAAAGGCGCAACAGGGGGAAGTGCACTGGCTTAATCTCAAGTGTCTGAAAACAGTTGCCTGGTTACCTTCATTCATCAGGATGCCTTTGCCCAGCTAATGCACATTTACAATTTCAAAGTAATGAGCTGGAATAGACAACAACTACACTTAGAAAACATCAGGTATACTTACACTAATATACTTAAATATACAGTCATATTTGTGAATGTCCTGCTACCATTCAGCTTTATAACTGCTGCAAAAGCTATTCAATGTTTTTTGGATTGGAGACCGAATGTTGTTTTTTTTACTTGGAAAAGCAAACGTTTCCCTTCCCCTACCATATCTTTTACCCAGTGTAAATCAGTCTGTTCAAACCAGTCTCCTTATCACATTTTCTGTTTTACCAGGCACTTGTATTGTGCCAAAACACACAGCAGACAACGTCAAATGTCACTGTAAACATGTTTGACCAATGTTGTCACCTGTAGGTACCCCACCTACTTATGTTCTCAGGGTAACAGCTGCTTTAGAAATAGGGACAATGCTAGTGGACCTCTTTTGTAATTTGGTATCCAACTCCCATTGCAATCAATCAAATGTCCAGCGAAAATAGCCTTTAGACAGTGTACTTTAATTATATGTATTTGAATACTTTTCTGAAGGCAGCCTGGAATATTTACAACACAAAATCCAGACTTTTCCCCCCGCTTCATTTCAGATGCACAGGAAGGATCCATTGACAGCTGGCTTTGGATGCAAGCAGCAGCACGACTGAAGCTGAGATGCATCTGAATCAAACAGACAGGGACAGCGTCTATCAACTTATGTGTCGAAATAAAAGCATCTCACACATGAAAGGACGGATCTCCATGGTTTCCCCTGGAGCTGAGCCTGGTTGCCATGGGAGTAGAGGTGCTATCACAAGAGGTAAAAAAAAACACAGACAGGAAGACAGTGTCATCTTTCGGTGCACAGTAGGCCTACCTAATCATGCACAGTTAGTTTTATTTATTTAGTTTAAATATACTTCTCGTTGCTATGCTATCTTTGAAGATAATTATCAAAGAAACTTTAGTCATTATTTCACATTATATGTTGTTTATTTAATCAACTTTAGATTTATTTTGTTCACTTTTGTTAAGATGGACAAAAGTTAGCTATTAATCAAATGAATCCAGCTTTTCCTGAGTCCACCCCCCGTCACATGATATGTGTCCTGGCAGACTGTTTGCCTAACTGTTTAATGGCTATGCAGACAACATTGTGCAAGCCCTGTCCTGATTGTCCAAATGCATTTAACCATCCGAACAGCATGTTCACAAGGGTGATCAGACTCATCACTGGGGGCAACTGAGAAATGAACACACACAACTGCTGTGTTGCACATGCCACATGATGAGTTATTATTAGCCTCCCATTTTTTACTGACGTACTGTCAAGATAACTAACAATTAAACAGCCCTGCTTGTGAGTGATTGCCTGAAACAACACACCAGCTTCATATGGAGTCTCAGCACCTACTGTACGTATGAGAGCAGGGTTGAGCAAGTTGAAACGCCTTGGTTATGTTTATACAAGTGTGATCAGATGTGAGGAAGTCCTGCCTACAGTATGTGTGGTTGTTGTATACTGAACCGGTCACGCTTGGACTCGGCTCCATGCAGAGCCTGAGGTGATTGAGAGGGTGCTGTCACACAGGACAGGTGCACAGGCTAAGTGATGAGTCTGCTACGTGCAGATACAGTACAACATGAGGTGTTCTCGACCTTATCATATACTGGGAAATGTCTATACAGATAACAAGATGTAAGGTGATTCCATCAGGTTGAATTTGGCAATTTTTGAAAAGACATTGTCACTAACTAGACAGAGGCAGAATGGTCACTGTCACACTGGAAATAATGTGGAATATATTGAGTCAAGTCATTCTATTAATTAAACCATAAAGTAGCTCATGTGTCTCAGCCGAAACCTAAACTTGAACTTAACTTTATCCTTTTGAAATAAAGATAATAGATGGATAAATAAAAATAAATACTGCAGTTCCACTGAGATTGGAGCACCACCAGGCATCGGCAGTGTGTGTGTGTATGTGTGTGTCAGTAGGGTCTAGTTTCATCTTACTGTACGTGTTGTGTCCTCACACAGCCTAATGACGCAGCTAAAATAAAGTGTAAAGCTTACTCATGACTAACCTGGTACTGGATGAACATTGAAGGAGGTGTTACCAATTTGAAGAGTGGGGCCACAAACACTGGTATCATGACGCTGAAACAACAATCACTCAGCATCACTGCTGACATCATGGAACATTTTAACCTCTTTTAATCAGGTAATTTGATTAATGCTGTTCAATATTGTAAAAGAGGATTATATGGCTTTTGAAAGGATTTATCTTTCTTGTCTCCATGGTCAATATGATGGGCCTATACATGCTCGTATCAAAAAGCTCAACCCCTTTCTTTATCAACTTACAATAGAAGTTCCTTTCTTCTTCTATCAATGTTAGACATCAGAATATTTCAACTTAACAACATCATGTGTATGACATCTAAAGCAGTGGTTCTCAACTGGTGGGTCGTGACCACGTCGTGACCCACCCATTTTGAGTAGGGTTGGGAACCGAAAATCGGTTCCAGATGAGAACCGATAAGAAAATGCCGGGTACCGGGTAGGCTACCCATACAAAATAAACAATTTTGGTTCTGCTTAACGGTTCCTAAACGCGGTAGACCCTGTATTCCACCGGGTCCGTCTGCGCCGCGGTGACCCAGTGGAATACAGCCAGGGTAGGGGCGGACTGGCCATCTGTGTGTTCTGGAGAATCACAGAACAGCCGGCCGTCAGCGGGCCGTTGACGGCCGGCTCGGTTTGCTGACGGCCGGCACCGCCCTTAATTTTTTTAAACGGCATCATGTAAGTTGCGCTGACAGGCGACAGAGGTCTACAGTTGCCCCGCAGCGAGGCTCCCCCGCCCTCCCGTAGACAGTTCACGAGCTCATCATAACACCAAAGATGGATCGCGGTAAATGCTCTAAAGTGAGGCTCCACTACACAAAAAAATAAAAAGACAAGGCACAGTGTAATGCCTGTTAATAGCTTGCCACAGGCATAGCTCAGTTAAAATAAAGCACAGCTATTGTGCAATACATTTGTATTGCATGTATATTTTTTATTTGTAAAAATGTCAGTTAAAGCTTTAAAGAATAAAGATATTTTTGTTGTCTAAACGTTTGACCTCTTTCTTTTACAATTTTGGAATCGAAACCGGGAATCGATAAGAACCGGAATCGATAAGCAGAACCGGAATCGGAATCGATACATTTCAAACGATACCCATCCCTAGTTTTGAGTGAGTCGCAGATGTGTGAGAGAAAAAAAAAAAATCGAAATCAATGTTTACATTTATTAATTTTTTGTGGAAAAAACTCAAACTTTTATTTTGAAGACCCGATTTTCTAACGCTGTGCATGCAGTAGGCGTTGGACTGAAAGTAGCATACCGCCCGGAGACCATAAACGGTGTTGAAAACTTCTGTCACGTAGTGATCATTCTCTCAGTCTTCTGGTCAATCAGAATCAAGATTGTTGCCGGAAGTCCCCACGGAGAATAACTTTGCGGTAGAACTATTCTTTATACATCCATGGGTACAACAGTTGTACCCATGGAAGTTGTACTACAACTTCAGATAAAAATGAACACATAATGAAATATGACCCCCGGTTTGATGATTGACAGGTCACAGAACAATGGGGGCTATCTACCCTACCCACAATTTAAAGTAATTCACACAGACTATCTCCTCTTTACTCTTCTCTCTGTGGAGCAGCAAGTTCAGCTGTCAGAACAAAGTGAAAAACAAACAATGGCATAAAATATTATGAATATGTCCGGTAGTAATAGATTTATTTATTTTCTTCTCAGAGTGTACCAGAATGTGTAGTTTATGTTAGTATTTAAAAAAAGCTCCTGGGGGAGAATACCCCCAGACCCCCCTTCTGGGGTTGGGTTTTCAGCATATGTGCCTTTTTTATGTACAGTTCAGCTTTGGATCCATCATCTCATTAAACCTTTTTTTAAAGCCTACTTTAGTTCTGTGAAGGGATATATGCAATGTACTTCACTTTAATTAATATTGTATGCTAAAAAGCATAGATTTGAGTGGTTCAACATTCCGGGTCGCGATTTATTGACAAAGGAAAAAGTGGGTCCCGAGGCCTGACCAGTTGAGAACCACTGGTCTAGAACACATTTAAAAAGAAGTAAATCATTACATGTAGTATTCATCAAAATCCAAACAATCAGTGTCAGGACTGAAAACCGTTTAAAGCGTATTTTTTTTTTAAATGGTGGGAGATCATTTCAAATTGATGAAATCTCCCATTAGTTCAAATCTATTTGCAAGGTATGGTCATTAGCTAGTGTGTTTTGTCTGCCCAGTCCACCCACAGTCTGGTGCTTGATCAGTTTCTCTGAGAGGAAAAAGTGATGAGACACATCTGGGTCTGTCTGTGTCATTTTAACTGTCCTACTTACTATGATCCACTTACAGAACTAACATACAAACCACAGAGGGGCCTCACAGTCCCCATTCCCTTGACTTTGTTTGTCCTTGACTTGGAGATTTTCTAAAAGTTGTGTAGACTCTAGAACAAATTGTTTATTCGATTTATGATCTCATCCTATACCATTTCTCAACTTAATTATCTATTTTAGGGGAGAAATCCAATGTCACGGTAGTTCCACAAATACCTAATTCAATGAATTGCCATTTGTATTATAATGAACCAGCAAGACGGTTAGAAGTCTCATTTAGATGAAACACAGACTCCTCTGCTCGCATGTTGAAGTACCAAAAGATCCATTAAAGCTTAATTATGATTTCAAAGCTCTGTCGTGCTTTAAAAATACTCCATATAAATGAAAGCCCTCTTCCTCATTCATCAGTTTGAATTAAAATAAGGTTTATTTTTAGCTCAATTTTCACCAACATTATGACTCAACCCGTACCTCCGTCACTCGGTGATTTAATAATATTTTGGTGAACTTTAGTAATGGAAATGGGGAAAACATGCATAACCAGCATGATAGGCTTTGTGATATGTTTACATCTTCAGTCAGTGTAATGTAAAAGGACACTGACTAGGAAAAATCAATGCCCATCACGGTACATTGGGATACTGTATCGTCATATGATTCATAAAAGGGCTGTAAATATAACACAGCATCAGGAACAAGAGATAACAAGTGGTCCACAGCCTCCAGTCACGTTATTTAACTGAGGGTAAACATGGAAGCTGGTGATGGGTCATTTGCCATTTTGGTTTACTGGGCAACCAACTGATATAGACCAGGGTAAATTGCAGTGTCATTTTGAACAAATGTTTCACAACCCTTGGCACTGAGGAAAGAGTTTGCCATGTGTAAGACGGCTGAAACATTCATGGTTGAAGCCCCAAAACTGCACTTTCAAGTTAGCATAAGCCTCATTTTTCATGGCAGCTGACGTCAGAGAATAAACTGCAATCAATCTGATGAAGGAAGAATTGGCTGCTTTTTAAACACCGATACTGCCTTAATGAATGTCTTAACTGTTGTAAGGTGTTGCTTCAGTTGTTGATGCTAAGACTACACAGATGGAGGTGTCTTGGGGCTGGTTATGAAAATGACAGATGAGTGCTTGTGGGTGAAGATTTTCACCACAATCCAAGTTCTGTTTCAATTAGGTATCTTTAGATATGTATTCTTGTCATATGTGTCAGAATTATGTCGTGCCCCAAGGGTCTAATACAATTATGACACGTTGAATCCTCCATGGTGTATTATGAAATTAGAAAAAATAGTTTTGTAGTGTAGTGGAAATTTCCCTTATATCCTGATATGTTTAAACCAAATGCTTCTCATTTGGTTAGATGTGCTGTTTGCCTCTATCTACTCTACTTCAAGGCCACAGAGCTGTTTTGGCTACTGGGTTGAGACTCACACAAAGTCACACGAGAACTTCTACAGCTCAAGGCCAGGTGTCTAATAACAATGTGACTGTGTGAAGACAGATTTCTTACCTTCCCACCCCTTATTGGATATAAGCCTTTTTACTCTATTGAACACTCGCGCAGACATATTTTATACTCTGTGAGACCTGTGTCTATATTTTATTGTATCTAATGTTTGTTTGAGGCCTCGAATAAACATCACCAGAAAGACAACTCTGTCTGATTCACCATTTATTTGTTTTAATCACTCTGACTTGTACTCTACAGTATTGGGGTTTTAAGATTTCCATAACAATTGGCGCTGCGAGCAGGGTCTCTGCAAGTTCGATTGGGGACACCTCCGGGTGCTGGTGGTGGGCCCTCCAGGATCCGCGGATCTTCCTCTACCCCGACAGAAACCGTATGGGACGAGAGGACCAGCGCCGGGGGTGGAACTGATTGACTTCACGGGATCCAACGGACTTAAAAAGGCTTTCCAATACTGGGTGAGAAGTGCAGTGTCTAAATTGTTTAAAGTTAAACGTAATTAAAACTCCATGACATTTATGAGAGGGACTGCTCGAAAGTAGGGTTTATCCCGTCGTAGATCGTGGGTTTACGATCAGTTTTTGCGTGATTTGTACTGAGAAACAAATATCACATCATCGACGGATGAAAACAAAAGAAAGGTGTTTAAACACCCCTTGTTTTGTCAGGGGTGGTCTGGTAACATCTAGAGACTTTGTCATGGGAGCAAGGCGAAGTAGGGGGCTTGTACACCCCCCTGAGGGTCCGATTGTGGATGTCATGAGAGTAAAATATGGTGAGGACAGTCTGTCTAAATTAAAGATATGGACGGAAATGTTTGGATTTCCAAAGGGAGGTTTTTGAGTAAATTAAAAATCAAGAACCTAAAGAATAAATTACAAGAAGAAGTAAAAATAAAGTTAAAGTAAAATACTTATATAGAAAACTGGACACTCACAGAAAGTGTTTATAATAAATACTGGGAGGATTAAGCAGAATGCCGTGAAAGAAGGCAGTTGGCCTTGGGCATTAAAGAAAATATTAAGGTTGGAATGAATGTGAAGAAAAGAAGGAAAATAAATTATTTCCAAAACCATGTAAACCCCAGACATCTCTGTGTCTTTCCATTGCAGGCGTGGGGGATCCTCTCCTCGACTGTGGATTTCCTTTCCCACCTTCCCTCGCTGTTCACCTGCCTGCTGAGGAGGCGGCTGGACCAGAGGCCGCAATAACTACAAAGTTCCCCGCCAAAGTCGACATGTCAAGAATCTGGGCATGCAGGCAGAACCGGGAGGAAACAGTAAATGACTATTACCACCGCTTAGAAAAAGTGTTCATTGAGAACAGCGGCATTATCAAACAAGAGGCCGGTGTGGGAGTTTGGGAAACACACCTCTCAAACGCTTTCCTCACAGGCCTATCCCGGCTATTTCTTCATCAGTGCGAAACTCCTGCATTGGCGTAATGGACGGTGCCCGGCTGGAAGAAATTCGCCGACATGCCGTGCAGGCTGAGAAACGCCTCTCAGAAGAAAAAGCCAGTGAGGAAAAGAGACGCCGCGCTCGCAAAGAAAAGCTGACCATGGTCCAGGTTGTTACAACCACCTGGGCTCAAGGTGATGGCCAGGGCAGAGGGAACCGAAGAGGAGGAAGAGACCGCAATAGAGACCGCAATAGCAGATGTTTTAACTGCGGAGAGATGGGTCATTGGTTCGCTGAATGCCCACACGAGAAGCAGAAAAAGAACTTTCGATCGGATAAATCGGACTGTAACAAAGACAATACTTCAAACTGACTGTAGTCGAAGGAGGGAGTGGGGAAAGGAAGGAAATTCGGTCGAGAGAGAGAGAACCACTGCCAGCAGCATCTAACCAGGGAAGTGACACAAACACACACACACACACACACACACACACACACACACACACACACACACACACACACACACACACACACACACACACACACACACACACACACACACACACACACACACACACACACACACACACACACACACACACACACACACACACACACACACACATCATGCTATTGAAAATTGGAAAATGTAGAAGACATGCCTGTGGTTAAAGAGGGTACATATTTGAAATATGACAGTGAAACAGCATTTGAGAAATGTCCCACACTAACTTTAGCTATCATGCGTGTTGATGTTATATAGTAAAAAGGGCAGATTTGCCTGATTGCAAATTTAGTGGATTTATGCACTCAATAGGAGCGGCTGGGGTGACTGTAAAGGAGAAGTGTTTGTATCACTTCAGAGTAGAGATAACGTTGATGATAGTAATCCATTTCCCACATCAGTCAAAAACAGTTTCTTTTATCCTCCGTCTGCCTAATACATTTACTGGGCAGTGATCTGAAACTCCGGTTCGGCTTAGATCTAATTTATTCCAGAAATGAGGGTTTTAAAGTCCGGCAGCCATCTCCTACGATGGTTCAAAAACTGGCATTTGATGATAAAGAACTGTGTCAATGTGTATGAAATGGCTGCTGACATATCCTGATTCTCAGGCGTTGTTGCGTTTGACTGATCAACGTGTTTTTCCACCTGCGGTGTTCATGGAAGCTTCTTTTTACTTTGTACTAACGTTGTTGATGTTCCGTGTAAATGTGGTTCCCTGACCGGGAATGATGAGAGTTTTCTGTTAGAATGTGTGAATGAGGAGCTCATGCTTAAAACTATGCTTGAAGTTTGCTGCGCAGCTGGTTCCTGTCCACCCACACAACACAAACTGTGTCAAATCCCAGGGGCGGTCCACACATTTCACTAGTCAGGGGCCCCACTGAGAGATAGAGGGATTTGGATCTAATCGTTAAAGATTTGGAGTCAGTCACTGATTGGACACCTACACACACAGAATATGTTATGTACTATATGTCAGGTGACATGTATAAGATGAAAATGTGCACGAACGTAGCCGTTCTGCGCACATTGCTGTTGGTTAAGGAGGATGACGTTGGTGATGCCATTTTCCACCTTTACGGGTAATTCTCATATCTCTGAGCTTCCTGCCGCGCTTTCAGATGTGCCATACTCACTCTGGGCAGCTCACAGATATGACGTAGGGTTAATGTCCACGTTCCGTTCAAATCAACCCCCGTACCCATTGAAACGTGAAGCTGTTGATGGCATTCGGCCAGTGTTTACCTCTCTGTTTAAACAAGGGTCATTATTCCGTGTAACGATTCCGGTACGCACTCCAGTGTTTCCTGTCAAAAAGATCAGAGACAAAACCTCCTGACGAGTGGAGATTTGTCCAGGATTTACAGCTGTAAATGCTATGCAGCTATGCACGCTCGTCCCAAGTCCTTATCTGATTCTTTCCCAAGTTCCTGCCTCTGCAGCATTTTTTTTACTGTCATAAGATCTCTCAAATGCATTTTTCAGTGTTCCTGTACACAAAGACAGTCAATTTTGTTCACATTTGAATATAAGGGTAAACCTTACAGATTCACACGTTTGTGTCAAGGCTACTGTGTACAACCAGGCATTGTATACAAGGTTGGTCTCTCTCCAAGTTTCTAAAGGCACCGCTCTCATACAAGGCCAGTTTGATG
This sequence comes from Gymnodraco acuticeps, assembly GCF_902827175.1. NCBI lineage: Eukaryota > Metazoa > Chordata > Actinopteri > Perciformes > Bathydraconidae > Gymnodraco > Gymnodraco acuticeps. Next base: position 2,374,048 of record NW_022990889.1, read on the forward strand.
ACCTTGTGATTTGCGCACCCACAGCAGAACAGTGTGGAGCTGATACCATTTCCTTGTTAAAATACCTCGCAGCCGAAGGCCAGAAGGCTAGTTTGTCTAAACTCCAATATGTACAAAGAACAGTTACATTTTTGGGTCATGTCATTTTGGCGTATGTGTTCATAACACACGGCTGTTGTTATGCTTGCTGTGATGTTACATTAGTCCGTTCTCTGCTTGTAATTATGCCGTTACAAGCTTCAAAGTTGTATTTATCATCTGAATTTGCCGAAACAAGTTTAGTATTCTGATGACCAATACTTGGTTTGTTCTAAAACAGATGAAAACAAACTGTCTTTTATACAAAATGGAAATATTATACAAGTACAACTACATGTTACTTTAATCCCATGTAATTGTAAAATGAACACAGTCTTCCTTTGTATAAGTCAGGTGTTCTGAGTAGTCAAAATTACCTAAAATCATTGTATACATTTGTAAATATTATTTTCCACTTGTTACCATTGTGAGGCTATATTTACGCAGCTCAGCGTGATTTTGTAGCTACAATTCAGACTAATACACTACTAGAGGTGGAATAAGTACTCAGATCTTGTACTTGAATAAAAGTAGAAGTACCAGAGTGGTACAGTAAAAGTCCTGCATTCAAAATGTTCCTCAAGAAGAAGTAGAAAAGTATTATCAAAATATAATACGGTAAAAGTATTCATTGTGCAGATTGGTCCATTTCAGAATAATATATATGATATGTTTTATAATGATTGATCATGAAAGTGTTCTCAAAGCTGGTAAAGGTGCAGCTAGTTTGAATGGCTTTGTATACTGCAGGGTAGCTTGTGGATTTACTCCAGGTGGAACTAAAGTCTGATTTAACACTTGATTAGATTTCACATCATTCATCCACGTCTGTGAAGTAACTAAAGGTATTAAATACTTGTAGTGAAGGAAAAGTACACCATGTACCTCTGACTTATGTTCACTGCCAACCTAAAAGTACCTTAAAGAATAGTAATCAATAATGTATTGAAAAGTTATTTGGCTGATTGTTTTTATATAGGCTCAGCCAGGTTGTATGGGAGGCCCAGTCTACGTACACTCTAAAAACAAATGCTTGGCTTAACAAAGAGAATCAAGGCAATAGGTTGCATCGATGGTTATTGAGTTAAGACAACTTCTAATGAAATTTTGTTAAAGCAACAAAGTCATTTGAGTTAGGGGAAAAGGCGTTTCCTCTACAATCAGAGGTGTTTTTAATTACCACTTACTTAATAATTGGTAGCATAAACACAAGTTTTTAAGTTGATTACTCCAAAGTTCCAACTTGTTTTACCGTATGATTTAAAGGTAATCTTAAGTTGTGTATACTTAATTACCACATGTTGAACATGGACAGATGCTTTTAAGTTGACAGCCATTTGTAAATTAAGTTGCTCCTATTAATTAAGCTCTTAGCTTATTCATATTTTTGCCTTTAAAAGAACAATTAAGTTATCAAGCCAATTGCATTACAATACCTCAACTTGAATTTAGTTTGAAATCAATTAATGCAGAAATCAGAGTTCAAATGACACAATATTAAGTTGATGTAATTACCAACATTATTACGTCAACACAACTTATAAATTAATGTTGCAACTTAAAATGTTTATCTAAATCAATTAACTCACATTTTTTATCTTGCAACCAGTGCATTTAATTAAGTGGAGGTGAAAGGTCGCTTTAATTTTTTTTTTTAGATGTACAGATCACTCATTTTGATATTAATATTAAACTTAGTTTTCTTTTCTTTAATTTTTCATCCTCGTGTAGAATGCTATCACGAAACACACATTTGGTTGTTTATAGCATAAAGAACATCTGAGTTAATGTGAGGTAGGGAAATAATCATTTGAGTATGTGCATATAAATATGTAATTTACAACAGCTGTAAGATGCTTGAAAAGTGCTTGAATTTGATTTTGGAAAAGGTGTAAGAACCCTCTTATTGACCTTTGCCTGAAGGTGACGAACACGACTGTGTGCACACCTAGACCGGACTTAAAAGACGTTCCTCTGACCAACGCTGACCTCATTTTGTATGTTGATGGGTCTGCCTCTCGCGACCAAGGGGGCACTAATCGGGTGGGGTTTTTCCTGTTGTTTCAGATTCTGCTGTACTCCGTTCCGGACCAATCCCATGTCACCTCTCATAACAAGCAGCAGAGCTCATCGCACTAACTGAAGCCTGCACGTTTGCAGAAGGCAAAACCGTGACTATTTACACTGACTCACGCTATGCTTTTGGGGTAGTGCACGATTTTGTGGCTATTTGGAAGTGTAGACAATTTCTGCAAGCAGTACAGACCCAGTTTCCCTAAGAAATTGGGTCCGCTAATTTATCTGCTGACTCAGCCGCAAAGGAAGAGTCTGATTCCTCTCGCACCTCACGCACCTTACACTCATTTGTTAGAATCCCTGTCTCCTCTTTCACTGACAACATGTCGTCATTTCAGCAGCTAGCTACACCAGTTGAGAAGGCTCGGTGGAAGGCTGTTGGGGCTGTTTTTGACACATGGGTTGGACAATGTGTCAAAAGGGGGGATGTTAGAGGTTATAAATCAGGAGTGGTTCACAAGGGGGGTGAAGCATGCCTAATTTGCATTATGCAAAATTCATTTGAGCACCTAATGCTGGATTTAATTGAGTTTAGCCCATCAGAGCATCTTAAATTAGAACAACGGTTCACATTTTGCTAAAGAGGGAACGGCACAATCAAAAATAAACTAGCAAAATGCTGTGCAGACACAGGTCTGTCATGGACACAAGCTCTGCCCATTGTGCTGATGTACATGCGGATGTGGGAACGAACACGGAGCCAACTCAGCCATTTGAAATCCTTTTTGGGGCTCCTCCACAGATTGGACTCAAGGCTCCAGGATGTCCTCTTCCCTCCACAACTTTGTGTGAGGATGCTATGTTGCTATGTTGTATGTTAACCTGTCATCCACTTTAGCGACTGCCACTGGTCCACTTAACCATCTCCAACCCGGCGACTTCGTGCTGGTCAAGGATTTCCGGAGAAAGAGCTGGAAATCCAATCGTTGGCCCCTACCTGCTTCTGGTCAACCAGACAGCGGTCAAGGTCGCCGAGAGAGAGCTACGTGGTTCCACGCCAGCCACTGCAAGGTCGTAGTCACAGGAAAGGAGAAACGGTAGAAGCAGAAGACAACAAGTGACGTGTCCTAGTCACCAACAGAAGAAGAAGACGACAACAAGTGACGTGTCCTAGTCACCAACGGAAGACGACAACAAGTGACGTGTCCTAGTCACCAACGGAAGACGACAACAAGTGACGTGTCCTAGTCACCAACAGAAGAAGAAGAAGACAACAAGTGACGTGTCCTAGTCACCAACAGAAGAAGAAGACGACAACAAGTGACGTGTCCTAGTCACCAACGGAAGACAACAACAAGTGACGTGTCCTAGTCACCAACAGAAGAAGAAGACGACAACAAGTGACGTGTCCTAGATACCACCAGCACCACACTTGCACTACATACACCAAAACACACTACACACAAGGTGTCACAAGCGAGTGCCAGCTGAGCGGTTCCATATGCTCTCTGGTTCCTCGTTTGTGTTACCGGTGTGCGGAGTCTGACTGTCCGTGTCACAAAATCAACCGAGGGAATACACACACACACCATGGAGCATTCCCACCTCGTGATGACGGCTCGCCTGGGAAAACGACGACGCAACCGTGAGCAATGTGGATACTACTGGAGAGCCTGGACAATCATAAAATGGTTCCTCTGCATATTTGCCATGATAGTTGTGTTAGGACTAGTCCTATATTTTATGTATCCATGGTCAGCACACAGAATGTCAGCCAAAATCGAGGTATCTAAGAGGTACATGGGGAGAGCAGGGCGAACCACATGGGCAGAGGGGCTGGTCAAGACAGGGATTGGTAACATTACTCTAAGGGATGGGGAAGATAGCACAGTGCAGTTACGGTGTTTACAATATCTCGTATTGCATATTTAGTGTCCCTGGAAGAATCCTTTCTAACGTAGCCTTCCCTGATGTTAACCATACTTCCCTCCAACTGGCCTGGGCCAGTAGTGCTGGGTTTAGCTCGCCACAAGATTATGTTTGGTTGTGCGGCGACAAGCTCTATCAGATGCTGGCTCCCCTCTGGATAGGTACATGCACTCTAGTGGATTTGAATCCAGCAGTCACTGTCCTCACGTCCTTAATGTACACGACACATCATTACCCAGAGTTCCAACACCACGAACACCACAAGGTAAAAAGCCCATAACATAGATACCTTACACGTTCGGCTAGAGAACCTCACTTACGAGACGAACATCACTGACACCGTGCTGCATTTTAACAACCTGTTAGCTGACATGAAAGCGGATGACATATCCAACGCAGGTGGCTGGGACTGGTAGTCCTGACTTACATCGGGCGGGTAGGAAGGATGGCTGGCTAGGATAGTTACACCCCTGGCGATCATTTTCGGCCTATTAATCAGTTGTACCTGTTTGATTATCCCAATACTGAAGAAAGGTTTTTCCAGCCTGGTATCCTTAGCTTTCGTTCAGTATACTGCTATTCCATTACAAGACAATCCTTTGCGCCACAGTGAGATAGACCAGCTAGAATCAGAAGAGTCTGATTCCGACACTACAATATAATCAATATAATCATGTGAATCGAGTGTACTCTCCTCTTTATGCTTACATTATATTGGAGTCTGTCCTCCACAAAAACAGCCAATTTTCTATGATATATTTGGGATGTGTTTACTTAAACCAGCGATGGAGTGTATTCATTGATGTGTTATATCAGTCTATCCTGTCATTTTTTTTTTTTTTATTGATCAAGTATGATCAAAAGGGGGGAATGTAGTGGAAATGTCCCTTATATCCTGATATGTTTAAACCAAATGCTTCTCATTTGGTTAGATGTGCTGTTTGCCTCTATCTACTCTACTTCAAGGCCACAGAGCTGTTTTGGCTACTGGGTTGAGACTCACACAAAGTCACACGAGAACTTCTACAGCTCAAGGCCAGGTGTCTAATAACAATGTGACTGTGTGAAGACAGATTTCTTACCTTCCCACCCCTTATTGGATATAAGCCTTTTTACTCTATTGAACTGCGCACACTCGCGCAGACATATTTTATACTCTGTGAGACCTGTGTCTATATTTTATTGTATCTAATGTTTGTTTGAGGCCTCGAATAAACATCACCAGAAAGACAACTCTGTCTGATTCACCATTTATTTGTTTTAATCACTCTGACTTGTACTCTACAGTATTGGGGTTTTTAGATTTCCATAACAGTAGTTACAAATGTTTCGGTGCAAAATAGTGCAGTGCTACTTAGTGTTATTAACCATACTGAAAAGGCTTTAACATGTTCTTTAAATATTACATTATCTCAGGTCTCTTTCACACAGGTGATAGTGTAATACTGTGTAAAGAATATGCATGGAGTAAATGTTTTCATTTCTAGGGAAGTAGAACTACTCTATCAAAAATGATCTTGGATCATAAAGCACTTTCAAAACGGAGAAATCCCCTATATTTCTGTGAACTAAGTCTGGGATAACACTACCAGTTTGTCTAATAAACAAGGCCCTTTTTATGATCCATGTGTTTTGCAAAGTTTAAATAGTGGGCAGCCTAAAATAATATTAGTGATAGGTTACAGCCATGCATACAGGGAGAATTGCATATCATGTTCTTTAAAAACAAAAAAACACAGTAACTCGAAACTGCACATTTATTATCTTTATTACGTGTTTTCCTTGTTTTTTTAACGATGTTATGGCAATTAAATTGTAATCATGGCTATTTGAGTTGGGTTAAGAAAAAACACCAAGAAACAGTTATGTTTAAACGTGTACTACACACGAAATTGTCCAGTCGCTGTATCATTAATCAAACGCACCCTTTGCAGAATGGCACCCGGTTCAATCTTTCGATCCTTGCGCTCTGATTTGCTTTGCTAGCTGCGGCCTAGCTTTAATGCAGGCTCTACAGTGATGCCACAAGTTAAGTATCATATCACTACCAAGCTTCCCTGTCAATAACTTAAAACAACATGAAGCAATGGAGGAATATTTTTGATGCATCAGGTGTAACTTCACCCTATAGGCTAATACTCATTTCAAGACCAAGGAGAAGTAACTTGCCTTTTTGGACCATGACGACTCTTCCCAAAGACTCTTCTGCTGGATAACATTGCGTCATTTGAACAAGGTAGGTTGAGCAGTACGTGTTAACTTGAATTTATTTTGTGCTATGTTGTTCTGGTGTTTGCTATGATTGTTGTTGCTAACCGCCCATTATGCTAAAGCTGCTGTCTTCAGTGTGTCGACTCGTGTGAAACATTGGCTTGTTGTCAAATTTGGTTTTCCTGTGATCAGTGTTTGGTTCATGATTTATGATGCTTAAATGTTGAGTTAAAAAGCAGTACAAAATAACTCTTTGATGGTTTTAGATTGTTGTTCTTGAAGGTGTTTCTGTATTTTTACTGGCTTTTCTGCAAATGTGTTGCTGCCTAGTAGCATTCTGCTTACTCGATGCATCCTAACTGTAGAATCAGTGACTGTTGTCTTGCACTCAGCCTCTTTCATTTCTTCTGTAATATTGACTTAATGGGAATTGTGAGTTTATATAATTCATTGCATTTTTAGTGCAATGAATGATATATTTTGTAAGTAAAAAACTTAAGATTTTTAGGTCACTTTGCTGTTCACTGTTCTCCATACATTGCCTAATCTCATTTAGACATTTCAGAACATGTGGAAATGTCCATAACAATTCCTCATATCTTAAGCTATTATTTACAATATACATATCAATATAATTACCATCATTACAATACACTCGCTGCTATATATAACTATGTGCAATATTATTATTAGTATGATTAATAATGCTATGATAACGTGCAATTACGTAACTGCCACTACGTTTTATTTGTTGCACTACTAACTACTAAATACTGCTAATAATTGCATTGATTGTGTGACCATCTATGTTTCATGTTGTCTGTAGATGTTTAATTGCTCTTTTTGCTGCACTTTTAGTGTACAGTTTTGCTGTTGTGCTGCTATTGTGTTTATTGTATTTTGTTACTCTGGCACAACAATTTCCTTCGGGATAAATAAAGTCTTATCTTGTAGTGCCGAGAGATATGGAGTCAGAGGCGGTGCAAGGAAGGTGCAAGAATAGTGATTTATTCACAAGCTGCAAAGGACATGTTGTCGGGTCCTAGCCCGGGTCGACAAGAGAGAGCCAAGAGGGTACACACTATTTATAGGTAACCCATAACATGTCCGTGTGGGAACAATAACCGCAACTGTAGTTCCAAGTTTGAATTATGTCCCAGTGGTTAAATAGGTGGTCACCACACAAGCCCCCCCAGAATTCAAACATGGCAAACAAATATATATCCCCACGTCCGTGGAGGAAGCACCACAAGGGCCGAGGAGGGTGGGGCCGCAGGTGAGGACCGGGCCACAAAAGGGGGCCACAGGAGAGGGCAGGGGCCCTAACGAGGGCGAGGGCACCCACACCGGGGGCGGGCCGTCGTAAGGGGGCCGCAGTAGGTGTCGCGGAGAACCCAGCAGGAAAGAGCGCAACCCGGCCGCAGGCAGACGCACAACGGCGGCGGGCACGAAGTCCTCGGCAGGCGTCGAGGTATCCCCGGAAGAGAGGAGCAGTCCCCCCGGGAGGAAGGAGCGCAACCCGGCCGCAGGCAGACGTGCAACGGCGGCGGGCACGAAGTCCTCGGCAGGCGTCGAGGCATCCCCGGGAAGCAGGAGAGCAACCCGGCCGCAGGCAGACGTGCCGCGGCGGCGGGCATGAAGTCCTCAGCAGATGTCGAGGTATCCCCGGGAAGCAGGAGAGCAACCCGGCCGCAGGCAGACGTGCCGCGGCGGCGGGCATGAAGTCCTCAGCAGGCGCGGAGGCATCCCCGGGAAGCAGGAGAGGCCAGACAGGGTCCCGGAGCGTGCCACCCATGGGCCGATGGAGCATGGGCGACGTCCGGAACTGTCGAGGCGAGAGGGGGTCCAGGAGTGCGCCACCCAGGCGCCGATGAACGTGAGTGGCGTCTGGATATCCCCGGAAGGCAGGAGAGGCCAGACAGGCTCCGGAGCGCGCCACCCACGGGCCGATGGCAGCATGGGCGACGTCCAAAACCGTCGAGGCGAGACGGGGTCCAGGAGTGCACCGGCGTCGATGGAAACGTGAGTGGCGTCTGGAACCGCCGTGGAGGTGGTGAAAAAGGTGAGAGTGTCCACATGAGGTCAACCGGCTGGTCGAACCTCCTCTCCGGCACCAGAAAAACTCAAAACTCAAAAGGGCTGATAGCTGTTAGCACTAGCCGTCGTTAGCCCCACGTGGTTAGCCGCTAGCTGCCAGCCATGGGTAGCTGCCAGCCGTCGTTAGCTCCACGTGGTTAGCAGCCGGGACGTGCAGCCGCACGCCCCGAAGAACAAACCCATGAGGTAGCAATGGGGTTGCTGGTCGACCCAGCAGGTCGTGCATCGTCCCCCCGTTGGATAGAAAGCCGATGCGGGAACGGCGAGCAACGTCTCCAGCCTTCTGCGGAGCGCGCACCGAGCCTCAGTCCGCGTGCCGGTGGCAGCCACGGACTTCTCCAATCAAACCCCGGCATTTCGAGAAAGGAACTCGAGTTCCTTTTGCCGTGTTCGGCTCCGTCCCGGAAACTTCTCAAGACGTATCAGGGTCACCAGTGTAGTGCCGAGAGATATGGAGTCAGAGGCGGTGCAAGGAAGGTGCAAGAATAGTGATTTATTCACAAGCTGCAAAGGACATGTTGTCGGGTCGCAGCCCGGGTCGACAAGAGAGAGCCAAGAGGGTACACACTATTTATAGGTAACCCATAACATGTCCGTGTGGGAACAATAACCGCAACTGTAGTTCCAAGTTTGAATTATGTCCCAGTGGTTAAATAGGTGGTCACCACAATCTTATTATTGCTTGTTTTTTAGGACTAAAAGTTCAAATACACAATACATTCAATAGGCTATAGGCTAGCCTAAAGTCGGCCTACAGTGATATAACACTCAGCAAAACAGCACATTCTCACAATTAAGATGATATCACCAGCACAATGTAAACATTTTCTGGTACCACTTTACGAATAGTTTGTAATTAATTAATTAATTAGGTTGTGAACACTTTATAAATCATTAATAAGCTTTCATAAGACATGAGATAAACAGGGCAACTGTGATCGGTTGCTTGCCAAATAGTGAGCCCACATTTATCTGTACTGCTAATCCTTATATTGGCTACTTAGCTTACTTGTCTTCTTCATCAGCCAGCATCCTTGGTATCTGTTATTCAGTGAGTTGATTCTCCCTAAGTAGCCAATACAAGGCTTAGTCATCTTGCCAAATAGTGAGCCTGTGTTGATGTATGACAACTATGTTAGAACTGGTTTATAAATGGTTCTTAATGATTAATAAAGTGTTTACAACCTAATTCATAACCTAATTATAAACCCTTTATGAATCCTTTATAAGGGTAGTCTTATTGTAAAGTGGTACCCATTTTCTTCTCTCTGATTTTATCACTTAGAATCAATCAATGAACAAATGATCAACAATTCAACCATAACAATAAATCAATTCATTTTGTAAGCACTACTTCATATGTCTTAGACTGCTACTGCACTATAGGCGGATACTGGTTTTGATTTATTTCAGTTTATTGGAGTCACTGTATTGTTGGGGACTTGCTATATGGTTTCTTTTGTCCAGTACATTCATAGAAGGTGTTTGTTATCCTCCTCATGGTGCACACATAGTAGAGTCTATAATGGCAGCTGTCGTCATCTCTGTATTTGATGTGTCTGTTGTTCTGACCCTGGTGTATGCAAAGAGGAAGTGATGAGGTCAGAGCCTATTGCTGTTCCCTTAATTAGAAACAATCCACGTCAGTTGACGGCATAGGTTGGCTGACTGTAACCTTTATATTCGTTTTTTTTTTTATTGTGCTCAATAACTGACTTTCTTATCGATGGTATCTTGGTGCTCCTCTTTGTTATTTCATGTATTCATATCCAGTATTTGGCACGGTTGATTTGACAGTTAAAGTGCAGTAAATCGAAAGACATCTGATTGAGCCTCCAAACTATAGCCTCGCACTCCACAGTATCTGTGATGTGTAATTATTCGCTTCATTTGCTGTTCTGGCCACAATCTACAATGGAGAAAAAAGTGTTTTGATTAGCCATGCGTTCTTTCTAATCTGCTTGAAGTTTAGTGAGTAACCACTTTACCTCTCTTTAAAACCTTAATTGGTGAATTATTGCCCAGTTTGTCTCCGAGAGCTACAATACTGCATGTTTTCCACAGCTGGGTATCCTTTGCCTCATGTAGCCAGTTGAGAGCGAGAGTTTCAAAGGCCACACAGCTCAGATCTCAGCAGGGCACATGTTTCTCACCATGTGAGGCTGCATGTGTTGGTACACATGTCAGTGCTACAGTTCAGAGAGAGGGTGTGTGTGTGTATCTGTGCCTGTGTGTTATACGCATGCATAACTTTGTCTCTACTGTGCCTGCCTGCGCTTCAAGGTGTGGTGAAAGGTTTACTTGTGATAGTCTACATTTCGCAGAGACAAAAGGAGTTTTTCAAACAGTTCGATTAATTTAAAATAACTATTTCCTCAGTCAATATATTTTAATTGATTTGTTCTCCTATTAAGGGCCAGCATGTTTAAACCTCCTGCAGCTGGCCTTGTGTGATGATGTTCATTTAACCACATTGGTGTCCTGTACGGTAAGTGAATACGGTACTTTATTTGAAAGAGTCAAAAACTGAATATATCCGCTCCTCTGATTGGTTCTTTTTTAGCTTATACACACCCACACAGCCACATCCTCATTTTCCCAGCTTCACATGTGTCATAGTTTCCATGTCCGGTTTTAGAGAAGTCAGAGTATAGCCTCAGGCACCTATTATTTCTACAAAAAGGAAATTACCTGCAACTTTGCCACATTAGTACATGCCTGCATACACTTAAACACACTTCCTTTTACACCAGGAAAATCCGTATGTAAAGTATTTAGCTAGGAATAGCAAATTACCACCAATTTGGCTCAGAATGTTTCCTTCACACTATGTTTGAGTACATTTGATTGATTAAGAACAAAGTTAAAAGAATATCATGTTCGCTGATAAGACGTTATTTCTCCACCGACTGAAAGAGAGATAGTGTGATTTATTTTTTGAATAAGACATTTCAGACGTTCTGGTTTACTTACTATTTGCAATTTAATGTGAGAACATAGTAGTTGAGCAAATGGCCTCTGGATCTTTCTAATGTAGATTTTTAAACAATGGAAAGTTTGTAATTTTTTTTATCCACTTTGTAAACCAGTGTGATGTTGTTAGCAGGTAGTTTGCACCTCAACAGCAGCTAGACATGTGCCGCCATCTGCTGGTGATACAACCCCATATCAGTCTGAACTAAAACCAATGTGGCTATGGGATACTAAAGTACAAAAGGGTCATGTGATGAGATATTGAATGTACTGTAACTGCCCACCAAACATATTTGAAAAGGCTTGAATTTGACAAATGTTACCTCCAGATAGACCTGCTTATTTCACATCTACATGCAACCAACCCTAGGATATCCAATATTGGACTCACACATAGGGCACAAACACGTACACTCACACGCAGATGGTTATGGTCATGCATCAGCATCCCTTTCACAAATACCCAGACTAGAGATGTATTTACTTAGGTGTGCAAAGAAATAAAGAGAACATTGAGCAATACATGGCTCTCTTGATTTACACTATGCACCCACCTATAATATCTCTTTTTTTCTGGCCCACAGCAATTATTTACAAATGTTTACTCAACCTCGTGAGGGATGGTCTCGGCAAAGACACACTTGTTTACACCCAATCACAGGGACTGGGTTCATGCATGTTGGGATACACAATGTGAGACCCTTTCTCTCACCATGCTATTTTTAGTAGGCACCAATGCCTTCCGGCAAAAATCACATGAATATGGATAGTGTGCTCGGCTGTACAGAGCGGTTTGCAGCAAGAGAGCAATGATTCAGACAGACAGCCCGCACGTACTCTCTGTGTGTGTTCAATAAATGCTCGACCAGTGCTGGAGTGTCATTAGGCTTTCAAGCAATACAAAACAAAGGGATTACTGGACAGTAAACATGTTTTTTGAACTGCTGTTTATGAGAAAATTGGTGTGTAGAAAATGGAATGCTTTTCATAAATTACTGCATAAGGGTGTTACAGTAATCTTGTCATATTATTTTTTTATTTCAATCTTGATTTGAAATATTCACTTGATTTACTGGTTGTTTGACTTGCTGGTTTCCTGTGTCAATACCAAGTCTAATATTATTAAATGTCTTAATTCTTACATTATTAAAGATATTAAATCAAATGTAGTATCCCAAATGACAACCAGATGAAATAGCAGATTCCTCTGTTGGTATCATACTAAGGTTTGCAGCTCGCTGTAATATTTGTATCCTCTTCTAAAGCGCGTAATTCTTGTGATCATTAGAGCTTGCAAAAATAGCAGCACCACACAATAAAAGTAGTAGATTAATGGTGCGGAATGTACAGTCAAAAATACTTCAATGTACAAATGAAATTTAATTAACTCTTAAATGGGAAGTAGGCATTGCAATGTTGATTGAATTTTATTAGAGAATACAACCACATATTCATTATTCGTGATTTTTGTTTTTCCTGTAAGCCTATTTACTTCAAGCAAGAAACCCAATCATTCATTATTTTTAAAAATAGCATACTTGACTTTTTACTTTGCACCAGCCCTGAATGTATCTGGTTTACATTCCATCACTCTTGTGCCAACTATCGTGGTCTTGCTTCCTGTCCTTGACCTCAGCATAGTTTGCAAGTCAATATTATTCAAAGGCTGTCTATGGTTATGCCTTTATATAGGCCAATTTAGGCTTGTAGCACATGCATCTTGGAAGACAGGTTTATTTTAGTGTAACTCAATTTTTCTCAAGTCTCCTTGGCCGTTGAGATATATCCTTGAGAAAGAGGACATAGGCAACTGTACTTTTTTTAACATTCAAGATGAAGTTAGCAATAATAACCCAACAGTGTCTTCTACCAGTTAGTCCAATACACAGCCTGCAAGTTTGGCAATGTCCAGCAGAGTGCCCTGACTCTGTTTAACACTGCACTGCTTAGCACCAACCACTGGCTGAAACTAGCATGGCACATCATGCCTTTCACAAGTTAGTGGCTCAAATGAATTAGGATTCATATTGCTATTTGTATTACGATCTTAAATTTACAATTTTCAATTTTCTACGAGCGTTTGATGTACTGCGAGTACTTGTTGTTGTGTCTAATTATAATTTTTCACACCTCGAGTAATAGGAATGCTCAGGGGAATACAGTATTCACTCAGAAAATCTAAATGATTTATTTGTCATGCAGTTTAAAGCCCAAGGCTATGTTCTATCATTTCACCAAAACATTTTACAGAAATCATCATGGCTCTGCTAGATAATGTTTCACTTCCACAGATTAGCATTGACTAGGGAACACCACCGTGTCTCCTAAAGCATCAACACACTCTCTTCTCTCCAGTATTCCTACTTCTTATCTCCTTTATTCTTATCTGCCTTGTTCCCTTCAACTGTCCTCTCCCCATGGAGCGGTCTTGTTCTCCTCACTTGCCGATGATGTGGTTTGGAGGGCTGGAGCTGATGCAAAGTGACGTGTCTCCCCATCACAGGAGTGGAGCTGAGGCTGGGCCTCACTTCCCCCGCACTGGGCTGTTTTTGTTCGCCGCAGCTCATGCGGATAATTTGCCGGGATGCAGTGGAGGGCTGTCACAAGGACTTGGCTCAAGGGGTGTGGGAAAATAGCAGAAGCGTCTTCCATGCTCAAACCCTGCCTTAATGATGAGCATTAAATATGAACATCTTCTTTGTGTAAGCGATGCATTAGGCTCCCTACATGTCCCTCTCCTTGCTTTTGCCTTTCCTCCTTTTTGGTCCCGTCTTTCGCTCCCTGATTCTTTGCAGCCTTGTCTAGAGTCTTGTTTGAGAATCAGTTGAATAATCCGACTGACAAGCAGCCTTTAGGTCATGGCATCTCTGTTCAGAAAATATTCTCAATTCTTTGTGAAAGCACCGCAGCAAAAACACGGCTCTGTGCTACTGAGATAATGTTCCCTACGAAAGCAACCGAAAGGACCAGGGAAACAACAGTGTCTTTGTCTGGCATCCTTTACTGATATCTGTATCTATTTGAAGGCTTTTAATATGATTGCATGGAGTCTTTTGCTGTACTGTAACTCTAGTGGTCTGCGACTTATTCGAAACAAGTCTATCTTTGTAGCACTGTACCACATAGAAGGAGCAGACTGAATGATAAATTAACAGGCAGAAAGCTCCTTCATACCTTACTGATCGGCGACAGCAGTCCCAGTTCAATTGAACAAGTCTTTGTAGAATTCTTACAATGACAGTTACAGATAAAGTGATCTCAGGAAGCTGAGGAAGAAAACACACCATCCTCCCTTAAAATAGACCTCCCTGGGTACTGAAGCAAAGGACAGAGTGACATTGCGAATGCTAACATCTGTGAAGAACCTTGCAGTACCAAATGCCCCAACCCCAAGTTTGAGCAGACTCTACCGTCATCCTCCAAGGAGCAGCCATTTTGGAAGGCTCTCCCGGCACAGATGTTGCATATTAAAATGTAGGGCTGTTTTAGCAGAGGAAATGCTGTGGAGAGAGGGGGCTGCTCCTCTGTGGGCCTCACCTGTGCCTTCATCCGAGAAGCCAATCCAAGAGAGGGTACTGTCTAACCAACCAAAAACAAAGTGACATTCAAGATAAAGTCACCCTGCCGCCTCTTTGACCCTGGAAGGCTGTGGATGTGGACAAATTATTTCACACATGAATATACCTTGTTTATAACAGAGACAATTGGCTCATATGCTAATTTCAAGAAGATACTTGTTGTTTAGATGCTGTGATACACCGCTTAGCCTATATAATGAGGTAACAGTATCAGAATAAGAAATCAGTGCTTTAACCCGTTTGACCGGTACTTAAACAGACAATGAACATTCGCCCCTCAACATCTCTGATCATGGAGCACACATTGTCCACAAGATGGAGATATTCACCAGTTTAATGCTGAGCTGCCACCTGGCTCCACATGAAGCAGACAGAGGGGACAGAGAGAGACAGAGGGAGAGATGCATACTGCTGTGTGTGACAGATTGTGTTTGCATGAGGCAGTATGTGATGCCTGTATAATGTTTGAGTGTGCCTCTTTCTTTATGTGTACAGAGTGGGTGTGTGTTTTTCAAAAAGTGCAGCGCTCTCCGGCTGAGGTGCTGAGGGGGCAGAGTCTGCTAGAGGTCTGAGTGGTCCCTGAGCTTATTGTCGGGGGTCCCAGGGGCCCGGAGCAGAGGATAGGTCAAAGCAGGTCGCCTGTCCTGTGTGTTGTCGGGCCCCGTGGCCCACGTGTGCTGGGGAGGGTTCAGGTGTGTGTCGACCTCCTGCTCCAGCGGGCTGTAAGTAAAGAGACCGGGGTCTGCTGCTCTTACCCATGATGCAAGCTGCTGCTGCAGGAGGCCTGACCCACACCAAGAGAGGCCCCTCCATCCCACCTTCACCTCCACCTCATGCCTGTGGAGGGTTTGGGAAAGAGTCACCACCAAACAATCACTAAACAAACAACAGTTTCTCGAAAATCCCTAATACTAATGGCTGCCAGCTATAGGTTATGTTAAATACGTTTTTAATATATATATATTTTTTTGTATAGTAATATAGGTCATATTTAGCAATTTTTGTTTCAAGCATATATTCTTTAATCACCTGTATTTGCAAGAATATATATTTGTGCTGAAAAGCTACAGTATGCAGATTAATTGATATGAAGATCAACCAAATAATGAAACACGACACGTTTGAGCTGGTTAATAGTGTTTAAGAGTAAAAAAAGAACAAGCAAACACAATTAGGTTTGAACTTCTGTTTTTCTGTTTGGTGTTTTTGTGTTTTATGATCAACCAAAAATCAAAAGAACTATCAACACAATAAAATGATTCGTTGCAATAAACCATTACACATTTTCCATGTTTCTGTAGTATCAATGGATTCTCATTTAAAGTGGACCTATCATGCAAAATGCACTTTTGTACATCTTTTATAGATGAATATGTGTCCCCGGTGTGTCAGGGAACTCACCAAGTGTCAGAATACACAACCCTCTCTCTTTTCCTCCATACCCAAATCTCTAAAAACGGGGCTGCGACGGATCTGATACAGACTGATTTGAAAATTCTCTGACGTCAGGAACGAGGAGCTCCGCCTATATGGGCAACTCTCCACCTATCAGGAGGAGACAGCCACGGCCATTGCCATTCGATAGCGCTGGAGACACTGTAGTACATATGCCAGGCCTGTAGGTGGCGCTGTAGTCTGCCACAAAAGCAGCGAAGAAGACTTCTCACAGATTCAGCCCTTGCGAAAACAGGGCTAAAAAAGAGCAAATAGAGCGAAATGAGGCATGGCTAAAATGCATGATCTGTTTGGTATTTTGAAAAAAAAAATTCGCAGACATGTTTTATATAGGTATGGCCCTACAATATATTATTCAAATATAGCATGATAGGTCCACTTTAAATTGAATAACAACAATTGTAGAATCCAGTGTCAGAAATAATCAAATCTAAATCTAATCTAAATTAAAAGTATTTGCCACATAAAAACAATAAAGGGTTTCACAAATGCGGAATGCCTCCAAATTTCAAATAGGGGGCAAAAATTGATCAAAAATTACCCTCTAAATATTTGTACCATAGTTGCTACATAAAGTGCACAACATTTTGATCATAATATGTTGAAAAAATGGGACCTATTTTAAAAAATGAAAAAGAGACTGAAAGTCAAAAATACCAATCAAATTCATTCTTTTCAGTGAACACAAAGCTCCAAAACATCATTAAAGAGGCTGGCTTAATCGCCAAGAATATCTTTGTAAAAAAGGCCATTTCTCTCTTGCAGCATAATGACGAAGAGCCATCATAATGATGCTACAACGATGGTACTGCATGTTCTTTTATGTGGGATGCAGTCATATATTCTCTTCTCTGTCATTGTGTCTTTATACGAGTCATTCAAGGATGCCAACAAGCTAATCCAGAGAACAGTCATAATGGCTTCTGTGGACAGTTGAGTGCACACACCTTGTTCATGGGTGCATTAATTAAGATGGTTGCTTGAAACCACTAGCAATTAATGTACTGTATCAACAAGCACTGTGCACCACAATAGTGAATGGTAGCCAAATGATATTACTGCAACGGCATCTGGTCCTCAATAGGCATTGTTTGGCTACCTTTTGTGCCCATGTAGTGTGACATATTGCCCTCAAGCATTGACCATCTGACCAGGGAGAGGGCTTAAACGCTCGGCTAATAATAGGAAAGCCAGGCAAAGGATTCTGGTAATTATGTCCCACTGTGTGACATCATGGGTGAAAAGAGGAGAGGATAGATATAAGAGAGACAATAGTGGGAAGGAAACAGCGCAAGTCAGAGCAAGTTGAGTTCGTATTTCACACAGCAACTCGAGAAACTACTACTTTTTCTGATGCAAGAGGATGACAGTCAGAACAATTAGTGGTAGGTTCGCCTTAAAGGTTGAGATGGCAAGGACAGTCCAAGTACCTGAACTGGATCAACACACCTCAGCCTGATGTGGGAGAGTTGGGGCTCCTGGTCAGTGCAGCGTACAAGTCCAAATCAAGCATAAAACATGCTAGGCCACTTCCAAGGATCTGAAGCCAAGGTCTTGGCAAGAGTCTGTCTCTCTGGGTTACACAGACCTGCCCTTGAACTCAGTTTCCTGGGAATAGACTCATTCTCTGTTGAAAAGTGGAGAAAATAAGCTATTATCTGACACAGCCTGTGGAAGAGACGCACGACGATGATAGAGAACTCAGCCAGGAAAATGAGGCCGAAGCCGACCACCAGACCGAAGTTTGTTTGCACAGTGACTTTCATATTGTTTGTGTTTGTGTGCGCGTGTGTGCTCTGCTGTGCATGTGAACTGGTGTGTGTGCTTAATTTGCAGTGTAGCACAGCGTATGTGAGCCCCTCACTGTGAGCAAAGGAAGGATGCAATTTACATTTTTGTACTCATGTACAGGAGCAGCAACAAATAAAAACCCGTGCCTAAAAATAAAATGACTTGAGAATTAATTAAAGTCAGAGAGTGTGCACCAACAAACAGATGTGTCCTATTTAGGGCTAATATCAACTTTAGCTAACTAGTGTAGGGAACTTGTGATTGATGGCGTCTGTCACTGTTACAACTCCAACATGCCTTAATCCTATCCAGCGGTTGCACAGCACCCAGATACACAATGCCTGATCTTTTATTCCTTTATTCAAATCCCATCGATTGAATAGAGTGATCAGAGGCGTTGCCCTCTCTGGAAGAGTTTAATCCCTCCCTGACACATGGAAGACTTGCTGGACTTTGATGATGCAGCCGCATATCCTTTTGGGCTTTCAAACAACTCTGCGTGTGCCGCTACCTCCGTCAGCTGTCTGGAGAACAATCATTCAGTACAAAGCACTGTCAAGGCTTCAGCAAGCAGAAGCTTCACCCTGCCAGCCCCTAATTCACCCCCCTGCTTCTCGCCCGGCTGCAATGCACTGTGGGTTTGGATAACCAAATCCCAGATGCAATTAGTGGTGCTTTCCGAGGCCATGGTATAAGCAATATGCTGGAATACTCCATTGTGCCCATGTGCACTAGCAAATTGGAGTATCATCAGATCTACTGTGCTATAGACATTTACAAAAAGCTAAAATCATGGTGGACAATTCACTTTGTTGGACTCATTGCGCTAAACAAGCGCAGTCCTGAGGATTTTTAATTGATGGGTTTATTGTTTCTTTGTACTCACTAAGGATAACGTAATTACCCTGTTCATTATCCCTCTGCGGTTTTGTTAAAGAGCCTGTTATCAGAGCCTATGCAAAGGGTCCTACACTTGTTCACTTGATGTATTATGGTACAGGGCCCATAACATACTGTCTGTATGTTATACTGTATCTCAAGGCATCCGTCTTGAAAGAGTTAGTCAGAGCACAATGGCATTCGGTCGATACCGAACGAAGAGACGATGATATATTTATCCCTCAAATAATCCTCAGGTCTGACTACTTCTCCATTAAAATGATAGATTTGACTTGAATAACACCCACACAGCAACGTCAGCGCAGAAAAATGAGCCTGTGTTGTCACAGCAGGGAAGGAATGTCATCTGTGTATCAAATGTGATCATCTTCATGGGCTTGTGGTGTGTGCAGCAGTATGTGGCGTCTGGTAATATCTTGTGACAGGCAGGCACACAGAACCCATCCCTCATGGTATGCCCAGATCTACCTGGAAATGACCATCCCCATCAGACCGGGCCTGTCATCTACTGCATGTCAGTGAGAGGCAGCCTCATATGGTCAGAGAGGCTGTGTGTAAACAAACAAAGGCACAGTCCCAGGCCTGTATGCTTTTACAAATAAAATCCTTTAACGCATGCACAGGTGCACATAAAAAAAAGAAAACCGCAACAAAGTGTTGCACAGGTCGGATTAAAAATCCTACATTTCCATATTTAAAAATGGAAAATAATTACATACATGAATATACGATGGTTTATAATATAATTGAAGAGGAATGTGCTTCCCTGTGAAACAGTAGCACGCTTACCCTGGAAATGGCTCTTTCTACAGCTTTTACTGTTAAATAAATCTATTTTAATTATAAGATAAATGCCTTTTTTAAATCAAGATGTCTAAGTTAACTGTTTCTAAGTGACATAAATGATTTCTTCATGAATGTTGAATCTCCCAGGCAGTAAGCATTAACTGTGGTTCATTTTAGCAGAGTTTAATGTGATCATTAATAAATAACTACATTTTACAGTGACTGTTCATTTGCATTTGTACAAGCAAAGTTTTAAAACTGCTAGATTATGATAACGTCATTAGTCCACTTTTACCATTATTCATTTTTGATGTGTAATTCTCACTTGTCCTTATTTAATTGTTACTTTGCACAGTTGATTTTATTAGGAGATTGCTTTTACTTTTGACTTGGGGGTTTCAAATGTCTATTAGGCTTTATTATTTCATAATCACAAACTACATTCTTACAGCACAATACTTACATTCAGAAACAATTAATTTGTTATTTGCTATTAAAGTCTAATACATACATGTAAGAACGATTGAATACTCAGTGACTCCTGAGTGTTTGTTGATTGTTTGATTATATTATATGTCAACTAGCAGGCAGCCACATGGCCCGGGCATTCGTCATGATTGTATCTGAACAATCAATAATTCACAGGTCCATGTACCATCTGACACTGAAAAATAAACAAGTCAAGACTATTGGCTTTGAATCCCTTTCAAACAACTGATGGAAACTAGAAATCTTAATTTCTGGATTGTGGAACAAGTTGTTTGTCTTGAAGTCATAATTGCGGGTTATTTGTCCAGCTGTTGTAATTTATTTCTGGCATGGTTCATTTTCTGGTAGCACATCTCTGAAACTTCTTTATTTGTCCCACAACAAAATACTGTTTTTCAGCTGTTAAAAAAGCAACAAAGGCCACTTTGCTATTCCCCACTCGTCAAATGACATACAATTGCAATTGCAAAAAATCCTATTTATCTTGCTGTTTGCATTTCTGCAAAGCTGATCATATTTACACATGGCTTTGAACAATCTGCACTTTTTTCTGTCAAATAACTTTTGAGCATTGTGTTGGATAATGAAAAACTAAAACCCCCTCCTATGATTGTGTGCTGTCTTCTTGGGTAGAGGGCTTTTCAAAATAAACTAGCTCCTTTTGGCTGCATTAGAAGACAGAAAGTGTGCTGACTCGCTCACTTTTGAAGAGAATTCTACATTTGTATGGCTGAATCGATACAATTAAAATGGCCTTTTTGCGTTAAGCAGTTCCCCATCCAACTCAAAGTGGGGACCTCAGCAAAGTTGTTGTTTTCTCAGTCTACACCATTTACCTCAATTCTATCATCACTGACAACCTGCTTGCAAACTTCAAGGCCAAGTGTGCATAAAACAAATCATTTCTGGGTGTCAGCAGATAATGTGAGGTAGTGATGCAAATCTGTTTACCACTTTTCTTCCAATACATTAAAGGTGCTTTTGTGTTGCGTGCTTTGACGGCATGTCATAGAGCAAAGAATATGTGTGTGTGTGATGTGTTTATGTGAGGGAGACAGAAAGGGAGAGTGATTAAGTGGGAGCTTGTTTATATGCATTTGCTTTAAGTGTGAGCAGGTGGATTTTGAGGAAGCATCTTCTTTTGAAGTTTTTCTGCATCACATTTCCGATTGTGAAGAGAATAAGGGGACTAAGTATGATTAGTCTTAATATTTTGTGTATAATATTACAGACTAATGAGAATATATATTACCCTTTTGATTCCATTATGAAGGCTCCATCAAGGGAAGGTGTGTCACTGATGGCGTGTGGCGCAGTGGATAGAGCCTTGGTGTTGGGATCAGGTTCAAACCCCACTGCAGTCAGCATGTCGTTGTGTCCCTGGGCAAGACACTTCATCCCAAATTGCTCCCCACAGTATTGAGTATGTAAGTCGCTTTGGGTAAAAGCGACTTACAAGTAACATTTCATGTCATACTGTTGCATCCTTAACTTTCTCTCTACTTCAGAGCAGTGTTTTCATTATTTCCAAGGTGACGATTGTGGTCTAAATGTTTTTAATCATGACTCAGACAACACAGAAAGTTGTAACAAAGCTTGCCTTTTGATACAGCGTCTCTTGCTGCCACTGTTTATCTTTCAGAGCCTTAGTTCACCCTCGTGTTCAGCAGCCCGCTCTTTAATTATGATTAGGCTGTTCACACTTCTCACCCTCCTCATCGCTCAATTACAGCACAATATTGATTTGTTCCTGGAGAAACCATCAAGGATGCACAGCCAGGAAATCACTGATATGCTCTCTAATATGATAAATGTGTTTTAATCCAACGTTACATTAAAATGCCATCTTACACTGCTATTAGTCACTAAATTAATGATCAGAATTAACTGCTTTGGCAGTTGGGACGAAGCTGGCCCCTTTTGATCCCCTGATGTTGGTCAGTGTGCTCTAAAAGTTTGTCCTCTTGTCTAATGAACCCCTTTCTTTCAACAGAACGTATGGTAAAACAACTATTCATCATCACTCATAATGGAGGTTTGTTTGGGATCTTTTGTTCCTTTAAGTTTAAGCATCCTCCCTGAGGTATACAGTATAAATAGGCTCCTAGAGTACATTTAACAGCAGTCAGTTGGTTATAGATAGTATCTGCAGTGGCATCTTAACGTGAGTGTATGAAATAGACAGAGCACACAGGCTTGCAGGCTTGCTCGGCCACAGAAAGAGAGCATGTGGCAGTGTCAGCAGCCTAGTGCGGCGTGGCCAGGTTTCCCGGGGCGAGGGCTGTGCTGCGCTCCATACGGAGGGCCTGTGCTGGGAGCCCGGGGGCCATGCAGTCCCAGGTCAGCAGATGGGCCTGTGATTATTATTTCCAGGCCTGTCTTACCTGACCACTTCCTCACTCCGTGAACAGCTGTTTCACTCGCTTCACTGAGACGCTACATGAACAGCCATTTTTCTTCTGTTCTTTACTTTGTACATAGTATAAATCTTTACTGTGACCCTGCTCTGGGCTCCATCCACCTGTGTCTTACCTCGGGCGAAAGCTCCTCTGGAGGATTGTTTTCTTTTTTGTCTCGGTCTTTACCAGCCCAGGAAAAAGGACTATTAGGATTGTTTTCTAGACAATGGAACACTTAATTGTTACCACCAAGCCATCTGTCTCTTTGGGGCTTTAGCACAATGTGTGAAGATACATGTCATTTTAGTTACATTTATAACACTGGTGATAATACTGGACATTTATGACAACAATGAGGATTGTTGAAATGTGAAAGATAAATAGTTTTTATTATGTTTATTGCTAAAACAGATGAAAATTATTCACTGAATTATGTTTGCTTAACAAAATAAATTACAGGTGTCGTTCAGGACACAATGGATGTATCTTATGTTGTTAAAACATGCCATTTCTCTTAGACTGTGTCAGGATTAGCGATCACATATTGCAGGGGATGGTGCTTTTGGATGAATACCCTCTTTAGTCAACCAATTCATCACACTGCAGGGAATATTGTTCTACAGCACCTGGTGTTCAGACTATTTCTGTGTTCTAAACACTGTTGGTACAAACCATTTGTTCTCCATCCAACAAAGCTTGCAAAGCCTCATTACGGCTCCATTATTCTCGGAGTGTTTTTACTCATCTTGAATATAAATGTTATCGAGCGAATTGTTTGGTTATACTTTATTTAATTTATATAGTTTTGTGTTTGCTTTTGTAGTCATTTCCAATTCAATTTTTGTTATGAAATGGGTCATTTGCTTACATCGTTATTTATAATTACTTCTTACTGGATACTGATTGTAAAAGTTATAGTTCATAAACAACGAGTTAGGGACAGGGACCGTTCTTTAGCATCCTAAGCTTGATAATGTTTTTTCATGTAATATTTTCAGATTTCTTTTAGCAGAGTTTAATATTAGACATCTCAGGCTATGGTTCAATACACAAAAAGATACAGCCTTTGGTCTCCGAGATTAACATCAAAAATAATATCTCCATTGCTCTGCAACCTTAAGAGAGAACTATTTTCCCAGAGAACAAATGGTTTTAGCAAGTAGTTTGAAAGCAACAAAACAAACTGGGGGGGGAAACCTTTAACCAGGAACACAAAGAGATCTTCTGAAGCAGTTTTAAGCCCCTCAAATCATTCATCATAGATTAAAGCGCTGAATGAAAGAGAAGAATCGGGCTTATTTATTGATGAAAATGAAATGGCTGAGAAGGGGGATTTCTTTGAAATGTGCAACATAAAATGATAGATTTTTCACAACTGTATAAACTTTAAATCCAACAAGAAACACGGGAGGAGGCAGAGCAAATGTTCACTATACTTACTCAGCCTGCACTGTGGAAAGAAACCCTCCTTGTTAGAGAGATGGTAGTACACCTGTAAGGTCAGGTGTCTGGCTCCCTCCATACGGCCCCCGCCACTGAGCTGTTGATCAGACTCCTCTTTTCACACAGCTGGTGCATTAAGATTCCCAGCCCCTCCCTCAAATCCCACAGTGTGCTCTCAAGGAAATGTGTGGAAATGAATTATGGAAATTTCTGATGGGGAAACTTGGTGCATTAGTGTTTCATTTAGCTCGCTCGTACCCTGAAGCTCTGCTCCAACCTACGAGGGACAGAGCTGGAAATATAACTCTCAGCGGCAGGGAAGCCCACAGGGGTGCGTCTCCCCGTCAGGGCACGGGCCAGTCCATTTATCTGCCAGTGGCCTGCGCCTGTCTGATACAAGCTCTCTCACAGGTGGATTTATCACCGTTGCCTGAAGCTGCAGGCCTACAAACTCAATACAGGCCTCCATTTTTTTTATACTGGCTAAGCACAGCAACCTCTGCTAACTCTCCTCAACCTCTGAAACTCAGGGAGTGCTCCTGCAGACATGTTTTATTTGTGTCACTGAAGTAGTTCAGAAACTCAGAGGGGAAGACATCTTTGTTTACTGGGGATTATATATCTGATGGTGTAGTATGGTAACCGTTAAGGGTGTGAATACTTCTGATAACAGTTAGTCTTACAGTAAATGTGTCATCTTCTGGTGATGCATAACGACAATTCAGCTCTTATCAGAGATACATTAAATGATCTGAAAATGTAAACAGAAAGTACTTTAAAATGATTTGTACCTTATTGCTTATAATCAAGGCATGACAGGACGGGAATGACTTGCAACCAAGGTCTGGGGAACTTGTGATTCACAGTCGACACCTTAAGCCTGAAGCCACCAGGGTGCACCTCTGTACCGTTGTCATTCATATGAGTTTTTAAGCTACTACCGCTACATTCGGTAAATGTATTATTTACTATGAGGAAAATCCTTTAAAATTAATTCATGCTGATAATACTATCAAGTGTTAAAACATAGGCAACCTGTAACTGTATTGCATGTGCAGATAGGTTAAAAATAACACATTCACATTATCTTATCATCTTCATTTCTATTCAGGGTTTTAGAGAGTAAAAGTGTGTCAAGTCAGTGTTCTTCGTTAAGTATACAATTGTGTTCATTCAACAATTTTCAGTTAATATGTATGACATTAACAGTAAATACAGAACAAATATTACAATAAAACAACCCCTGTGTGTTCTATGTCATGAGAGTTGAAACAATAGAAAGTAAATGAGGACAATTAAAGTAGTTATTATGCTGAATAACTAAATATGCTAGACAAAGTTAACCATAAAAACAAAATATGTAGATGCCTGTTATACAAACACTGCTCTGCCGGCTGTCATATGATGAGTATTACAATTACTGCTGACCAGTAATAAGTTGATGATAACTTGACACAATATCACCTTTGTGTCCTGATGGGGAGAATTTGAATCTGCAGTTACACTGGTGTGGTGATTTGCAGATCTTAGTAGAAACAAAGAAATACATTACACCTTAAGCACCAATTTGCTATTTTTATTTTTAATTAGCAGATTTCATCAACTTATTCTGGATACAATAATTAGCTGATCAGCTGGATTTCTGGTTAATCAGCGGCTACAATTTGAAATTCACTGTAGGGAAGGTTTGAAAATGTTCATTAAAAAACACATTTTATGCTTCCTTTTTAAAAAGCTTTACCGAGGTAAACGGGTACCCTTACTTTATATTCTGTAGCAGTGTGTTCTATAGTTCGTACTCTAAATCACACAAGAGATGACCTCCTTGTTATATTATAACCCAGTAAGGGCAGGACCTCTCTTTTGGCAGTAAAACGTCAAAGATCAAAATCAGTTGCTGTCGTATTAAATAGACTGCATACAAAATGGCTTTATGGCCATGCTAGTGATACATTTTTCACATCATTAGTACTCTATAAAAATAAATGAAGTCATAACCTTGACCAGACTCTTGATAATGTTGCATACGTAAACATGCATTACCAGTTTCCAGAAACATTGCTCACTGTATCTTTTACACACTGTTCATATAAATGCACCGTCAGCTTTGTATCTGATAACAAATATCTGTTTTGAAGAACACATTGTAGCAGCCAACTGGTCCCATGTAGGAGGCAAACCCTTCGGCCAGCGGAAAGCTGGTCCCAGCCTGCTGGCAGCAGCAACAGCGTGCCCACTTCAGGCTTCAGACACACCTCCACTCACAGTCCGTCACGGCAGCCTGCAGTGCGTACCTGGCAAACGCTGCAGCAACTTGCCAAGGAAGATTTATACCTGGTGTTTGACCTACTTGAGTTTGCATCTATATTAGTGAAGGAAAGGGCTTGGTTGAGGAGGAAAGAAAGGTCAGAGAGATCCCAGGTCCTCCTCTGATGCATCAGGATGATGGAACCAGCTAATTTAATGAGCAACAGTTGTCCCTTTGGCCGCTACAGATGGTGCACTGCAGCTCAGCTCAAAGCCGTCTGGAAACACAGCCTTCACAGCACACACATCATCCCCAACAGAGACAGCAGACACTGTACAGGTGCTAATTCAATTTACCACAAATTGGTTTCATACTGAAGCAACATATATATATTTTATTTTTCAAATACATATTAAGCCTTTCATAGATTTGTTTTATTATTTTCTGTTCAACAGCAACAAAAAAGCCTTGCATTGTTTTTGATGTGGTTGCTGGTGTTATCTATATAACCTTCAAAGTCCCCCATGAGCCCTTAGCTGTACATGTAGCTTTATAGACATAAAAAAGACTGTCAATATCACAGAGTATATTCTGTATCTGTGTGTGTTCAAACACTTCAGTGAAACTCTCTAACCTATGTGATGTGTATATCGGGGGAACCCTATAACATAAAAAAGAAAATGACTGATTATATAATACTCGAGTATCGTTTCATATGCCTTTGATTCAGTGTGACACATCTGGGGACATTTTGATCTTGATTAGAAATGAAAATGAAGTTCTGTGGGTTTCAAAATTGCTTGTCCAGATTACAGCTTGTACTTTGAGTTAATGATGCTCTTTAAAAGGAAAGAGGAGGAAAAAGAAGAAATTGCATAAACTGATGAAAGTTCTTCACTGAATTCAGCAGCGGCAGTGCTTCATGGTCCCAAGTCCCAAACATGGTCCCAAACATGCTGCTTTTGACTTAGGTGTCTTTTTAATTAGAAATACACCTTTAGAAATGTACCTCATTATGTGAGATATAATTACTTTCCCATATGCTCCCCTTCGATGCAAGTGTGTTTTCATACAGAATTTCACATGGGATGTGTATTGTCATTGTATGTTATCTAAGATAAAAGCAAAATACCATGCAGCCCCTGGTTCACAGTGCTGAAACCTTTTTGTTGCATGTCAAGCTTGGTTGAAGTACTTTAAAAGTACAATTGTATCTAAGGTCCATCCAGGTTTTCAGAGTTGTATTGAGGCCCAATGGCATACAGTATATCCATATATTAGTGTCAAACAAAGGCCTTGTTAGGAAGGGTCACTGGTTTTAATAGTGTCTTAAGAGTCTTTTTTTAAGGAAGATGTTGCAGGTGATTAATTTACTTGGAAACCAATTGAGGATATTTCCTGCCCTTTGTACATACATTTAAGCAATTATTGTTTTAAAACTGTCTGGGAAATCTTCACAGGTCAATGAGTAAAATGAAAAATATGTGCCATGAGTTTTTAACGATAGAAAAACCTCCTGACGTTATGTGATATAAACTCTTATTGACTCTGTAAGCCTCTCAAAGGTGTTACACAATCTTTTGTGACACTCTGCTCAGACTTCAGTAAAACTTCAAATTGCAGATTTAATTTCTTCAGTGCTTCCGCTGTCCTAGTTTTCAAACAAATGCTAACTTTTTTTATTTTATTCAGGGCTGTTATTTCATTATATCTCATCAGTCAACTGTTTGTTTTAGATACGAAGATCCCCAAACTGAGTATTGTTGTTGAGACCAAAACAGCATATTAAATAATTGTAATATAGATTATAGTTATACGCTGTGTCTCTAATTTTAAATTGAAGTTGTTAATAGATTGATTGTGAGCCAAAGGTAAACTGAATTTGGAAGTTATATCACTTTATAATCTGGATTTATCTTTATTTTAAATTGTTTACTCTTGTGCTACATATATATATACTATATACTATTATCCTCACTCAAAGTTCATGGAACTGTAGTCATTTCAAATAGTTTTTTTAACCACAACACTATTTATTTTTTTCAAATGGCAACAATAAAACAGGTAAGTCACCTGGCACTAAACCTACAATTATTTGATGTCTGCGGAATGAGACACAAGAGGAATGTGTGCTCTGGGTAATTTGCATGATAGAATAACCTTCCTTGTTCGGTAGGAAAAACAAGTGCTAATGTATTCAGTGTATTTGTGGTCATGCTCTTCAGTTTTTTATCACCTAGAGACTAGCATTAAATCACCTCACTGGGGGAATGAGTCGCACGAAAGAAAAAAAATAAAGCAGCTTCTGGATCTAATGAATTCCTGGGAGAATAAACACGCCTTTGAATAAAGCCCTAATCACGAATTAAGTGGTTGTTGCCATCGTACCTTTGTAGAACATACCCACAGACACGGACCTGTGAATGTGTGCGTTCAAATTATTTCCTCAGCACCAGCAACAATGATAAAAAGATAAGAGGTAAGCTACCCGGTCCTCAGCCTGTCCGTGTTAAAAGATAGGGCAGGGCTCATTTCCAAACTAATCCCTCGCCTCAATCCCTGTTACATTGTCTCTGTGCAGACCGCTGTTTCAAGGGTCAAACTGAAATAACAGAGAAGCGCTCCGTGCCGTACGAAGGTCACCTTTGGCTTTCTCTTTTCGCAGTTCAGATCACCCCAAAAGCTTTGTGATGTATGATCATGATAAATTGCCTGATATTCAGTATGAAAATACATCCATCACAAAGGGGCTCACTACAAACAGTTTGTTCATAAACAACTTTTATCCGTACCATTATTGGCCCAGAGACTTGCCTCAATGAACAAGCTAGAGCAACCAGTAGAACAAAGACTGGGGTAAGTTTCTCTCAGTGAATAATCCCACTGAGCCTTCTTTGAAGGAGTTCTTACACCAGGAAGGTGGATAGGGCAGATTTTAATCAATACAGGAAAACAAGGAGCTCAGGGGACGTGAGGAGCCTACCAGTCAGGATGAAGATTAAACACCTCTGTCTAAAACACACTCAGCTCATGTCAGAAAGCCCGGGTAACTTCAAATCCATCTATCAAAACGGTATCAAACTGTGTTTTTCTAACAAAGCAATGTTATATGACATGTATTCTCCCCTACAGCTGTAGGTGAGCAAGTGGATCATAAATCATAGCAGACAAAGCTCAGCTTGACCTCTAAACGGTTGTATATCAGGCTATTCTGATTCAGTGCGGATGTCTTTTGGCCTCAATAGGTATACTTACTTTATTTCAGCTTTGAACAATCCCGACTTAATCCCAGAGGGCTGATTCTGCATAACAAACAATCTCTGGTTTTGTCCAACGGCTCTTTCTGTACTTTTCAGACAGACCTGAGAAGGGAGATTGTGCTGCACCATTTCTCAAGTCCTACAGTCAACATTATGATACTGTTTTTGGATTTAATTGAGCTCATGACTAATTTATAGCAAACTTGTACTTAATTTGTAATATTTGTTGTTAGCATAAAAATATCTGCGTTATGCTCGACATGCTAAAATAGCCACAGTGGATATATTAATTGTGAAAAACAGATTTCTTGGGGAATGTAAGGATCCAGTGATGGAGGTCGCCGTTTGAGGGACTTTGCCCAAGCATAGCGTTTTTCCTTTGTGTTAATTAGACACTCCCAGTCATGTTGGCTGCGAGGCTGGTTTTTCTGTGAAATAATGTCTTTGATTAAAAGATCCAGCACTCATGAGGAACACTGTGTGATAAAGCCACAATCAGTTGGGGGACCCCCCAGCTCTCTAAAAGCAAACTCCCCCTCTTTTTCACTTCTTCCCCAGACTAGAGAGAAGAGGGAGAGAACAAAGTTGCCTGAAGTAGCCGTGCTGCTCATTTCAGAAGCAGCCTCGCCACTTTGACTCATTTAGGAAGATGAAAGAACGTTACTGTAATATTTGAAACGGCGGCCACCACAACATGAGAGCATTACAGAGAGAAGTTCTGTGGGACATTCTGTATAAGAGCATGCTGGCTGGATCATGAAATGCAGTACAATAAGAAAAGCCAACGCTGTCACAGACCCGTCTTAGGCGGGGAAGACTCAGGCCTTTTCTCCGAACTGTAGGTCACAGTCAGAGGGCCCGGCTGAATAATTGATCAATCAATGTGCAGTGAAAACAGAAACACAGCTTAGCACTATATTTCCCCTCTCCCCCTGTAATGTGCATTGAATCCCACAGATCCATCAGCTACATGCAAAGCTCGGCTGAGCTGAAAGGCCTCCAAGTTCACTTCAATTATTCAGCATCCCTCCAAGATTATGAATTATTGAGCTAAAAGTATGTTCCATATACGGCCATGTACCGTAGCTTGCTGTAGACAGCACCCACTCTGTAGATGTGTGGGAGATCTGAGTTTGTGTGAAACAGCATGCAGACAGTAACTATTAACACTCCTGACAGTTGAAACTGAGCTAGACCGGGTTGCCATATTGAAGTGACTGAATTAAGGAATTATGAAAACAAGAAGACTGTTATGAACAGAGCTGTAAGGGATCTCTTTTATCGTTTTAATTGAAAGCCTTTATTGATATTTTTAAATGAAGCTTTGAATGTCAGGAATAAACATTACATCACGACATGGCGTCATCAACACACACCAAAACATTCAATAAAATGAATAAGTCTTTTTGAATTCAAATACATTTTCTTAAAATGAATGTCACTTGTAAGTTTCGTCCACATGTGTACGTGTAGGTGAGCGATGTTGCTTGCTGTAGTTGTGAGTTTTTAAATACTTACTCGAAAAACTGCCGTAACTGGAATCTTATTCTACAAATGGCATAATACTAATAATATGAATTAAATAAGCTTCAAACTATTTGGTATAGCCCTAGTTTGCAGTATCAGCCATTACAGTTTAATGGGGGGACCAGGCATAAGGTAGCTCCAAACATTCTTATTTATTTAATTAGGTAAGCAGTATTTAAATAGTAGCTCCATACAGTAAGTAGACTATTAATTGTTTCTTCCACACCTTGGCAAAGTTTTGGGCTCACGAGTCTGTTTTCTCTTTGGGGTTGAGAGTTGTTTAGTTTTAGCTGCCATCTGCTGACAGCTTGCACAGCCAGCTTCGGTCCAATCGCCCTCTCTGATGGTATGAATTGTGCCCAGGCCTCTGATGAAGACTTGGGGTTCGCTTTTCTTGGCTAGAGTGGAGGAGGAAACAGATGATACAATTAATTATCAATAGGTCCCTCAGTAAATCAAAGCCATTTTGGCAGCCTATAACAAAACACCCACTGAACTGCCTGCGAGTCTTCGCCATCTCTTCATTGCCCATTCTCAACAACTGCTCTCTGGCCGCCTGCCTCCAGTACAATCCACAAGGTGTTTGAATAGATTGTTCAAATATTTTTACTGTTGATTCTTTCTATCTTGTTCTGAATATGAAGGCAGTTTTCTGTGTGGAAGAGTGGAGAACCACTTGACTGAGTGCATTCAGCTCTCCTGCCCATCACCGAGGCTCTAATGAGAGTTGGCTGTGTCCGAGGCAGGGAGGCAGGGAGGCTGATAGCAGCTCATTATCTCGCTGCCCATGCTGGCCCCTGTATTCCTGTTTGTGGCCTCTTCTCTTCTTATTGCCGGGTAAACATTTACCCAGTGGAGACGGGGCTTGACCATTAGGCGCAGGGGGAGCTGTGGTAATGGAAAGAGGGCCCACTGGAGTTCTGCCCACCACCCTCTGCAACAGAATAACTCACTCACGCTTACTTTGGCATGAACCTTTTATTGGAATTACAACTGTCTGGGGAGTGTTCCTCTGCAGAGGTTGAACTATGGCTTTGGCCTTACAAAGCAAAGGCCATTAAGCATGGTTTTTACAAGCCTAAGAAACCGAGATGTGCTTCATGGACAAGCCATGAATTTTAAAACTGCCGAGGAAAATGTGTTCACCGCGTTGTAAAACACAAAGCAGCGTCCACCTTTGCCACAGTAGCGTTGGTGGTCATTAGTAAGGACATTATGCTGGTTTTATTGTGAAAGAGATCCCCTGAGTCTGTTTCACGAGCAGGGTCTGTGGTGAAAGCTGACACGGGAGAAAACAGAGCTGATTAAAAAATGTCTCAGTTGTATGCAAGTATTTGTGCTGATGTGTATCACTGTTTCTCCTGTGGTTTCCCGCATATGAGCACGCCGCTAACTGGTGAGCAAGTGGCCGTTTTATAGGCGAAGACTGTGTTTTCATCAGCTCCCCTGCTGTGTGTTGGAAAAGCAACACATGTGATAGTGATGGAGTGTGTGCAGTCCTTCATCCTTATATTAGGGACTCTAGGGGGAGGAGTGGGGTGAGCTCTCTGGGGTAAGAGGGGCTCATTAGGCAGCCACTGCCTCCCCCCAACCCAGCTGGGTCTGAGTGCCAGCAGACTGGGCAGCCATCTCTCTCTTCATCTCTCTCCTCTCTCCCTCTTTATCAGTCTGCTTACACACACTGAACTGCCTTGTTTTTCATATTCACGTTAGAGTATTAACTTGATTAATTTCTAGCAAATATACCTGTACGATGGATAGTATACTTAAAATGATCAGTTAGTAAGAAGGAAAACAAACAAAAATAAAAGATGTCACCTGAAAGTGAGTCTGAAAACAGATTAATTATCTCTTTTTGTAAGACATCCGAATACAATGTTGATGAGGGTGCATACAATGTATTGTTTTGAGTTCTCTTTGCTTCCCGTCATACTCACCATTAGGATGCAGCCACTTCCAGGGCAAGTGTATGAAATGAATTCTCAAAGAGCTTCTCATGAAACTCCTGGTCACACGCTTGTTAGTGCTCTGATGAGCCATTGTGCCTCCCTTCATGTTCTGGTAATTATACACTCAATTAGCAGCCTCTTTGTGTCTGTTGCCTTAAAGCTGCTAATATTTTATTATTGATGCCCTCGCTATTAGAGCTTAGGTGCACAATATTTTGGCTTCTTTGTTCTGAGTGAATTAAAACACTATGGTTGTGATGCGATAGACTGTCCTTCATCCAGAGGGTCTGAGTTCAGGCCCCCATGACAGACAACATCCATCGTTTTGAAGTGTCCTTGAGCAAATGAGTGAATCTTTAGCTGCCCCGGCCGAGCTGCTCTGTGGCTGACCCTCTACCTTGACCACTCCACAGGGGGGTGGCAAGCAAACAGATTGGCTTCTTATATCATACGACAATGCAGTTTAATCTTGAATAGATGTGAAAAGTGTAAAAATACTGTTAGTTCATTTGTAGCCTTCAAAGAAAAAAAACCTTCCCAGAAATTATGCTTTATGCAGCAGTTGTAAAGCTAGGGGGGTCTGCTCAAATGACTGCCTTCCACTTTCCAAGGCTGTGGTCTTCAAATGTAGGCTGCTAAGCAGGAGAGTCAAATTGGAATTCCGATTCTATTAAGAAGTCATGCCCAGCAGCAAATAATGCCAAATGGGCCCAGTGCAATGGGAACGAAGACCATTATAGAGCAGAAATATTAAAGCACTGCTGATCTATTTGCTGAAGATAAACTTAGCATATGTCTCCCAGTGCTGTCTGGCCAGGGCCTGCAACAATGAAGACGTCTCGTTTGGAACTTGATTAAAAAGACACGTTAAGATCAAAGTGGAGCGACTCTCCATCTCCGCAGATGTGATGAAATCTTTTACCGCGAGGAAGAATAATACATTTCTTTGATAATAGCTGTGCAATATGAAACAATGCATAGTCTGTTTCAGCAGTTTTATAATTAACAAGAGTCTGCGATGGAAATGTGGCCAGTTGTTGTATTAAGTATGGGTACTAGGCACTATCTGGGTATGTTGTTGGTGCCATTGTGTTCACTGTATTTTCAAGGGAGACACAGCAAAGCCATCATATTACCACCTGCAAGGAGATGTCCAAGCATCCCAATGCTATGTCTATTATGTTCCCTATATGCAGCTCTTGTCTGTCAATTTCTCATTTAAAGCTGTTTGCCTCCTGACAGTTCATCAGGGTCTCATCTCCGGGCCAGGGGTGAGCCATCATCAGACCACATCAGGCATGGAGAGGCAATCACAGCTGGGCCTTTTTAAGTCATGGTGTGTTCTCCCAATGACAAGCCCACTGGCTGTGTGTTGGTTCTGGGTGCGTTTGTCTTCCCACCTCCGCCGTGGAACTTCTCCGAGGTGTACAGATAGAGTCGGGGTGGAGACAGGCGGCGAGTCAGACACATCGTGGTTGTTCATCTGTAACGGTAACCAAGCAGTGTATCACACCAGCCCAGTACACTATCAGCATGCGCCATGCTGAGAGATATACCTGAGGACTGTCATACTGTCTGCAAAGCAGCCTGACACCAGGACCCATAGATGGCTCATTCTGAGTATCACAGACAGCTCTATCATTGCCTTTGTCAGAGATACACTACAGCTACAGTTTATTACCCTGCAGATCTGGTCAATCATGTAGAGAGCTGAAAAGATACAAAGGATGGCTATCAATGGCCTCTGGATGTGTGGGATGCAGGAAATGATTTACACTGTGACATACAATATGTCTGCATGTATTTCCCTCCCAAGTGTGTTTGCTACTTCCAGTTATCTGTAATCACATTGAAAGCCATTCCATTTATATGTATAACCTGTGGAGAGATTTAAAAGAAATACCTTAATATAGTTGTTAGTAAGAACTTATTTTAATGTTGAATCGCTAATTCCAGTTGACCTGACAATGTGTTTGCCTGATATCGGCACTTTATACGTTACCATAAACAAAGATATAAGCGGATATAGGGAGATTGTGGCTCAGTGGTTAGTGCGCTGATTTTCGGATCACGGGGGCACTGGTTCGAATCCCGCTGCAGTCAACATTCCGCTGTGTCCTTGGACAAGACACTTCACCCCAAAATCGCTTTGGATAAAAGCGTCTTACGAGTGACAAGTGACATGTAATTAATAAGCCCGCTGCCATCTGAACCTCCAGGCCTGAAAGGTTTGATTATAAAAAAGTTAAGTTGTGTTGTTGTAAATGTCTTAAATGTTGTTTGAGTGAAAATGTGGATGGTGTCAGTAGCTGTTTTTAAGGCAGTAAAGCAGTATTAATTAGACATGTATAAATGTTATAACTATATTAAAATAACCTTCTGAAAAGAAAATTGGTTAAGATGTAGAGTAGTAGTAGTCTGATTTAACAAGATTTGATATCATGTAAATGTGATTTACCGTTACGGTAAGATCTATAATTTATACTCCCTGTAACAGAAGAGTTGTAGAGCTGAGTCAAACAGGGAGGCAGTAGCTGGCGGCTACGTGTTTTTGCTGGCAGACCGATCTATCTGGGGCATCGAGGTGTAAAGGAATATTCTCTAAACTGGCTTATTCATGGCAACGGGGTATCAGAGGTTTTTTGTGAACAGCTAAAGTCAAGTAAAAATAGTTTAAGAGTAGTTTTAGCAGGTTATGGCTGAGGATTGCATTGGGTTGTCTGTGTGTCGACTGCTGTACAGGTGTGTGTTCCTTGTTCCTTACCAGGTGCCATGAGAGGATGGACAGAGTTGAGGGAAAAACACAAAGTTGAAAAATTGCTCTGGTTGGTTGTTATATTGAAACTGAATTGAATTGATATTATCTGATACTATGATGAATAACAGACTAGCACTGTGAGGGAGAATGCTCTGACTTGCCTAGTATTTAGCTGTAGTGTTCTGGTAGCATGTTAAGACTCAACATGTGTTAAGAAATAGCTCAGTTTCAGACTGAATAAAAATGTGTCTAAAGAAATACTGGTCTCAGTATGTTTGTAACCATCGCTCATTTTATTAGTTTAAGGTCCATAACAAAGATAATTGAAATATTCAGATGGCATGCTCACTGAATTGTTGAATTGTATTGAAGATATTCTACATGAAAGATTAGTATTTCAAATTTTGTATTTTATTATTTTATTATCAAAACATATAATGATGTCATTTTTAAAGCATTTTCTGTGCCATACCGCAGTGTTAAAACTGTTTATGTACTGCAAGAGGATTATTTTAACCTAGAGTATTGCAGGAGATTTTAAATGGGACCTAACAAAATCATAATTTAATTGGTCAGTAATCCAGACAGGTAATGTTGCTGTTACATCTTTTCTCAATACGTCTCTATTCTCATAAAAACCTGCAACGGTAATTGAGTAAACTTGGACAATAAATAATGTCATTTCCAAGCCGAGAGACACTTCCAAACAGAGTTCCACTTTCAGAAGCCACCCATTACTTGTGGAGTGACTTCTTTGTGTAGGTACCTGGGCTCCAGGTTTATTTTTACCCTCCCTACGTCCCTCCTCATTCTTTAGCAGCTTCAGGAGATGGCGTTAGTTTGGCTTCATCTCTGACAAAAGATAAATGAGCTCTGGGTCTGTGGTGATCCACTATGGCTGCCAGGGGGTTCCAAAATAGCAAACTATTTTTCATATGGGGCGAAGTGATATGGAGTGCGATGCAGCAGGCGCTAACATTTACCATATATGCAGGAATACATGTTATTCTTTCTATTTTGTTACTTTTACTTTCAACTTTCTGTTTATATTATATTAGGGGTGAGAACTGTGGCAATTAAAATGTATGCAGTTGGTGCCGAGAGCCTCCTTACAATGATTTGTTTTACTTGGGTGTTTAAAGAAAAAAAGAAAAATCATCACTAAAGAACAAATTAAGTGATTATCTGGTTACAAATTCAGCATTGTTTTAAAGTCCCCTTTAATACATAGTTCAAACACAAAAAGTTCTTCTTTCCTCTGGTCTCAGCATTCATGTGATATTCTTTTTCTCCTACACTTGTAACAATGTGTAGTAATTAGAGTGGATTTGCAGAGCAGCGCTGTTGCTTTGATAGAATCTCAAAATTGGTCATTAATCACCTTCTCACCACGAGGCAGAAAAACAACAGTGATGTGATTTCACAGGAAAAATGTTTTCCTGTGTCAACAGGAGATCCACCAGCGCTCGCTATCAGCTGAAAGAAACTTTCCCATTTAAATGAGGAGCTGCAGAGCTTCCGAGGCTCTTTGAAGAGATGTGCTTGGCACAAACAAGAGCGGCAGCCTCTCCTGTGTTTTTAACAGCCGAAACATCGCTGACACCTGATGGGTGATCAAACACAAGCCATCTCTCCCTGAATCCTCATGGGGGCTCATCTTTGTACTCCTCTCTGCAGATACACCTGCAGACCACGCTGCTGGGACACCCCTCCACTCAATATTTACCAAAGGCTCCATCACCTGACTGGATGCACTGTATTTGTAAAGGCAAATACATTTGTTGGTTTTGCAGCATTTGCACTCTCTGACGACAAACCTGTCAGTGCTTTGGATATACAGCCACCCACAATGTTTCTAAGCCCACTATAGATTTCCCCCCCCCCCAATATTCTGAAGGGATGAGTTGTTGGCTAAATCACCTCGGGGTAGGAACAAGTCTTGATGCCTCATGGGAGCACAGAGGGTTTGTGGGATGAACTCTTATTAGTGTTCACAGAGAGGTCACAGTTATTCCTGTGGGTGGGACTCAAGTTTTCCTTCCTCATCCATGTCTCAGTTATTTTCCTTAATGATCCGTCCGTGATGCGCTGCGTTCATACTCGTTAGAGCTGTATTAGCATGAGTGTTACAGGAGCAGGCGATCACACAAAGTTACACTGGCCACACAGGAGATGTGCTCTGTGAGAGCCTTTCCTTGTCACCAAGGTGAGATGATTTATGATTTATTTTCCAATAACTCCCAGCCTGCTCTGTGCACTGGGCCCTCCTGTCAACAATCAGTGGGCACGAGTATCCCCCTGCACCTTCGCTCTCACATCCACAGCAGCTTCCTCCTTCCTCTGTCCAGCCAAATTGGAAAAAGTGTTTCCACAGATACTAATACAGCTTATTTGTACATGTGTATGTCTGGTAATTGGAACAGGGGAAGTGGCGAAATTACAAACCCATGAATGACAGAGCTCCAGCGGTGTTGGATGCAGTTGGTGGCTGGCAAGCTCTGAACACCTGGGCCTCCAGGCAGATGGTGAGGGTTGAAGGGTTGCATAACACCAGGCTAAGCCATATGTCTCCCAACCACACAGAACCTTTAGGAAACCCATAGTACGCCTCCAAATGCAGACTGTGTGAGACCAGAGGGCAAATGTTCTGCTCCCTGATCCCAGACAGGTGTTGAGAGCATTGCTTCGCTGTGCTTCTGTTGTGAACATTGGCAGTAAAACAGCTAATAGTTGGATGTCGGTGTATAATAAAGGTAATGATCGTGTATAAAGGACATTGCCAGGTCTAATGTCCAGAGGGCTATAGCCTTGTAAACAGTGACTGAAACAGCTTGGTTAGATATTGTCGAGGATAATACACTAACTCAAGTCTGATACTGTGAGGATAAAGCTCACATGGAAATTGACCCGGGCATTAGATTTTGTCCAGGCTAATTTCAGTTTCTGTAAGTGCCTTTTAAACATTCAGTGCTGTTTACAGAAGTAAAAAGAAAAGCTGAGAAGGTCTGTTTGAGAAAAAAAAAACCTTAAGCATTCTCTTGGCTTCTCCGCACCTTATTCTCAACTAATTATCCATGGTAGATTTCCTCATTGTGATACAAATGCTTGACAATGCAAGGCTTAAAGATACAAATACAGAGGCAAGCGTACTATATCTCACACACAAACACTTCCCAAGTGACATTTGAGACATTTTGGGACGGTTATAATGCAGACAGAGATGAAGCATCCAGAGGAGATTAGCAAGCTAAATGGGAAACAAAAGACAGTGCAGCGGGACAGGAGGATATGATTCTTCATTGTGTTAATCACAGCGGAACAGCCCTGTCGTCTTCACCAAACAATGCCATGGTGATACTAATGGCACTGCCAACCATGACTAAAAGTGCACTCCAAATGATTGATAGCCAGAATTATGTCAAGGTGACTTTCAGTCAGCTCCGTCAGATTGTTTAGTTTGATCGATAATAATAACCAACGCATCGTAACATAGACATGTCTGCCACACAGACTCATTCATCAGCTTGTAGTCATTATCGTACTCTTTAATTTATGTTTTACATAAAGAAATATGTAATCCTTGTCTGTGAGATGCATGCAGTTGTGTGCAGTAGGTTAGAGATGGGCTGATAAGGATTTTATTACGAATTCCGATAAAACATATGAGTTGATTGTGGTCAATTTCCATTATCATGTATATTGCGAATATTCTCACAAAACTATTAAGGATAGTATGATTGAAAATACAACCTGATTAAAAAATACATACATATCATGTTAGAAAAAACTGACACTGTCTCATTATGTAATTATCCCTATTCATGCAGGGGACATTATTTAAGATTTGTTTTTCACTAAAAAGGATGAATACTAAAAACAGATGTTTCCTATCTGTCATGTGATTAACATAATGTTTCTCAACAAAATGTAACTTCAAGGACTTCCATTATGTTTTAGTGTGATTTTAAGAGTTTGAAGCAGGATAATATATTGAAATTTCATAATTTTGATAATAAAATTAGATTTCCTGTGCCTAGTAGGGATGTAACGATACCCAAAACTCACGGTACGATAATATCGCGATAAAAAGTCCACGGTACGATATTTATCGCGATATTGAAAAATAAAGAAACAAATGTGAATTTTTTTTTTTTTTTTTTACTTGAATTTTTTTTTTTAATCAAATAATAAATCTGATTTGTACAGCATTTTAGTAGGATAGTAGTATTTGAAAGTGTCAACAATATAATAATCAGACCCTGCAACAGAATAAATCAAGTTTCACTTTAGTTTTTCAAGTAACTCAACTCTAACTCACTCACTCACTCACTCAGCATCATCAAGGTTATCTTTTAGGAATATGAGCATGTCCACATTTCCAGGTAGAAGCTGGGATGTTTGGGCGTTTACAATATCCAGTGCTGTGGAAAAAACTCTCTTGCTTGGTACTGATGTTGCTGGGACAGAGAGATATGCTTTGGCCATGGGTGACAGCGGTGGGTCAAACTGTGCATTGTCTCTCCACCACTTCAAAAACAATACAGTTTTTGCCAAGAAGGTGAGATATGAATATACTGTTGGTACTTGTCAATGTCTCTAGGTATGTACATGTAGTACCTTTTGTGTTATCTGTTGTTTTATGTTCATGTTGTAACCCACTTGCTGCCATGTTGGACAGGTCTCCCTTGAAAAAGAGAACGATGATCTCAATGGGACCATCTGGTTAAATAAAGGTTTAAAAAAAAAAAAAAGAAGATTTTGTCAGTCTCACGACGGTATTGAGACATTTATTTACCGCGTGTAACCTTTTCAGCTGTAAAGCCATTTTTATTTGGTATCTGAATCTACAGTATAGTTGTTCCTCTAATGTGACAATGTGTCATGAGTATTCCCGGTTTGATGTCTAAAGAGCAACCCTGGAAGTGGTCACATCTGCTGTTAATGTGGCCGTATGAACAGGTCAGGCCAGCTGTTGAGACGAGAGCAGAGTCTCTGTCCACTTGGCGCGCTGCCCCTGCCTGTGTTCACAGCGCAGTGTGCCCACAGGCAACAACAACAACACACAAAGAGTGCCCCATGTGCTACATCACAACTGAAAGATCAGACATCACCATTCACCATAGGTTCTCAGAGCAAGCTGTTAATCACAGTGAATTTAATGTGTTCCAGTCCAGAGATCACCCGAGCATACTCTAGTTAAATCATGTGTTTCAATTCGTTTTTCATCGTCCTTCCTTTAAACATGTCCTCACATAAACGTGTATATTATTAAACAGTAGAATTGGATGAAATTGCATATAATGGCTTTACTTTATGTTGTTATACTTTTCCCTTCATTATTTTAAAGTCACACCGTGTAAATGTTGGTTCATAAAAAATTCCCAGTGCACCTAAATGATACAATATATTGGATTTTCAAGAAAATAGTAGGTTTTAATGCAAACCTTTAATGCCTCTCATTAGCTTGTATAGAAGTTCTTGCCTAGATGCCCACTACGGAGAGTTCAGATATCAAATTCCAAAAGACAGGGCAAATCCCCAAACGTGGCAACAAATAGCCCAATGGCAGTGACTCACCTCTTTGAGAGGCTTATGCAAACCCAGGGGGAAGGTGATGGATTTTTTCCCTTACCTACAGTGAGAGGAGCAGATGCTGGAGAAAGATTCTGGACGTCACAAGAAGTAAAATATGAGCATGGAAGTGTGTGTGTTTGTGTGTGTGTGTGTTCATGAAGCACTAGTTCACAGAGTTTCGTAGTTTCAATAACTTCTGAAATACTTGGAGGGTAAAAATGGATGAGACGAAGAAGATTACACTACATCATGGTGTGAGGAGCTTCTCCCCAGGAAGGCCTAGATCTCTCAAGTTGCATTCAAAGGCATTGCACAGTTTTCATTGACACATTGGAGACAAACATTTTGCAACTGCACTTAGATAAAATGAACAGCATATTATTTAAAAAAGCAGCTTACAGTGTTTAACTCTTTTATATTTGAAATGTAAACAAATAAGTACATACATCCACCTTTTTCTTAATCAAATAATGAATATTAATTACAACAGATACATGTTTAGCAGGGCATATCATTCTATTTTAAATTTTATTGACTATCAAACTGGTTGTTCTCACAATCTGATCACCCTACTTGAGATGTTTTCCAATTTAAATACATTTTAAAATGCTGATTTACTCATTGAGGATGCATTACAGAAATGCTTTGTCTCTTGGCGTGGAAGTTTAAGTGAGCTTGATTTACTCTCTCTGTGTTTTGTGCTCCGTTTCTGCAAAACACTTTACTCTTCTGTTAATGCAGGTCATTAGAGTTGTGAAGAGAAGCGGACTGTGTAGATATGATTTGATTGAGGTAGTGGAGGTAGCTCTGGCACGGTGAGTTATGGACACCCAACAGAGAGGAGCCTCTTCATTAGTGGAGTGATTACAATTGATGGGAACCTATGGAGCTCCAGCTCCCCTGAACTCCCTGGAGCATAGCTCTCATTCTGCGCTCATTTATTTGGGACTTTGTGTTGATCAATAAAAGGTGCCTGCTGCTCACTACGGGGTCTGGCTGGGGGAAAACAACCCACCTAGGAAAAGGAGAAAATACTTGTTTTGTTGTTGAAGACAAACATTACTGTGAACAATTCAGGCTTTAGAAAACCTTGGGGGAAACGACAGCTTTGGCTGTTGCCTCTGTGTAATTTTCTTTACAGGCTGTCTATTTTAGTCTTGGTGAATTTTAGACTCACTTTAAGCAACCTACGATGTTTACAAACTCCAACTTTTGTCACACTTAAAGCCAAAGAAACACACTGTTAAGAGAATGGAGACACTGTTATCCATTTATGAAGTTTGTTTTCTTTCAGTAAGAAATTATATATTCTGTGTAATGCATTATATTTATAGGTAAAAGTTGGTCAGTGAATAAAGGAAAAGGGGCTCATGATTGCTCTTAAAAATGTAAAGACCTTTTTTTTAATCACAATTTTTAAAATACAAACGGGGTGTTTTACTCGGTCTCTGATTACATTGAATGCATATGAATCCCAGTCCTCTGATTTTAGAAAAAAAAGGTCTCTAGATAAATGATTATATCTACAGTAATTAAATTCATTTACTAAACTAAATCAGTGCTGTTTAGATTACAGGAGCTTTGCACACAAAATGTAATATTGATTTAAGGCGTATTACTGTAACTAAGGTTTGCTCAGCCATTGTGAGCACAGTGATGAAACCATAGTTGCTAAAAGGAACAGGAATGAATATTGGACCGGAGCCAGATAATGGGCAGAGATGCCCAGACTCTTTGTCTGAGTCCAGCTCCGCTCATTAGGATGGTGCTGTGCAGCTCACGGCCCGTCGCTTCCCACTGCCATGCAAGGCCTGGCCTAAACAAACACATGATCTGAATCACATGTCAGATTATTGCAGGAAATAAGAGTCTCTGCAGTGTCCAGGTTTGCAACACAGAATACATGTGAGCTATGCCTTAGGTCCGGGACAGGTTATATGTCATATATCATATCAGAGTTTACATGGTGAATAACACTAGCTTTAAATATACCTGCTGTGGTCTGTACCTTTTTTTTTTTTTACTGTTATACACATTATACAATTTAACTAGGAAATGCAGCCTCGGGTGTGTTCCAGATACATTTGCACCAGCACATACTGTATAGGCTAATGATAAGGGAAAATATAAGTACCAAGGATATGTTGATTCGGAAATAATGATAATATGGGTCTAACTATATTACCTTGGCTAGTGAGTACTTTTTTTTATAAAGTTAACACAATCAATATTCAGTAGAATGTCACACCGATCTAACTAAAAAATATTGTATTGAATCTGACCTTTTTAAATATATTTATTTGTATACAGTCAGATTAGTGAGCTAAACTGGGCTAATTTACAATTCTTGAAATTAATTAAAGGTCCCCTACTGTTTTTCATCAATATATCATAGGTCTCAGATATATATAAAACATGTCTCTGAAGTGTTCGAAATACCAAACAGATCATGCATTGCAGCATCCCATAATCCCCTCTGTTTCAGTCCTGTTTCAAAAGTGCTGATTCTCTGTCTTTAACTTTAGATGAAAA
Source organism: Gymnodraco acuticeps (assembly GCF_902827175.1). NCBI lineage: Eukaryota > Metazoa > Chordata > Actinopteri > Perciformes > Bathydraconidae > Gymnodraco > Gymnodraco acuticeps. Next base: position 2,418,041 of record NW_022990889.1, read on the forward strand.
TAAGGAGCCACTCCCCACGACCCTCTGAGAGATATTTGGTTAAAAAGAACACAATGGTGCTCTAGCCAGATTCAGGTGGTGGTGGGTGGTTACCTTGGTTGGTGATTGGCTAATGGTTGCACAAGCCAAAAAATCGTTATGACATCATAAAGTGGGCAAAATCTGATCAACTCATTTTCAGACAGGTTTTTTTATATAAATGGATCGGGACAAAAAGTGAGCGAATTTTGTTTCCTGAAACGTTCAGAATCTCTTTACACAGAGGGTATATGTGTACGTATAAAATACATGAAACAATTTATTTTACATAATTGGTGACCCCGGCTTTTTTTCTTGCAAAACTGTGTCTCAGGGCTTCTTAACATTTAACAACCTATTAATGTGTCATATCCACTTAACGGGAAGAGACTCAGCTATCAGACAATATTAACCATTTTTAGCTAAACGAAACACAAGGGTAATACCAAGCCTCTGAATTAGCACTGAGCGAAAAAATGCTAACGCACTTAGCAGAGAACTCACGGTAAAAATATTGTATTGCTTATCGGATCTGCACAAATAGATATCAGATTAAAGCTGAGATTCCACAGATTCCAGAGGTATAAGTATCATCAGTGTGAGACCAAATTTATGTTACTTGTTTTGCATCAATCTTGATACAGGGTACTTATTATATGTTATAGTTTGGATTCCTAAAGCTTTTAGTCTACTATCCCATCATTCAAGGGTGGTTTTCACTATAAGTAATGTTTTTTTTTTGGACGGACACTATTTAAATAGTTTTACTATGTTCAATCTGAATTCATTTTAAAATAAAAAAATTCTATATTGATTCTGACTTTTCTACATCCAACTCACAGGTTTATCATTGCTTTGAGAAAAAAGATTATTAATGTATTAAAACAGGCTTGGGGGTTAACAGATTGCATACTGTATATGGCGTACATGAAATATTTGCTACTGTAATAGTACTACTGTAAAAAGTCATCAAAACACAGCATTGAAAAGTTAAAAATCAGTGGACCACCGTCATCACCAGTGAGAGTAGCTTATATTTCAGCTCCCTTTTTTCTTATTTCTTATTCAATAAGAGATTCCATTTCCAGGTTTTGCTAGGAGAGAGTGATGATAAAAGATGGCTATGATTCTTTCAGAACAGCTTCATCAATCCTATAAGCAATATATTCCTATTTACCTGCAGCGGTATCACAGCTCAACTTAACTTTTACAACCTGTAATCTGCATGGCCTGACACTCAAACTGAGCTCATCAAACTCCATGCACACGTGAAAAAATACAAACTTATTATGATTATTTTAGCAAATCCTTTAAGTTTGGGGAAAGGATTGCTCAGAGGGAAGCATGTGATAATTAAACTTGGCTCATAGAGCATATTACATTTAGATTTGTTGTTACTAGATATCCATCAAGTCTTTTCAGCTCAGTCTGAATATTATTGAGTGTGTCTGTAACCTTTGACTTTGCTTTATTAGTTGTTCTTGCTAATGAGGGAATTGCTTGGGTACTACCCTTGTATTAGTTACATTTATTTTTTCAGAGTATGGTTTATGATTACAACGAGGTTTAATCATTTTAACCAAAATCTTGGCCAAAGAATAACTTTTCCTTTGGTACACACGATCTTGCAGCACATGATGAAATAAACATTTGCCGCTCCATCACTAATGATATCTAAACTGTGAACAACAGATGTTAACAGAATTAAAATGACTTCTTTTGACTTTAGCCCTGTGATTTCTCTGTGTGGACATTTCACCCTCCCTCGCCCGGCGGATCCAGAGAGAAGCCGGCTTTGAGGAAAGTCTTTTTGTGTTAAAGCCTTTGAATATCTATTCTTTATGATCTCTATTCCCTCTGCTGAAGTTCAGAGTGTGCGTGAGCGGAGGAAGGGGAAGGGTGGAATCATAACACTGATGATGAGATGACACCGAACATACTTTGGAGAGCATTTTTGATTCTTTACACATTTTCCTAAACTCAGACAAATATATCCAGAAGCTATCACTGTATTCCATAAGCTGGTTCGATGAATAATGGTTGTTATGACAGGGAGCAGTGTCAATCAGACATGATAGCTTGAAGAAGTAAAATAAACATGAAACAAGGCGAATAAAAAGAGAGTTATATAAAGCTCTCCTTGATGTTCAGCATCGTACCTCTTTACCCCTAGTGTGTCTGTTCTATAATGGCACAAAGTAGGGATGGGTTGGCGCTGTCTTTTTCATCTCTCTGCCTTTTGTTAGTATGTTGAGAGAGGCAAAGAGAGAGGGAGAGTGAGGAAGGAGGAAGAAGAGGGTGCTGGGGATTGGACCCAGTCCCTGCACACCCAATTAAAGGAATCTTATCCTCACAGACAGTCTGGCAACATGTGTTCTGACATTTGTCTTCCTGAGTGTTGTGATTTACGGTACCATGAAGCTAAAGGCTAAATTAGCAGCCGCCCAACATCACAGACCGCACAGTAATGTGGAATGGGCGAAGAAAGTCAGATAGGATCAGGCAGGCATTGTGCCACTGTCTTGTTTTCGTCATCACAGCAGCAGCAACGGCTGGCGACCATCGGCGACATTTTTTGCTGTGATATGCAAATTACATTCTGTTGGATATTTTATTTTTTATGATGTTGTTCTTGTTAACAGCATGTTAATTGACACAACATTGAGAAAAAGGCATTACACATTTGAGCTGTACGTTTTTAAATATGTTGACTTTTTTAAATGTCTGTCATGTTATGGCTTATGGCCTTAATATAAGACATGTATGTGACATGATCTATGTGACAACTATTTCCCCAAATTACTGTGTTATAATTCTGGAATTCTTATTATAATTATTCTTATTATGGACAGTGACTGGATTGCCAGTGTTCAGTACTGTTAGGTTAACTTTTATGTGGCTGCTGAAATCTATATACCTGTATACATGTATAGGTCCTTGTTAAATATTTTATTCTGCATATGGGATTTTTTTCTATCCTCTGAACCTTATAAAACATAAACTCTAATCGAGGTCCTCCTTCCCCAGACACTGCTTTGATCTCTTCCTGTGGGACCCGTTCATGCCACACAGGATTCTCCCATCTGCCTTAGATCCCGGGAGCAATTACACTACTAATTACACACGTACAAAACCATGACCTTGCACTTCATTTACCTGCCTATCCTTCGCATTCAACTTCTGTGAACATTGCACACAAACAAAAACAGACACACAAACTTTCAAACAGAAATAAAAAAGAGTCCTTAAGCTACATGTATTGCTGTGGAGTTATGGGATGTGCGCTCCAGCTGCCGGTGTAGAGGTGTGATCTCACAAGGTGAGTGGATGCTGGAGGAGAAGGCTGCCTTGCGGTCAGCAGGGAGGCAGCGGGCCTCAGGGAAAAGCTCTTAACTTCTGTCAGGCACAAATAACCACGCCATTTTTCACCTGCTGATTTTTAACTGAGAAAATCACTCCGGTCCCCAGTCATATGAACTCTACGCACACGCCATGAGTCAAATGGCTTTGACAGAAAAGAGTTTACTCTGAGCCGCAAATCTTTACTCCTTCGCCTGTCTCAAAGTTTTTTTACACAATTAAGTGTATAATAATCTTATGTTCACTATTTTACAATATAAACCTTACACTTATATTAAATATTAATTGACTGCATTTGTTTCTAACTTTTATCTAGTATCACCAAGCATGAATGCGTGCAGTATGGCAACTTTGGCTGTCTTGATTTCATGCTAAAACGATTACACATTTCTAGTAATTTAATATTGCCAGTACTAGCTGCAACCTACGGACTAAATGAGGATATGTCTTAGGTAACAGACAATTTGATACTGAATGTATCAAATTGTCTGTTACCTAAGACATATCCTCATTTAGTCCGTAGGTTGCAGCTAGTACTGGCAATATTAAATTACTAGAAATGTGTAATCGTTACCAACAATACATGTAAATCTCAATTTTCTGCTCAGCTTTTAATGTAGAAGAAAGGCAGAACAGATGATGTTGAGAGATCATCAGCAGTCTTATTTACTACATCTGCGCTAATGTGACCTTAACAAAACTTTAAAATGGAAGAATAAATAATGAATCACATTGATAAGCTCATGATGATTTTAACAAAGGAATTCCTCTTCATGCAGGCATGTGGAGTGGACACAATGTGGCTGAGTGTGGACACATGGGTTTACTGTGGTCAAGCTGCTGCTAGGTGGTGCTATTGGGGAGACGCTGCACACATCAGAGTGGACTGTGGATTTATCTGCATTTTCCAAAATCAAACAAGTGTAAAGCCAACCTCGTAAGTAGCTCTCCTGCTGTTCAACCATGATATTATGTATGTGTTTATAATGTACAACATACAGTACTTCCCCCTGTTTGCTGGAAAGACAGAAATGACTTCAGCTGCCTCCCAGGTCTGCACTTGTGAGGCGCTGATCCTTAAAGAGAAAATATATAAGAGCGGGTGCCCCCGTGCTCGAGTATGTTGCCATACATCACATCATTTAACACTTTGAACTGTCAGAAATATGTCACTCTGTCTCTCTCTTGATACCTTCATATGTCAGCGTGAAATCATAAATACAATCATTTCCCCAATGTTGGCTCTTTATTCTGTCAACCGTTTCAAAATGTGACTGTGCCTCTTCATTTCCGATGCATGAATAAGTGAAAGGCCATTAATATATCTCTTTCATTACACTCTGGCACTCTGCACTGCATGAGCATGCACAGAACTGAATGTTTGCTGGGCTCGGGGTTCTGATGTCCGATTTGTAAGGGAACAAAGATATGTCAGCATGTCCGCAGGGAAGAAAAGTCATTCAGAGGATTCATATTTTGTTCTTGCCGTTTAAAGACAACTAGTGCAGTTCAAGGAGAAGGGTTGAATCTGCTTCAAATAAAGAACAACATTTTTGCACTAATCTGAATTAATTACTCTTGGTGAAAACATCAAGCTTATCTTTTCATCAAAACATAAATACATAATTTAAAATGCATAGTCTACATGTAACCTTCTGCCTGATTGTGAGTGGACATTTTAACAAATATGTTCCTAAAATTAACAAATGTACAAAGAGGGCTGGTGGCAAAACTGGTCAAACATATTTTTGTTATCCTTTGACAAACAACATTCTTTCTATTTTCTATCGCCACTCCCAAGACTAGATTAGAGAGAAAGCTCATCAGTCTCCTTGGCTGTTGTCTGATACACTTTTTATTTGAAGGGTGTCCTATCTGGTGTCTCTGGTGTCTTCCTCCAGTGCACTCCTGATTTGAAATATAGCCTTACATAATGAGGGAGAAAAATAGAGCGGTGTTGCACCCCTGAGCTGGTGTCAGCTTAATCAATCATTTTTAAACACAGGCAGGCATGCTTACTCTACTCGCTTCACATCCGACACATCCTTCCCCTGCTCAACAATGTGACAGCAGCATAATTCATTTTAACTAAAAAATTAAACAGGCAGCATCAAAGTTGTCCTTGCATCCTTTTGGTTTATACACAGCACAGTGTGTTGGCCGGAATGTGTGTTTATGTTGTCTTTTCATGTATATTTATATTGCACCTTTATTCTGTAGGTTGTAGAGCCGATGAATGGGAGTCGGAGGCGGCGTGTTGAGTATGGAACTCCACACTTTATTTTCCATTAGGTTACAGAAGGGAAGAATAACTTGCATACATGCTACTCAAGCTAGAATGATAACAACCACCAGGCACACTCTCTATCGGTTCCGTGGTGCAACACACACTATATACCACAGTGAATTATGTCCCGTAATGTTCCACCACACAAGCCCCCTCAGAATTCACCCATACACAAAGTCCGTGCGGCGGGGAGGAACGACAGGCCGACTACCAGGACTCCGGAGAATGGGAGCCGGGGAGGCGACCTCTGCAGGGGCGGCCGCTGGAAGAGGTGGGACCGGAAACGCAGGCCCCAATTCGGTGACAGGGGTCAAGGCCGGGGGGCGGCCCCGTCGCGGAGGCCGTGCCAGCACCACCGGCTGGTCCAAGTCCAGGTGAGCAGCCTTAACCTGGTCCACCGAGACGTGCTCGGCCTTGCCACTCAGGTCGACCACCAAGTGCTTGCCCCGTGTTCCAAGACCTGGAAAGGTCCGTCGTAAGGGGGCTGCAGGGGGCCTCTGTGAGCGTTGCGCCGGATGGACACGTGCTCCGCCGAGTGAAGCCTCACGGGAACCCGGGACACCTGAGTGCCGTGCTGAGCAGTGGGGATCGGAGCAAAGGCCTTAGCGGCGTCCTGCAGGAAAGCTCGCTGGGCCGTCGCCGACCAGGGGGCCGATGCGTAAGGCAGGAAATCCGAAATCAGCGGCTGACCGTAGACCATCTCAGCCGTGGAGCACTGCAGATCTTCCTTAGGCGCGGTCCACAGGCCCAGCATAACCCAAGGCAGCTTGTCGACCCAATTACCGTCCGTCAGGCCCTGAGCGGTTGTCCGGTGGAGCTTAACCCCCAAACCTCCGGCCACGGCGTTCCCAGAGCTCGGACGTGAACTGTGAACCACGGTCTCAGGAAATGTCTGAAGGGGTGCCGAAACGACACACCCATGTCGCAATGAAGGCCCGGGCTATGTCAGCCGCTGCTGTCGACGCGAGTGGGACCGCCTCCGGCCAACAGGTCGTCCTGTCCACCATAGTTAGGAGGTAGTAAAAACCCTGGGAGGAGAGCAATGGACCAACCAGATCGATGTTAACGTGGTCAAACCTCCTCTCAGGCACCAGGAATTGCTCCAGGGAGGCCTTTGTGTGGCGGTGAACCTTAGCACGCTGGCACATGCCGGCCCAAGTCAGCCTAAGCCCTCATGTCCTTTTTCCGCACCGAAGGTTTCCCGGGGTGCGACAGGTTGTGCACCGCCTCGAGCGCCTCCAGCTGGTGGGAACAACTGGACCCGGCTAGCCCGTGGAGACGTCACACAGGAGAGTAACACCCGCGTCGCCGAAAACCACATCCTCCAGGCGCAGCCCTACGGCAGCCCCCTTCAGTGCCTGGACGCTGGGGCCTGTGACCTGGTCTGCTGCTATGCGGGTATAGTCGAGGCCCAACTGGACGACCCCAATGACGACCCTGGAGAGGCAATCTGCGACCAGGTTTGAGTTGCCAGCCACGTGCTGGATGTCCGTGGTGAACTCCGAGATGTAGGAAAGCTGTCGTTGCTGGCGAGCAGACCAAGGCTCCACCACCTTGGACATGGCGAACGTGAGCGGTTTGTGGTCAACGAACGCCGTAAATTCACGGCCTTCCAGCATAAATCGGAAGTGCCGCACGGCTAGCCAGAGTCCAAAGAGCTCCCGGTCGAAAGCGCTGTACCTGCGTTCCCTGGGCGTCAGCTGAAAAAGGCGAGTGGTTGCCAGGCGCCCTCCACCCATTGCTCATGCACCGCACCGACGGCGTAGTCCAATGCGTCTGTGGTAATGGAGATGGGGCCGTGGGTGACGGATGCGCCAACAGGGCCACCTGAGCTAGCGAAATCTTGACCTCCGTAAAGGCAACCTCCGCCGTCCAGTCGATCTCCTGGATGGGGGCCTTACCTTTCAATGCCTCATACAGCAGCTGCATAATGTTGGCGGCCCGGGCGATGAAACGGTGGTAGAAGGTCACCATCCCTAGGAGCTCACGAAGCGACCGGGCCGCGTGCGGTCGAGGAAACGCTGCGACAGCCTCAACCTTCGCTGGCAGGGGTGCTGCCCCGCCCTTGGTGACGCGGTGCCCAAGGAAGTCAATGTCAGACAGCCCGAACAGACACTTTGCAAGGTTGATTATCAACCCGTGTTGGCTGAGCCTCATGAAAAGGGCCCGGAGGTGGGACAGGTGTTCCTCCTCAGAAGTGCTGGTGACGAGTATGTCGTCCAGGTAGACGAACACAAACGGTAAGTCCTGCAGCACCGATTCCATCAGGCGCTGGAATGTTTCAGCGGCGTTCTTGACCAAAAGGCATCAGCAGGAATTCACACAACCCAAATGGCGTTATCACCGCCGTTTTGGGAATGTACAGGGGATGCATGGGCACCTGGTAGTATCCACGCACCAGGTCCACCTTAGAAAACACAAGCCTACCTGCCAGGTGCGCCGAAAAGTCGTGAATGTGCGGCACCGGGTAGCGGTCAGGTGTCGTGGCGTCGTTGAGGCGGCGGTAGTCCCCACACGGGTGCCAACCACCATTAGGCTTGGGGACGATGTGCAGAGGAGATACCCAAGGACTATCAGACCGGCGGATGATACCCAGGCGTTCCATGGTTGAGAACTCCGCCTTCGCTACTGCGAGTTTGGAAGGGTTCAACCGCCGGGTCCTGGTGTAGACTGGGGGTCCCTCAGTGGTGACGTGGTGCTCCACCCCATGCTTCGTGGTGGGGGCAGAGAAAGTGGGCAGCGTCAGGTCCGGGAACTCGGGCAACAACCCGAGGTACTTGTCCGCACCTGACAGTGAGCCTGACAGCCCGACAGCCCGTTGTATGCCGCTTTGCCAAGCGTACACACAAGGGAGGAAAACGTCAAGGCCCAACCAATCGTTTGTTTTTAACACCCACCAGGAGCCCGTGAGCACATAGAAAATCTGCCCCGAGGAGGGGAAAATAAATGTCTGCTGTGACGAAGTCCCAGTTGAACTGCTGCCCCCCAATGCATAAACACATAGGCCTCATGCCATAAGTGCGGATGGGGCTGCCATTAGCGGTCGTCAACTGCGGTCCGTTCCCCCTCCAAGCGACGTCCTCCCTCGACGCAGGAACCACGCTCCGTTGAGCGCCTGTCTCATAGAGAAACCAGCTACCCGAGACACTGTCGCTAACGAAGAGAAGCCTGCTCGTGCCAACAACGCTCAGGGCCACTACCGAGCGCCGGCCCTCTCATTTCTCGGAGGCTTGTAGCTGCAGGGAGCGATGCACTTCTTCGCCTTTGCCAATCTCCCGAACCGTGCGTGGTAAAAACACTCCCCGTGTCCCCACGCCAGCCTGGAGCTGCCGCGGTCTGCTCCCCCCAAGCCCTCCTAACTGGCGAGGGGGCACTGAGCTTTGCAGCCAGCACATCTGCACCGGGCTGCTGTGTCGCCAGGAAGAAATGGTCAGCCTCCTCAACCAGGGCACAGGGTTCAGTAATGGTCGTGTTAGCCAACGCCGTCTGAATCCGGGGCGGCAAGTGGTGCAGGAACTTCTTGCTGTCCCCAAGACCCTGAATCTCACAAATCTGGCGAGCCCCCTCCTTAGCAGATAAGCTAAATGTCTTAAGGAGAAGGGCTTTAATCGCCTCATATTTGCCCTGGCGTGGGGGATCTGCAGAGGTAACCCAACACATGCATGTAGCCTACCTTTCTCTGTGGGTTTTTTTGTAGTGACAAATAAAGTTGGATGTTGTGGTGGTCGTGTCACTGATCTTTATGCTGCAGACCCTGCATACCGCTGTTCTCTTCTTATTACCGTCATCGACAACATAATCCTTGAATCCAAACTTCACTATTTTTGGAGTAAAGCTAGCCGCTGCCATGTTAACTGACATTTCTGCCTTCTAGTGGGTTGCCAGGTTTGTGCGCATGGCGCTATAATCACCCAATCACGTTTTTCGAAAAAACTAAACGTAATATCTCACTACAAAAACAAATATTTAATTTTAAACAGTCAAGTCCTTTCAAGTCATCTGTCTCAAGCTCAAGTCAAGTCTGAAGTCATGAATACCAAGTCCAAGTCAAGTCTTTTATCAATGTTAGTCAAGCAAGTCTCAAGTCAAAAAATATGCGACTCGAGTCTGACTCGAGTCAAGTCATGTGACTCGAGTCCCCACCTCTGGGGATCTGCGATACATCCGACCAACCTGGACGACGTGGAGCTCCCCAGCGCCGCCACCACGTGAAAATACTTCAGGTCCTCGTCACGGACTTGGCGGCAGGCAAAGTGTGCCTCCACATGTGCGAACCACGCCGTAGCGGCATGTTCCCAAAACTCCGGCAGTTTAATATAAACATCGAGATCAGCCATGTTCACTAAGTCTTCGAAAACGTCGGGGTCACCAGTGTAGAGCCGATGAATGGGAGTCGGAGGCGTGTTGAGCATAGGCGGAGTTTGACATTTGCGCTTCGGGGGGCAAACCTTTTTTACTGACGTCAGTACACAGTCCCAACTCGCGTGGGATGCTACATACGGATACAGTAGCAATAAAGCCAGCGCTCACCGCACTGAGTATGACTTTTCCATGCCCGCCGTACACACACACTCATATGGAAGGGGCAGTCTCTCCCCCCAACAGTGCATTACATAACTGTAAAACTTATAACTGTGCACATCTTATACTTATTTGATAACTACTATATCCCTTGGTTACTTGAACACTCTACAATATTATTAACCAGTGTCCTACCTTATTAAAATATTGATATACGAAATATTTGTATTGGAACAGTTTTCGACGTAGTAATGCTGTAATATATTTCAGCCACTAGGGGGGGCAATGCCCCCCCTGCCCCCCCGCAACATCCGCCTATGGTGTTGAGTATGGAACTCCACACTTTATTTTCCATTAGGTTTACAGAAGGGAAGAATAACTTGCATACATGCTACTCAAGCTAGAATGATAACAACCACCAGGTACACTCTATAACGGGTCTGTGATGCAACACACACTATATACCACAGTGAATTATTTCCCGTAATGTTCAACCACAAGGTAATCTTATATTATTGAATGCATGCACACACAATTAAGGAGTGTTTAGATTTACAATTTATGTTTTGAATAACAAGTGAATATCTGGGCAGTTTTGTCTTTCCAGATAACAACATATGTCTGGCTGAAGTTCAAGTTTCTGGACTTGGTTGCTGAACATGCAAAAGGCGTGGAATGTGAGAGTAGAGTTCACACGGTCAAATTGCTGTGGGTCAGAAGGTCAGGGAAATTTGGAGGAGCTAAAGCTGAGCTGAAGGAACTTGGCCTCTTCGCTTGGCAGTGAGAGATTCCTTCTGGCTGTCTGTCAAAAAGTCGGCCCTCAGAGCAGCATAGCTCCAAAAGTTATATCACCCTCTTGTTGGTGAGTTACATGCAAGAAGCGCTGCACTGGAAACAAGATTATTATTTGACAAAATTCCCCTCGGTGACTAGTCCAAACTTCAAATATTGACTTTGCTTTTGGTAGCATTTAGTGTATTCATTTTTTTTTAAATAAAATATCTCCCTTTAATGTCTAAATGTTTTTATTTTTTATTTTCCATACCTGCACATTCATTTTTTATTATTTTACGCAATTAGTTGACAATAACCTTGTTTTGCTCAGAATCTCTCATGTTAGGTTTCACTGCCATGCTTGTCAGTATTTGACTTCATGTATATTATGTCACTTGACTAATGAGGTGTTAATCCAGCTTGAAAACAAATACATGCATTAAAGGTCAACACCAATTATGAAAGTTGAACAAACATTAGTCACAAGCAGAGTCAAACGCAAGCCATTCAATCAAAAATAAAGGAACACGATATGAATACATCAGCAATACTTAAGTGATAAAATTACTGATTTCAACCAATTGACACCACAGAGTCAAAACACTGCTGCAGGTGGAACGCAGTAAGATTAGTGTTGTTTGTGTTCATTGTTTGCTCACTTTGTCATTATTATGCTATTCATGTCAATTATCTTTGTAAGTATAACATAATATAGCTGTTTGGTATTGCAGAATGGATATTTTAATGTATCATACATAAGTGAACGTTGAAATATGTGATTCAAAACATAGTATTTATGTAATTTTAAATACTATTTAATTAACTGCTGACATACTGGTTTCAACCAAATGTATTCTAGATGATACACTGTTATGTACATGATGGTAATTTTCAGTTTTGGCCAAGTTTTTGTATTATCTCTCTCTGGTCTATTAGCAGTCTGGCTGTGTACCGGGAGGGCAGTACCATGTCAAAGTCCACGTGCACCACTCTGAAGGGGGCGGGGCTCCGCTGATCACATGTAGGAAGCATGCTGTTTGTAATTGCTGCGCAACAAGCGGGCCATGACTGTCGGTTGCCAGAGTGACGTTTGATACCAGTTATTGTAACTAAGTCTATCCAAACTGTTATCAATCTTTACTTTTATCAGAGCAGAGACACTCAAATAAAACAGTCATATAATCAGACTATGGAATGCACCGTGACCTTTCACAGGACGTCATCATAATAATGATGATGATGATTAAGCATAGCTATTGTTTGAGTTCTCAGAAGTAGTGTTGTGGTGAGGAGCAGCTTACAGACTGCTGTGTGCTGCAGCCAGGAATGGCATGCACACTGAATGATTTAGCAGTAAATGTCTCCGCAGCTTTTCACTGTGAACTTGCAAACACAGACACTGTTGAGTATTGTGAATTGAACAGTGGCCACATTTAGCTAGGAGCAATTTACAGATTGTGATAAAAGAAGACATAACAGCCACAGGAGCTGCAGTTTTCATGATACTTATGGGCTATGTTATTTTCAGATGTATAGTTTAAATGTATGGTTTGGATCACAAGATGCATACACGTCATAATGGTGTATTTGGCAGATTTTCAGTTTCAAATGCAGCAGCGACCTACATGTATTATTACAATTATTTTCCCACATAAATGAAGTATTAGCCTAAATAGATTTAGTAAACTGCTGATCAAGTTAAACACTAATAAAAACATGAAATTAATATGCAAAACTGCGCAGGGTCGATCAGCACGGATTACTTTCAGGCCTACATCTATTCTTCGGCTATTGACAACCTCTCCCTTTCCAGTGTGCATGACTGGAGCTCTCTAGCACTGCCAGTGGACAATCAGACCTACACACCCACCTCCAGACACACTCGCATTTCTCATTTCTTACTTCTAGTCTAAATTAGATAGCAAGACGTAGTGCCGGAGCTCACAGTTCGCAGCGAATTAGTTTGAAGTACTAGCGGTAGTTAAACAGCAAATCTGAAATTCAACATGGAGTCCCCTCCAGATCCAGCAAGCGACCCGGGCAACAGCGCCTCGGAGCCGGCTACCCCGGTCAGGGAAACCCCGGTAAACCTGGAGACGCTCCGAAAAGCGAACCATCCAGCCCCGGTTCGGAGGCAGACTTGCTCCAGCACCAACAAAGGTAAGCGGACCGTGCTTCGCTTTTAAATGCGTGGGAACGAAAGACCGATCGCGGATTTTAAGAATTAAACTTCAAAATGAATTAATCGCTTCCCCATAAATAACTGCACACTGTTTAAACCCTCCAAACCACAGAGACACGGCTCTTTATTTATTACCACCGCGGCTTTTACCCGTTCGCCTGTAATTAGTGCCTCGGTGTGTTGCTGCTTTTCAGGCTCCACTGACAGCTCGAATCATAGGGGGGTGATACGGTAACAGATGTCACATTTACTCTCACTGCAAGATAAATCAATTACCCAGCAACTTAAAATGACCTACTGGAGCTTCTCTTCGTGTCAAAAAGGGCCAAACTGTCCTCTCAAAAGAGATTTTGTCAAAGTGTCAAAAGTGAACTTTTGGAAACTGTGGGCTAGTTTATCGATCAATCTCCTTTTTGTAAGGACGTGTCTTCCTCTATGCCTGATCCAGCACACCGTGCTGTCTGGCAGGGTGTTCACATCTCCAGCTAACAGATTTGTAGCTGTTCCTGTGCAGAAAGACGCCCAGCAGCTGGAAATTGTTTAGCGCCTGCTCTCACACACTATTGCAAGCATGGAGTCGCTGCACGCCTTTTTGCGAATATACCTCCGCACGATCATACAATTAAAACCAAACGGGCTATATATGCCTGTTTAAAAGTGTGTCTGTATTGCTGCTGAGGTGTAGTTCATTTTTTACATGATTTATCCACCACGTCCCGTCCATGTTGTACAGTACCATTATTTAACCACACCCCCTCTCGGCTGTCTCACAGGCTAACCGGGCTCATCCAAGTTCAGAGAAATTATCTTTTTCTCTGCTCGTTATTCACTATCACAGTCGGTGTAGATGGCAGTGAGGCGAGCGATATACATGTGACAATTAGTTTATAACTCGGTACTTTTTGTGTGCGCACTCGTCCTGTGCGCGCGCGAGGGTATATTTAGAGTGTGATATAGTGAATGTGGAATGTAAGCTGGTTATGTAACAGGTTTAGCCATAAACACAGGCGCGCAACTGAAAGCACAAATCATCACCGCAGATCTCCTCACTTTATACAAGAGTTCCCCCATTCCCCATGAAAACCCCGGCTGTTAAATTAAAATAAATCTGTGCACTTCAGCGGATATGTGCTCACCGGTGAAGGGAAACTGTGTGACTTTGTAGGCTGGCACTGCCGGAGCTCTTATGTAATAGCGGGGCAAAGACAGGTAGTTGGGAGGCTTCGTGGATTGATTTCTTTTTTCTCAAGTCTGACTTTCAGACACTCCTAACCTGCTGACCCATATTCACCCCACCCTTTATGCACAGGATTAAAGTGTGTCTGGGATAGAGAAAGACTGGAAAAAGAACGCCTTCGGTCTGTTATATAATGCTGAATGGGTTGAAAAAAAACAAAACACATGCTCAGTTGGATAACCTCTGCAGCTCAAAAGGAGTTTCCCTGCACCAAAACGTATTGTTGACCTTTGTGCAAATAATTAAAACGATTGCATGAAAACATGAACTCTAGACGGCTTGAAGAAAAGTTTTGTGAACTTTAAAAGAAAGTTGCCATTTATCTGAAAAGGGTTCATTAAGTTGCCATCTGTTGCTTTGATGTTCAGTTACTTATACAATCTGTTGTGGTCGACTCTTACGAATGTTTACAAGGTATTATTTTATAACACTGCAACAGTTGGTTTATATTTGCCTTAAAAACATTTAACTGGGCTTACAAAGCAGATTATTTATAAATGTGATCATGTAGAAACATTTAGAACATTCACCACTCAGGAGAGCAGAATAAACGTTTTCTTTCATAAAGAAATGATGGCTTAATGGTTTTATTAAATAAAGCATTGATGCAAAAGTATGTTTTCTAATAAGAAGCGACTGCAGTTGGTTTATTACGGCGGCACAGTTCAGTGCAGGATAAATAAAACAATAAAAAAACTTTTATTGCTCACAGTACTGTTATAGTCTTGTAAGACATTTTTTTAGGATTATAGCTCTCTGCTCTGGTATTTCTGGCCAGCCACAGAAACCAACATCTGAAAGGCGGCAGACACTTGCTCAAGCACGGTTTCCCTCTTTACACCAGCTGTATTAGACTTTCTGAGGATGCACATTTCTTATCCTGCATGCAGAGCATTTACTGTTTTAACCCTGAGTGCTAATACCTTTTAAGTAGAAAGGGCTTACTTCAGCAGAAGCTCTGCAGAAAGACTTGAGAGGGTCAGAGAACAGGCCTTGGAGGGCTATGGATATCATTACTGGAAAGAAGAAAGGGTGTTATTTTCATATCGAAAGATCCCTCGTTTTCGCAAATTTGGAAACAATCAATATTAATGGTCACTGCATAGGCCTGAAACCTCACCATCGCACAGGGAAGCTGAACACTGAAGCTGCGGATGTGATAAGAGCTCCGGTGGCTGAGGTCCTCTGGTAACATGACTTTGAGCATCAAAAGTGTGTGGTACACGTGCGTGTTGTAGTAGTGTAGTGCTCTGAAATACACAAGACAAAAAAGACTACAAAACATTATGTTGCATAGCATATTGTGTGAGTTGTCATTAAGTGAAGTGTACGCAGTGTTACAGTCCGTCCTGTATATTTATTATAAGCCTCGCTGACATATCTTAATGGAATTGCTTTTGATATTTTTATACTACCCACCAGTTGCAACCTTTTATGTCACGACTCCTGTAGATCGTCTAGTTTCTGCAATCCCCTTTTTTGAATAAAAAAAAAAATGAGCTGTTTTTAAGCGTTTCATGTGAAGAAGCAAATCTTACCTGACACTGCAGTTTAAGAAGCTAATCCAGACTGAAAAGGCAAAGTAAAAAGAGTCTCTCCTAACGAACACGCACCCATACTTTCATCAAGCAGTTTTATTTTTGGGCAGTGAAATTAGAGCTCTTGGCTAGAGTGGCAGCATTTATTCAGTTGTTGTTGACACAATACGGATGAGGTGCAGGGACGCATTCAAATCTCCAAAAAGCTGGGAGCGGCATGAGGCTTGCACGCCACTCGAGTGGACAGCAACTTTACTGAGGCGCAGGCATTCTCGCATTCAATGCATTGGGGCTCTCTGCCCACTGGAGAGAAGGACGATCCAGGTACAGGCTTTCAGCTGAACCTCAGCGCGGACGGGTCAGCGAGATAAACTCTATAAGGGGCTCTTTTTTTCTGGCTGGCTGCTTGTAACATATCAAGTATCAGTCCTCCTGCGTTTTCAATCCTCAAAGTTGGTGAGGTGATCATATCATAATCCATTCTATTGGTACCCGTTAGACAGTTGTTAAATGTTAATAATCTATTTGAAGGCCAAGCGCAGTATTTGATCTATTCCTTAGAACAACATTACAAAACATTTTAACTGAAAAGATAAACAGTATTTATTTGACTGTGTACTAAGCTGTTACAAAGATGGGACATCTGCTCTAAATTTAGACTTTGGCACCACTACATTTTAGGAAAAAAAAAAAGGTATTTTGTTTTTATGAGCTTCAAAGGTCAAATGACATTTGTGTGCTTATCTAAGGAGGGTGTAACTGTGAATGTCAACATAACATCAGGACTAGTAGTAAAATGAGCAGTGATTGAGATTTGTATCATGTCAGGTGCAAGGCTCTTTCTTTCTTGCTCTTGGTTTAAATAACAAAACAAAACAAATAATAATGTAAATAGTTTTTTTTCAAATGATCATACTAATTGTTAAACTGCTGATCATTTTTCAATACTTTTTAGGTTTAAATGACATGAAAAATCCCCTTTCTCATTTTCTTTTCTCATTTTTTCTCGATGGAAAGTTTGCTTTCAGTCATGCATTTTCAGATAACTTTCTATCATTAAAATATAATATTTTCTTGTTACTGTGTGTGTGAACATTTGAACTTTGTCCAATAAAATGTGATCTTTGATTTTAAAGTTGACTTTTTGTAATAACTAATACAGTTCAGAGGGTGTCTCCTTACATAAACAGAACAATTCTTTATCCTTAAGTGTGTTGATATAAATGTGTCAGATTTACCTTTAAACGTATTAAATTCAAATATTCAAACAAAGCACCTCCTGATTAAACCCATCCAACTTTGAACACAATTATACCCAGCCCTTGCAAAAATGGGACCTCTTCATACAAAATATTTTTGTTGCTTTATAAGTTTGGAGTTTATTTTTTTGTTAGCAAAATAATAATACAATTTGAGCATTTCATCTTCCGTACCTATTATAGGAAGGGATTCAAGGTAATTAAATAACCCTTAGAGATGTAGAGGGGGACATTTTCTGTATTCAATATGAAGGAAGCTCCATGAAAGGACTCTTGAATTGTATTATAGGAAAGTGTTTTGTAGTCCTGTTGTCCTACCAGCGATTGACAGAACATTGCTCTGTAGCAGGATCACAAGTTTAACACTTGACCCTTAGGTTATCCTGATAAGCCTAAACATCTGGGCCAATAGCTTCATAGTTCTCTTTATCTCCATATCTAAATCTATCAGTATGCATTTATTTATACATTTAATCTTCTGTATTTATCTAATATGATGCAGGAAACTGGGTTTACCAAGGATCAATGTTCAAGTTATTTGAATCCAAGTCCATGTGCTTTCAATCAGCATAATGTGCAGTGGTTGTAAAATACTACAGTGCATAGCATGACTGTTAGGTTGTAGCTGCATTTTTGGTAACCTATAAGTAGGGCTGCTCGATTATGGCAAAAATCATAATCTCGATTATTTGGGTCAATAATTGATATCACGATTATTAAAAACAATTATCCATCCATTTATTGAAAAAAAAAATGTGAACAATATGTTTTTAACAGTTGATTACCCTGAACTTTAAGTATAATTCAACAGAAAAACCAATACAAAAATAATAATAATAAAAACATAATCGTTTTATTTCGATTACGTTGTTTTCGTAATCGTTGCAAGCCATAATCGTAATTGCGATTAAAATACGATTAATTGAGCAGCCCTACCTATAAGATCTATTTGAGATGTACCGGGTGCATACTGTAGGCAAGGCAATGCAAGCCCAAATAGGCTATATTAATTTAAAAAAAGTGAAGGCATGTCAAACTTACCCTAGACCAAATTTGAAAGTTTCATTCATGGGGGACAGTTTATTTTGGAGTTTGATTCACCAGTGGCCTAACTGGGGCTGGCGAGGAATTTTCAACTGGTGACAGACACCAGACTTGATGTGAAATCTCCTGTGGTGAATGACAGCTCAGATCTATGGCCCATTTACAGAAGTTTGTTTCTTAGATAGAAAAATCTGAATAGTAATGACCGGAAATACTCCAGATGCATTATTGGAGGGTGTTAAAGGAGTCTATATTTAATGTGGTACACTGTGACCTAAGTGCTGCTGCTTGGCTCAGTGCTGCCCTGTGCCTCTCTGATATCAAGAGGGTCCCTGGATGGTTGGTGATGGAGGTCTGAAGGATCACTCACAGGAATTCTTATGTTGCATCTAGGGCCAAGCCTTTCACATCTCTACCAGTGTGAAGGGTGCAAAGCTCCCGAGCAGCTAGGTTACCCCAGCACTTAGTCAGGAGCTTTGACCAACAGTATCTCTAAAATCACTCTTGTGCCGTTGAACACAATCATACAAGCTATTTTCATGCTGCTTTACGTCAAGTCATGTGAACATAAAGCTGTGAGAGTCTATACACTCGGAGTAAATGTATATATTTTACCACAGAGCCTGGGTGCTGAGTGCTGACATGTGTTGAGCACTTGAGAGAAAAATCATGGATGGTCTCCGGAGGCCCAGACGTTGTGCACACCGTAAAACAGGAAGAGGTAATGTTGTAAAATCTAAAGTATGTTAGTGAAGCAGCACACCTCAAGAGCCTCTTAACATTATTTATCTTGGATTCTGAAGGCTAAATGGCCCTCACGGCCGCTCTGTCTGAAGGACTCCTGAGAGGTGGACGATGACATCAGGCTAAGATGAACATAGAAATCTGTGCTGCATTTTGTAACCGTCTAGCATGGATGAATTACATTAACAAGAGCGAGGAAACCATGTTTTCTCATGCGATCGTTAGAGTGATAATAATGTAACCTAACAATGTCTGCACTTACATTTTACAGGGTGTCAAATATAACTAACCTAGACTAGAGAAGGTGGTTTCAGGAATTGCTGAAACTATTGGTTTTGTTTAAAAACACATGTGGCATCATTAGTCTCTGCATCATTACACTGAGAAGTTTTTGTTTTTCATTTGCACAAATCCATCTTTAGATTGAACACGTATTATAAATAATATAGTTGCAGTACCAGATTTTCTTTTCTAATGCCTATAATTTGCTATTCCTTTGCATCACATAGGGATGTAGATAATTCTGCTGGGGAAGTCAAAGCACGCATATCACATCCTCCACCATCATTTTCCTAAGATCAGCACTGCTGGAGTATCACTCGACAAAGTTTTATTTGTCACCTGAAATAAACAAAAAACTTTTGGAGACAAGGGGAGATAAAATGACTTGAAAATCAGTGTCATTTCTGTTGGCTTGATTATTTATATTGGAATAACAAGCGCGACTTAATCTCATAAATAAAAAAGGAAAAGATACAGATCCGTCCCCTCCAGGTACTGCCACCACTTAATCGAATTAGCTCCACTCTCAGGCTTGACGGGCTCTTCAAACACCCTTGGTGACTTCTGAGTGCCGATTACAATCAGCTACTATTTTCAGCCTTTGATTAAAATCTGGTGAGGTTGGACAGAATTTTTTTGAACGCAGAACCAACTAATTATTAACATCACAGCCCATCTCTCTTTCTTTTTTTGCCAGTTGCAGAGGGCCAATGGGCTGGAGTACTTAAACAATACCCATAAGTATTAATCATGTTGAACCAGGCTGTGTGAAGCTGTTGGCTTGTTCTTATTAAAACATCCCGTGCTAGTTGTCCAAACATATTTTTGACTGACCTTTGTGTCATTTTAAACACATCTGCGTGTAAAACTCTGTCTTCATTTGTGAAACTAAAGAAGCCATCTATATTTATTTCATAGCATTGTAATATTTTAAGATAAATTGCTTACAGATGTTTTAATCTGGCAGACAACAATAACACACACAATGTTTTACTCATGAAATAATAGAAGATGATCAGGATTGTTCATGCCTCACACAGTATGTCATAGAATCACTGTAATGTGCCTGTCAAACACAATTATCCTCCTTTTGTTACTTTCAAAAGGCAGCTTTTGAATATGAATAAGTCACTAATGAATATTTGGTGTCTGTGGATTGATTGCTTTAGGAGGCATACTAAGACAGTGTGGCACAATGGGACTCAATCAATGCAGCTATGCTGCCGCTGTGCTGCTTTCTGACAGTGATTGAAAGACAGAGTCACTCTTCCCCAAATATGCTACACAGATCCTGCTCTCATTCACTGACAAATATCAGCTGTCTGATCAATCAATATTTGCAGCTTTATTTTGACTAATGCAGTACTTAAGAGGCAATAATTAACGCCATGCTGGGTTGTTAAAGCCTATTTTTATGTGACAGACAGAAATAGACATACAGAAATAGGATGATAAAAGCCTCTGTATGATGTTGATAGTGGCACGTGGTGCAGAAGTTCCTTATACGCTGTACTATGAACTTGTTTTGGCACATAACAATTCTTGTTGCTTTCAAGTGTTTTTCACAAAAATGTTTGTATAAAACTGGATTTATTTGTCCAAAGTATTCAGCTTATAGCTAAACTTAGGACGGTACTTTGAGGAAATGGCAGGTTAAAAAAAGAATTTCAACAAATGTATAAATATCTAATGAACTTTCATTAACTTATTCTCCCTTTTTCTAAAGTTTTTTCTTCAGCCTTTGTTGAGGTTGTACGTTCGTTTGAGTAATTGAAATATAGTATGGAACAGTTTAACTAAAGGGAATATTCATTGGACGTCATCTTGTGTTAAACAAGTGTGGCTTGTGATGCTCATTAATTTGGGCTTGCTCCACTTGCGGTGTTTGGGCTCTCTTCGCTGGCTCGGTGCCACAGCGTCTTCTGAAAGAGCCACTTCATCTCTGTCAGGGGCAGGTGGAAATGTGCTGCACACTTCTAATTGGACAAAGTGCCTTTCAAACTCCGAGCCATCATACACAGATCAGATTATCATACAGACCAGGTGTTGACAGAGGTTCTTCACCTCCCTTTTCCCCTCTTGCTCTCTTGTGCATCTTTTGGTCGACTTTCAGATCCTCCCTGTGCTGCGATGCTTTTTAAACTCCCGGCCGCCTAGTGGCCCTGGGCATAATGAGCCCTGTCTTGCAGATTAATTACCATAAAGTGCATTTGTTATTTTGACTTTGGAGCACATTAGTGTATGCTAGGCATCATTTGGACAAAACACATCTTTTAAAAATAATCTTCAAGTGATTTAACAGATGAATATTTGTTAAGATTATCAAGTAGATCCCACCTAAGTTTAACGCAATATCTTGGTCATCTTCCTCAAGAGTACTGAAACATGCAGCAGCCAAAATGAGAATGTGAGGCTGCAGGCTAGCTCGCAGGGGGCTTTAAGGTCTGCAGAATAGCTCGGGGCCAGACCTCACTATGCTTGTAGAAGTAAAAGGCCTAGGTGAAATCTTCAGATCACTTCTTCACATAACAGGTTACCAGCGAAAAGAGCAAAACTCAACTCATGTTATTGTGTCTGTTTGATTCAGATAAAAGCATGTATTTTGAATGAGCAATGGAAGTAAAAAAGTAGTGACTGATGTAAGAGTAGTCTAGCTGAGAGAGGAAAAAACACTTTTTTCCGTTCACATTTTTACGGATCAAGAACCTACCATTTTCTCTGGTTAGTTAACACTGAAAAAGACTCTCAATCAGTGAGGCTTTTTCTCAAAATGTTCCAGAGCAGATTTGAATCTGAAGCTTCAAATAAGATACACATTGAGTCATGGCCTGCGAGGATGCGAGTGTGTGTTGTCGGAGCAGCAGTAGGAGCTACATTATGTTTTCTGTTTACATGAAAAGTGTTAGACTGAAAATGGAAAATAAGATTGGGCTTACAATTGAACCTCGAAGCAGCCCCGGCTGAACCCATTACACTTAGTGTTTGGTTTTTCTTTTTGCATTCAGTTTTTCAGACGGTCAATTTCAGCTGTGTTCAGTGTCAAAGCAAAATATCTACCTCTTTTGTTCAACAAAGATTATCAATTACTTTAACAAGGATTGCATCTGCACTTTGCATGTTGCTTCTGTGAGCAAACACTCTTATTTGACAGATAACAACCTTGCACCTGGGTGGTTGTTCTGTTGCAATAGAGGTGAACGTACAACTTTAGGAAATTAGCTTAGGAAATAAGTGGTAGGACACCAGTATCTCATTGTGGCCCAATCCCAAACCACTCCCTCGACCCTACCCCTCAGTGACGGAATGAACTCCGTCTGTAGCCACACTCGCAGCTCAACGAGGCTCCCTCCTGTCAGATGGAGGGAGTAAATACAGCAGCAAGCTTTGGGACGGCCTCCCCTCTCTCTGGCAGAAACAGGAAATGCCGTAACTGTATGTAACGGTTTCAAATCAGCATCTCTTAGACAAAAAGTTTAAATGAATAACTCAAATAAAACTCCAAACATCTTTCATTGTGTTTCAAAGCTCTTTTAGTTTTAAACCTGATGTTTATAAGCTTCTTAGTTTTTGCAACAGTCTGTAAATATACACAACTTTATAATAAAATGTACACATTTACCTTTTTCTAGACTAAACACAGGTATGATCCTAAGTTAAAACATAGGTTATCATGAGGTTGTTAACATCGCAATTTATCAGTGGATGTTTGCTGGAACTACTTGTTAACAGCTTGTTTCCTGACGGACACACACAGCGTTGAGACGGGTCAGGTAGAGACCGGTCTCATGTCAGCACCGCTGCAGACTCGCTGTTTGAGGGCTCGATAGCCCACTCCCCCTCCACACCGCTCCACACTCATTGCTTTAGAACAGCCCTTAATATGGCGGACCCTCCGCGTGAACACGCAAACGGAGGGGTAGGGTGTATGGGGCGGTTTGGGAATGGGCCTGTATGTGCAATTTCAATATTTGCTATGCACAATCACATGAATTCAAACATAAATGAATAAATAAATCCTTCAGAAGATCTCTCAAAACTCACTTTTTACTCCGCACTTGGATTAGGACTACTGTTTTCTTTGTATTATTTCTGTTCTGATTTCATGTAAAGCGTCTTTGAGCATTAGGAAAAGCGCTATAAAAATCCTGTGTAGTATTATTATTATTATTATTATTATTATTATTAAGCCGGTCTACTTTTTATAATTGTTTTTACTTGTTATTAAATCATACTTTTTTTTTTGACTGATTCTTGTTATTTTACTTTCACCTCCCATGCTGTTAGTAAGTAAATTAATGATCTGTCCTATTCTTTGATAGCAGGAAACCACTTGTGATAAATACATTATCACTGCTCCTTTCACACGTCAGGCCGACTTGGCAACATTTTGGCATACTCGATTGCTTATCTTGTCTGCACGTCGTCAGCGCAGATGTATTACCCTGTGCTGATTTGATTCTGGGCAAAGGGAAGTGGACAGGAGAGATTGATGGTGGTGTCCCCAGTCAGACAGATAACACCTGATTCTGCCTGCAGGGGGTTAGTCTAGCACACTCCTTCCCTGCACCCCCGATGCATCAGAGACCGTGCTGAGGAGGTGAACCGTTCCTTCACTCAATGCAAATTCGGGGCCACATTCAGAGATGATCCCAGGACGATTGAGCCAATGTGGCCCCGAGCACTCTCCACCACATCATCCATGCATCAGCCACACCTGGAAGAAACCCACACAGGCATGGGGGTCATTTGTTTAACACAGGTGCACCGTGTAACTCAACGCACTCAAACAAGCGCATGCCCACACGTCCCCGCACGCTTCAACGCACGCTCAGAGACAGACACATGCCCGAATGCACACACACAGATACACAAGTGTTAATGAAATGCCGTCCGCGCACATGGTTTTATATTGGAAAAATGTCTGCAGTACAACACCCCTTGTTATGACCTGTTGTTCCTGTCACTTTGTCAGTCTTTTAGAAGTGAAATATCACCAGGGAATATATCGTAATAGAATAATACCTTTGTACATCGTTTAAAGAGGTGTGGGAGTTTGATTGCTTATCAATATACTGCATTAGTATTTGAGTACATACTACAGTGTAGAGCTTAAATGTCATATTGGATTCATATTTTAATACACTTAAGCCTTCTACCTGATTTTCCCATTATCTTTCTTTCCAACAACAATGAGATTGTTTAATATCTATCAAAGATGTATATTTGACAAGTTCTTTAATGACACCGTTTAAGCTGTGGTGAAATTATATAATTTGTAAATTATATAATAATGAAATCATCATTGGTTGCAGTTAAATTATGTATAGTTCAGTACAAAGGATATCGTTCGCATTTGCATCATGCAGCACATGGAAACAGAGGGCTTTAAAAAAAAAATACTCTTCTCTTTTGCTGCTATTACATCATTTGTTATAATACACCAACCATCATTACCATCTGAACATCTTAACATCCCCACAAATCAAAGTATGCTGCAACATCCTCAAACGGACAAACATTGTAGCAAAACACGTTTTTAGTTTTTTAAAAGTCAATAACAATGTGCGCAGCACAGGTTCTCAGTGTGTGAAGCAGATGGTGAAAGGTTAGTGTATAATATATCTCAATATTAACTGAAGCACATGCTGGGAGTGTTGGTGGATGGCACACAGCAGAGTAAAAGAGAAGCAGTGACCTTCTGTCCCATCATTTACCCCCTCGCGCCCCCCATACCGCTCTCAAATTACTTTGTTTTAGCCAATTAAAGCAGCCGGCTGAGCATCAAGCAGGCTGCCATTTTTTGCTCACCTGGTACCATGTGACATTATCGCTCTGTCATCGGGAGAGATGGCCATAAGTGGGAATCTCCGGCGTGGCACCGTGCCACCTTAGACCCCACTGTGTTCACTGATATTAATGCAATGATTCACCTCCAACTTGCAAGAACCTCAGTCAGCTCTCACCTTTTCAATAGCGCCACACACAGCTCCTCACTGCATGAACCAATGAGCAAATGATGGCGGTTGTTAAACCACTTTCCAAAGCACACAATAGATATACATTGAGTATTATTCCTCTGGTTCACAAAATGATCTGTTGATAAATGTGCAAGGAATCTATTGTCCTTAAGTTGCCTGATCAAGATACCATATGCTTAGAAATGGTTCTCCTTCCAAGTCCTATAATGGCTCAATAATAAACCGAAAGACAGCAGACACAACAATACCGTGGCACGAGATGAATGAAGGGCCGGAGAGTGTGTGGTGTTTAACAGCCATACGAGCACAGATTATGTGCTTGAAGGGGCTGAATCGAGTGCCAGCAGTGACAGTTGGGCTGGGAATTGAATGTGCCGGGGACGTGCGGCTCGACTCCGCTCGGAAACACCACTGGGTCCGGGGCTCATCTCTGTAGTCCTCCGCCTCCCTCCTCCTGTAGAGGCATTGTGGCCCGCCGTTTGCTCTGCGTCACCAGGGGAATGGACGGGCCCCTTGCTCCCGCTTGATGAGCACTCACTAATGGCTGCTTCTTTGAAAGCTCACTGCCCGTTTGAGGAGGAGTGTCTTTTACTTCCCTCCAGCTTGCCTTGGCCGGGCATTCGTCAGGCTGCCTGGCTTTGCTGTCCTGCCCACATGATGGTGCGCCAAGGGGCTGAAACGTCTGTCATTTGTTTTACTTTCAAATAAAACTTGATGATTTACCAATAAAAAAAGTAAAAATAGTCTTTTGATGATGTCTGGAGGCATATGGAGAAAGTGTTGCAAAAACATTTGAGCACTGTGTCAAGCTAGAAATAAGTCTTTTTGCTTATTTGTACCACATCTGATAAAGAATAATGTGGCTATAGATTTTTTCTAAATTAAACAAGTTAGTATATAAAGCATTACATATGGTTGAGGACACAAAAAAGGCTGCATTACATTAACGTCAACAAGCTGATTCTGGATCAGTGTATGTAATGGCTCGCCAAAATGCATTATGTCAAGAGAGAAAGCAGCAATTAAATTCCCCTCGTTCATGTTTTATTTAAGAAAGGTATTTTTACTTTGCGTCTGCACGAAAAGAGCTTCAGCAGCAGTCTTAAGGAGATATATTCCTAACACAGCTTAGAACATGGAGGTCTGTTATAACAAAATAAGCAGCTGTGTTTGAAATTAGGCCCCTTGACAGTTTGCATACTTTTCACAGGCTGTTAATCGTCTATAGTTCACAAACCAAGCAAGATGACAAGAGCATCTACCGTAAGAAAAGAGGAAACCAACGGTAGTGTTTAAAGTGAACAATAGGCTTGTGTTTTTAAAAAGACATCTACACTAGATGATGGCTTAATATGGTGTCTTAACACTGCACTTGTACAGTTGATGGATCTGTGAAGCTGTTTGTTATATAGTTGCTTATCATTGGTACCCTTGACCTGCAGTGCCCTGTCTATTCACCAAGAGGTGTTGTGCCTGTTGCCCTTCTTATAACAGCGTACCAGTGTCCAGCTCCTGAAGACTCCATTAGGAAGTTGGAGTCGTCCTTGGAAATCTGCTCTCTCTAACTTCTACTGTCTGAACTCTCTCTATCCCTCTCCCTCTCCCAATCTGTTTCACATGCAATCTTTTTGCCCCACTTGAAACTAGGTTGAGGGTCAAAATGGCGAATTTGATATAAGAGCTGACGTGCTTCCATGGAGCACCTTGTCAACCCAAAACAATAGGTTTGCAGGACCTGTTATGCCGTAAGAGAATGTTCGCATATTCCCTGAGAAATGTCCTCCGCTACATATTCCCAAAAGACATGAGAACATTTCTGTGCATGACTTTTTACCAATCCTGGCCCAGAAGAAATGGAGGTTGAAGCGAAATGAATTCATTTAACATGTCAGCAATCATGGTTTTTTCACCTGACAGATTCAAAAAGTCATCAATTTGCATGTTAGAACCTTTACCCTTGTGATATTTCATTTGATGCATACAGTATATGGTCTGCACCGGTTAATCTTTTCAACGTTATGTTCATGGAAATGTAAGCTCTTGTTCAATATGAGGCTGCACATGATGTCCATGAAGAGGTAACAGATGTTAGCACTTACATAATGGCAAGAAAAAAAGCAACCGGCTTTGGTGTTGTACAGCGGTGTAATGAAGAAGTTTAATTTGATCCGACCTCTTTGTCTTAGTTGTTTCTCTGAGCTGCCTCTTGGTAGGAACGTCTTGGAACAGGTCAGGATGAATGGAGACCAGATCCAGTCAGGTCCATAACACAGCTCTAAAACTGAAGAATTAAATGTGCAGTTGGGTTTATTTTGAATACTAATGGGTCAAAGAAATAAGGGCATCGCAATAAATCAAGTGAGTTTTTTAAATGCGATGACCATTTATTCTGGAGCAGTATCTTGAGGTGTTTTGAGAAACAATACAAAAAGACCCTGGTTAGGAAAGAGAGTCAAAAATGGATTGATGGAAGTTAATATACCCACTTTATTCATTTCCATTGTCATGGATCTTTCACCAAGCAGTTGTCACAGGCACTTTCCTCTCAAATTAAATTCAGTTTGATATGACATTTTAATTGGAACACTATTCCCATTAATTGAACAAATTAGAGAACGTCTGCTGGGGGAAAGGTAATCTCTGGGAGAGATGATTTGGAATTCACAATTTAGAATAAAAAATCAGCTGCTTGGCTTTTGTTTGTGTGGCAGCCAGTTTTTCGGGAGTGCGCACGCAGCGCCAATGCCCGAGGTCTCAGCGGCACTCAGGGCTCACATTGTCTTCATTAAAAACGATTAAGGAATAGGTCAATTTAGTCTGCTTGGCTGCTTAGAGCCATGCACTTCCTCCCATGAAATGTCTTTGTCTTCATCTGCGGGGCTGCGTTCGGCTCGGCAGTCACTCGAGCAGCAAATATGATCCGTCACTATTTTATGCATGTTTACATGTCTGATTGAATGTCTTAGTGAGTCATAGCCGCATCCTTTAAATGCTGTAATTTAGTTTGTATTAGTGTGTAAGTGTGTGTGCAGACAAGCTCCTGCGCTCTGTTGCAGCATGCATGCCGTCTGATGAGCTTCTGTCTGATTAGCAATGAAAAGTGATGTTTACCCTGCAGCTTGCACTACAGTGAGCAATTAATTACGCTAATAAAAAATCACCTTTTAAAATTGGTGTGGTTGATTTCATAAACATATGTGGAAACAGAAATGTTCCCGATATCAAACATGTGGTGTTTGGGATGTTTAATGCTGAGTGGATGCTGTTTTCGTGTGGCTGAGTTAGAGGTTTCTACCCCGACTGCTCATAAAATAATTAAGGATTCACTGTTTTTGTTTACAAAGTTCAGTTGCTTTGTGTGTCCGTTTACAGTTCTCCACATTAACTCCTGTTAAGTATACAGTGTTTTTGGAATTGCCGTAAAGAGAAACCATTAACAGAGACTAAATAGAAAACGTGTTGCAGATTTCTCATCTCAGGGTGGCCACCTGTCAGTTTAGGTAGACTGTCAGTTTGGCCAGGAGGGAACAAATGGTGCCAAGAGGTGCCAGGTGTAGATAAATGTTCCACATATGTCATCAAATTACTTGACATTACAAAGGACATTGTCTATTCAACAAATGGTTGCAACATAAATCATAAATCTGTAATTTGATGTACATTGTTCAGCAGTATCACACAATGTATGAACATGATGTGTACTGCAAATACAGTAAAAGGGACATCTCTGTTGCCCTGTTGCTAATATTTGCGTAACAGCTTTGCAAAAGGAGCCTTTTGAAATTGCAGCTCATTGTGTTCCAGCCTATTCAGTTCATGAGGTTTCTCAGCTACCACATTGTTGTGTGTCAACAGAAACTGAGAGCACATGTGACCAAACAACTGAATCCTTAGTATGAACCTTGAAAGTTAATCACAGCTTTGAAACACTAACACCAGTTTTTTATAATTGTAATAATCTTCCATTTTAAAATGTTTCATCAACCTTGACGCTGCCACTAGATAGTATAGAGCAAACCTTGGAAAATGTTCCCACTCTGATGCGAATTAACAAAAAAATATATATCTTTGAATGTCGGGGTGTAGTAATGGTCATGCAGTGCCTTTAAGTGCCTTAATTTAAGCTTTCTATAAGAACTATAGGAGGAAGCAGAAGATAGTGTGTGTGTGAGGAAAAAAAAGAGAGAGCCAGACAGAGAGGGCTCCTAGATAGCGGGGCCGGGGGGAAAAGTTCCCCATGCTTGTCAGAGTTTGAGCAAGTTCAGAATTGATGGAGCCCACAGGCAGCACTGCTAATTTTAGTTGAAATCACCTAAGAGGTTTGGCTAATTTATCCAGGCTCCTCGGCCTCAGCCCCTGGTTCCTGGCTCTGCGCTGCCTCCCCCTCCCGCGCAGATATATCCACAAAGCGTGAAGGTACCAGGAGGTGACAGAAGGAACAGAAGGGTATTCTGTGCGCAGCTGATTCACAGAGCACTGGGTGGTTTAAACCTGTGTCATACATTTGGATAATGTTTGACCCATAACGACAGCCCAGGTTTAACCATCTATTCCATATTCTATTGAAATGGTTCATACAACTCTGTTTTTATTGGAAATGGTGAAATTATATGAATTTAAAACCATGTGAACAAAAATAGATGCAATCACTGATAAATCTGATGGCTCCCGATAATCTTTTATATTTCACATTTCCGATGTTAATGTAGATATGGAGGTTTAAATATAAACACATGACAGTCGTTTTAAAGCTTTCGGAGAGGATGTTGCCAGCCAGTGTGATTGTGTGTAATGATGGTCTGCCATCTGGATCTGCTGAACATGTTGAAGCTTAATAAGCAGCATTGCTGGCATTTAATTGTTTCGTAACAAATCAGACAGTCCCTTCCTTTGTGGTGCCTTTGAACATCAGTTTAGTAGAAAGTTGAGAAATAGGGATTTCAAATAAAACTTAAAATCGTAATGGAGGGGCTAGGTCAGCGCAGATACAAAGAGTGTTTTGCTTCGCAGTGATTACAAATGCTGTTATATTCTTTGTAAGGCTAGACATTATACTTGAGTCTGCGAGGCTGGATGTGACTTTTAAAGTTATTTTATATGATTTTAGACATTCACAGAATTGAACCAGAAGAGTTTGTCTTAACAAGTGTAATACCAGTGTGACTGAAGTACATCAAAACGTCAGAAGATGTGATTGTTCAGTGTGAAGCAGCATGGATAAGCATGCCAAACGTCGCTTATATTTATCTGTTGCTCGACTCCAGAGTTTGTATCCAGCGTGTCAAACTCGCTCAGAAGATCCTTTTTACTTACAAAGTCAATACTATTCGAGAAACTGTTCACTCTTAAGTGACAGCTCATAATTGATCATTTAATGATGTTAAATGACTGCAAGCCTCCTATTTTTATATGTCTGGCAACAACACAAGTTGAGCTTTTGGGTTCAAAAACAATTACAAAAAGCTATAACAATAAAGGTTATTTTCCTCAGACAGTGGGTGTCTAAAACAGTCTGCTTTGAATAATTACCTTATGTATTCCGGTCATATGGGATATGTAAAATGCCATTGGAGAAACCTTTATAGGTGTTTAAAAGCAGATTGTGTTAGCAGCATGAAAGAAACACTGAATTGTGCACAAGGCCTGTTCATTCATCCATTCATGAATCAATCATTTTGAAAGTGCAGCCATAACTGCGGAGGGGATGTGGCAGCTTCTGTGTAACATTGGCTTTGATGAAAAACACTCAAATTAATCTAGTTAAAAACTTAGAGAGACATTATGAAGCCCTCCTATTTTCTCAATATTTAATATGCAGACAAATTAAATATTAATTGATTTCTCGTCTTTATAAATAATCGGTTAACCCCAGGTTCATATTCATCACTTGGCAGCAAAAAAGACTAGATTGCACTGGGCTCTCGTGGTTTTTTTTTTTGTTGCACAGGAGCGTTAAATAAATATGGCATGTTTGATTTATGTTTGATGATGTGCATTTAATTAACTGAAAGCAAGGAACAGATTATGACAAAAGACAGATAAACAGTATAGATAATGTTTCATTGTAAAAAAAACATTACGCTCTATCCACAACTAAGATAACTCTTTATTTAATTTCTTCCTATTTCAACAGGAATATCTGTCTATAAACAGTTTTTTGTTTTCACACAGAACGTTTTGTGTTTGTTCCTTACAAACAGGATTTTCAGAGCAGTGAGCAAGAGGAGATGTTTGCAGTCTTGTGTGCGAGCCAGCAGTTTTTGGCAGATGAATGTAGGGGTTTTATGTGCCAAGCACCTGGTCAAACTGCAAACAATGAGGGGCTTATGGATTCTCTTTATCCAACAACGACTGAGATGATACCTAGTATGTTAGAGCTCTTATGGGCCCTTTTAAGAAATGCTGATGCACAATAATGCTCAGCACTTCTGGATTCTGTGGAAATGCTTCCAGGCGTTATATACAGTGTGTAGTAGTAGCAGTGTGGAAGGAACTCTTCGAGCTATGCAACTTGTTACATGTTATGTTTTTTCATCTTACAGTGAGTTGATGTTGGTGTCTTTTGCAGTCCAAACAAAGGAAATGGCCTTCACATTTTCAGGTTCAGCATCAACCTGTTAAAAACAAAATGTGATTTAGTAATATAAAGGGAAAAATAAGATTCTTAATGTGCTGTGTGATATTGCATACAGTAAAGGAGTCTCGGAAAAATATCTGCAGAAGTGAATTTGCAGTGAGGAGGGTCTTGGTTGAGTCTTTAGCAGTGATCTAATAATGAGTTCCACAGATGGGTTTGTTGGCTGGAGCTCTGCTGAGTCCGCCGTGTGTGCGGTAGAGAGTGTCAAAGTGTCTCCTGTGCAGGATCATCTCCAGGTTTGGGGAATGGATGGTGTCTGCCAGACATGCTGGCAGTCAGTGGGCCTGCTCTGCTGCAGTACCTGGGCTGGAGCTCCGCCAGGGTTAATTATAGGGGAGCTCCAGAGTCTTGTGTCACTAAGGGTGGTAGGCAGAATGTTGTCATTCTGCCATGTCCTATTCAGAAAAGACAAGAGTAAGATCACACCTGCTCAGCCAGAGTTTCTGAAGCGCTTCTCTCTTCCACAGTCACTTCACTCCAGGTCTGGAATGAACAGGTGACAAATAGCTGTTAAACAGTGTTCAGTGGATTAATCAGTAATAACACTCCATGCACTGATCGCTAACTGTTATTTTTACGGTATTTTTTCACAACATCTTCATTTTGTATGTTTTGAATTGTAAACCTCTTGAGCATGGGGAAGTTTAAAAAGCACTCTGACGATTTGGCATTGCAATCTTGTGAAAGGGTCACACTCATGGTAGGATAACAATTTAAATCGACAAAGCAGCACTGATCAGAGAGTCAGGTTTTAATTTTTGTACAGGTATTAGATATATATAGGTATCTTTGTCAGGCTGAGATGACTGAATTTGAAGCCAAAATATGCTTCTTACAACTTCTAACTATGTATTACTAATCCCAAGACCTTTTTATGAAAAATATATGTAAAGTCCCCTCTTAAACAAGACCTAAACTGCAGCTGTGTGTCAAAGGCTGCTGACTGGCTCATTGTTACACCACATCTGTTGAAAGTGTTGCCTATAGACTTATACAGTATATACATCATCTGGATAAAAATGTTTACATTCACATAAAAAACCATAAGGACTCCACGGGTCTGTCAAAGGAAACATCAGTCTCAGCAGGTATTTCTGTTGGTTCATTCAGCTCTTTTGTCCGGTGCAAAGTATCTTGATAACTGCTGGAAGCATCTCAATTAGGACTGATATATATTCATGTTCCCTGGAGAATGGTGCCTAATGACTTTGGTGATCCCTTTACCCTTCCTATAGCTCCACCTTAATGTTAACATTTATCCTTTACCAACACTTTCATCCTATAAATCTTAAAGAGAAATGGGCTGGACCTTTACCATCAGGACTCACACATTAGTACCAGTATAAGCTAATAAAATGATCAAATGTTGTTTCAAAAGAATGATTTCAGACCTTTTTAGATAAGATGTCCCCGGTCATACCCTCCGTCCAGCCTCTGGGGAGCGCGTTCATGGTTCACTGTGGTGACCCCCTGACCTTTACTTTACCACCATCCTCGGGCCAACATTCTCACTTGTACACAACGTCTCTCAGATGTAAAGGGCAGATTACCATGAACTTTACTGAACACTGTCATACTCCCTGTATGAACTTTGCTTTTATATGGTGCCACCCTCATGCCAAATAAAAAATGCAGTTTTATTTAATCTTTTAATTTTGCCGTGGCCACCAGTTGATTATGGTAATTGATTTCCTGTTTTGCCATCCTTACAGAAAAATGACATTAAAACATTTGTGTGGCGATTCTCCTTATGTTGTGTGCATATTCATACATTCCACAGAAACTGAACCTATAATGACCTGAACACTTTACATTAAAGCCCTCCAGGTAGCAAAGCTCTAAGAATATCTGTATGTTTGTCTCTAACACTTGAGTTAAAAAAGTAATTTTAGACACTGCTTCTGCTATCTCAAATGTTCCCTGTTAATTCAATGGCTCCTGCCTCCTACCAAATATACTATTGTGGCTTAAATTGGTTGCAAGAGAGAAACATTCGTCATGTCAGAATTTTCAAGGTCTTTTACAAAGTTTCCCAAAGTGAACAATGAAAATCTAAAAGCAAGTGGTTCATCTATCAAATCTCATCTGGCTTTTCTTTAAAGTAAAAGTGTGTTACTTCCCTCTTTTTTACTTGGACAAGTGTCTAGTCATAGCAAGCTGCTGCAC
This sequence comes from Gymnodraco acuticeps, assembly GCF_902827175.1. Lineage (NCBI taxonomy): Eukaryota > Metazoa > Chordata > Actinopteri > Perciformes > Bathydraconidae > Gymnodraco > Gymnodraco acuticeps. The sequence continues at coordinate 2,452,068 of NW_022990889.1, forward strand.
ACTGGCCTAGAAAAAAAGAACATCTTGTGTTGCTGAAGTTTCCTCCCCTGTCTAGTTATTTTAAAATGGCCCATTTCCGCCATTGTTGTGGCTTTGTTTTGACCTTACGCAGAACAATTTTCCCCAAGTCAAATTAGCTTTCACCATTGAGAGAAATGTTCTAATATAATGGTTTGACGGTTCTGCCTGTGAAATATAAAGAAATGGAAGGCTGTGCCACTGGGGTTAATAAAATTCCTCCTCTTCAACAAGTACCTTGGGATCCAAAGTGTCCTTGAAAGCAAACGGCATCTCTCTTATGCCGGGCATCCTTCAGTACTCATGGGTAATAGCAGTCTACTTTTTCAACTCACATTTTATCAGGCTGATTCACATGCTTCCTCCGCTGATAGCATTAACAAGGGTTAGCGGTAAAAAGGATGCTAAATGTTTCTCCTGCTGTAATTCTTTCAGGCTTACCCAGTGGAGGTAATTGGTGAAATTCTTCTCTTGCTGTTACTTATTATATAATCTTCTTTGTACATGAGAAAAAGCATCTACTGCATGAGATCAATAGCAGCTCATCAGTCTTTGGAATGCACCAGCGTGAGAACTAAAGTCAGCCTTCATGCAAGTCAATGAGCACCTGGAGTGCTTTTCCCAGAAGCTGCTAAGTGTGCATAGCAAGGGACTACCAGGGTAAGGTCTCACAACCCGCTTTGATAGGACAGAGTCAGGGATGCTCCGTGCAGAGATGGAGGGCCCGCCGAGGTTTACACCACCCGTTTGTTTCCCTTCTCCCAAACAGATCTTTCTTGCCTTTGTGTGCCCAGCCTGCTGGGAATTGTGGTGTTAGATACAACAAAAAAAGTGACTGAGGAGTGCTGAGTTTGGGATTATGATTTATTAATCCACACTCCTTTTTAAATTCATCACTAACAGCGTGGGGCTGTGATTCACACTCTGGGGAGTAATCTTAAAACACAGAACAATTCATATTTACCAAAGTCCTGTCTTCTGTAAACGCTGGAAAATAGACAATATACTAGCACAGTGCAGCCAAAGGACACGAGGAACAAAAGCTCCGAAGCCAAAAGTTCAAGAAATGGAGGTCATGGACAAAAACAACTGAAGTTACGTTTTCATACGGACTACATCTTGTAACTGAAGCAACAAGCTGCTCAATATGGCTTTGTCCAAAACACCATCTGCCAGTTGCATAGGGTTGCTTGTTTGGTCATCATGTTAATGGAAACCAAAAAAAGCTTCTGATATCAAGGTTTGTCACTTGTACTTTCCGAGGTGTATTCATTTAGAAGTAGGGTATGATTACAGGTAATTTGTTCCCACCTGTGACACTTAAAAGATAAAAAAAAAGTCAAAGTCAACTGTTCTGGTACAGTAGTGGCCTCCGGTGTACTTTTCTACCGTGGAGATTCATCCTGCAACTGAGAAATATTTTGTTTCTGCCAGACATTTCTTTGGCAATCATTCACTACGTGCCTTGGCTCTGAGTTTGCTCGTACCTGCTCAGCCAACAAGGTGCTTACAGAAGTAACAATGTTGAAGCGTACACATGTCAGAAGGTGTCAGATAACAACTTTAGTCATATGACTAGTTGTAAAACAAGTCAATTTTTAGATAAGCATGATAAGCCTGTAAAAAGAAGGTTCAAATTGAATTGAAAACACACCAAGGTCCTTCACCAAATATTTGGTTCTGGCAGTCCATCATCGTCCACAGCACATTCTGTGTAGTGTAACATTTCACTATCTCCTCAGAGCTGTCAGCTGTACGCCAGATCTCACTCAAGCTGCATATGAAGTCAATTATGTGCAACCATCGCCCCTCTGTAATACATAGATGTCACTTGGAACGTGTTTCTTCTGAGGTTACTGTGATATGTTTAATGTGAGGGCCATCCATTCATTACAGATGTTGTGGTCTACAGCCTGGTATGTCAGGCCGTTAAAGTAGTCATTGAAATGAGAAGCCTTTCCTGACAGCCCTCTGCATGCACAGTGTGTGTTTTTACAGATCGACTATATGCGTGTGTGAGTGAACAGCAAACATGAATGAACATTTTTAAAGTAGGAGTGAGTGATAAGAAACATGATTCTTTGTGCAGACAACATAATATCTCTGCATTACAAACATCTATGCTGTACTGAACTGTGTAACACAGTCTGTGAATATTTAAGATACTTTCTTGTCAGTGACCTTTTTTAAACTACATTCAAACTATGAAGAAAATGCATATAGATAAAAGCACAAGTGCATTGATTAACCAGTTTGTGCCCAGTTGTAAACTCTCAGACATGGTTTAAGCTATGGAAATGTCCCCTTTTAATAAGTAATAACATTTTGTCATTACAAAGTGGGTCTGAATGCAGCTTTTGTACCATCTGTCTGGGATTTCCTTTTAAAGTGCTGTTTAAGTGTGAGGGCAAAGCTGCTCCTATGTCCATTAGAGCAGAACCACTATCCTTCACCTGACAAAGTTTGGGGAAGGACACGGATGTTTCCAGTCTACTTCATAGAGTTCAGGCCAGCTTCGCCTTGGGAGCCCAAGTTTTGCGTTTGAAGAGTGGATGTGAGGGGTAAATGGGACGGGGGGTGATGGGCCGGTGGTGGTCTGTATAAGCGGACACGGATGCGAGGATGTGAATAGATGGTCTAAAATAAGAAGTAGCCCCTTGGTCAGAGTTGTGGCAGATGGAGGCTCAAAGAATGAAATGATGCCAGCATTCTTTGTGCAGTCGGGTGCCAGCCGTGCACTCGATGGACCGCTTGAGACCAGGGTAGGGCCGATGTGATAAGACAGCTGCCTTAGCCTAACCTCCACAAGGTCATTCAGGTCTGAGTCGAATATCACGCTGATGAGGGGAGGATCCCCCCGAATCCACAGGAAGATGGATGAGTTGAAAGTAAAAGAAGTCATGTTTTTTTAAAACTGTGGAACTTGAAAGATGCGCTTTCCAAGAAGCATTATTAAAGTTTGCACAATTTGTGAGTGATCTCCGTTACAAAGTTGTATTGGTTGTCAAAGTTTTTAAACATTAGCACACTGTTTCTGAACTATGTTTTAAATGAGCTACCCAGTATATCAAAGCAAAAAAAATTAGCATGGAGAAAGTTTGGAGGTGCTAATGACTTTGACTGTCCCTGTGGAAAGGCTTACTGTTCCAGAGAAGTTGTGGCTTGTGTGTGTGTGTGTGAGTGTGTATGTGTGTGTCTGCATTACGGAGCGAGAGCAGAATGTGATTCACTAGTTAATAAATCATGCCAGATGAGTTTATCATGGAGATACAGAAGCTCCTCTGGGTCCTGGGCTAACAGCGACTATCTGGGAGCCGGTAAAACACATGATGAAATGCCGTTGTCATGTATATCATTTTTATAGCCCCTAACTTTTTTACCTTCACTGCTGTCAAAGGGGCAGGATGAGTGACTGCGTATCAAGTATACCAATGTGTTGCTTTAAGGAGGAGCCGGCTGTCTCATCAAGCTGGAAACATTTTGGCTCGCGCACTACATTCACTGCCACGGCACCTTAAAATCACTTTTTATCAGCCTAATCCGGTTTGATTATCTGCTGGCAACAAATTAACTATTCTTGTTTACTGTAATTGAGTTCTTCGATGAGTACTTGTTAATTCTGCTGAACTTTCCCGTCTTTGCTTTCACAGGGGCATTGATAGTATCTCCCCAGTGTGCGTTGAAGATGCTCTTATCTTCATGCAGCCGGTGCAGCTTGTCATCCATCGGGGAGTGTACTCGGATAATCATCATTAAATTGACATGATAGGTTCTGACTCAGTGACTAAATAAGTAACTTGTAACAGCATTATTTCAGCATCGTGCTTGAATGACAAAAGAGAGCTTGATTGCGTCTTTAATCTTTTTTTATTGCGGACTCAAATTTCTTGGAAATGTTGTTTTATTTTGAGGGGACCAAACTCTTTGCAATGACTTTGAAGGCTTGGTCGGGCGGTGCACCGTTCCTCCTGCGCTCCTCTCAGGGAATACAAGTCAGTATAACGGCTATCTCAGCTAATGACTTGGGAGAACAAACCTTGGTCTCTTAACATCTCAGACTTATTATTTTTAGATTTGGCCAATGCTGAGCTTATCCCTCTTACAGGGAGCACGTTTTGTGATATCAGATGTGGAAATTAAAGCTAAATGACTTAAGGGGAAGATTGCCAACACTGCAAGTAGGCTACTCTGACCTTCAATAAAGCTAAGCTTGACATGCCTATTTTCCCCTTTTTTTGCTCAAGTCTTTTCAAATCGGGGGGCTTGTAACATGACGGCTTGGTATTAACTGCCATCAGTTTCCAAAATGTCTCCAAGGTTCAGTTTTGCTGGATTTTAGAGGTCTATCCCTGAGATGATACGCTTACATGTTTCATCTTGATTTATTCTGTTAAATATACAAAAATCACGAGAAATGGTTTGGAATAGCATTATTGCACTTTTTTTACTTAAAATAAGCCAAATAACAGAGGCCTCCACTGTTTTGTGTGCTTATTTTCTATTCTGTGTCATATACAAATGTCACCACCAATTGTTTGGAATGAGCTCATCAATCACCATCATTGTACTTTTTTTACTTCATCAGTATTATGATAAAAACATTTGCCAAAGAACAGAGGCCTCCACTTTGTGTGCTTCTGAGTTTTGTTCGGCCTGTTTTTTTATTGCCCTGACCAGCACCATGTACAGTAGAAGAGTTTTGCGTGGATGTGTCTCCTTAATTGTGCCCTGGCTTTTTGCATGGCTAAACATGCAGGGGACAGTTACATAAAAGGAAGCCACAACTCAGTTTAGAAGTTTAAGTGTTCTTTCTTTAGATCCACTTAGGTGTGATTGATAAACTAAGACAAATATGATAATTGGATTGCTAAAATGTGTGACCCCAAACTGTGAACCACACTGAGTGCTCTCATTTAAAAGTTACCTTTTTATAACACTTGTTGGGTGTATGTACTTGCGGTTCATTTTGTATTTTGTATCACCTCAGTGGGTGGACTGGATGGACTATTTAGAGTTTTTATTTTGGGATTCTTTATTTTAACTCTCACCTCTGCGCCTTCTGGTTTGCAGAAGAGCTCAGAGCTTCAAAGTGCCTGCCGATGTTTTTGACTCCTTCTAGTAATGAGATGAAGAACAGTACATAAGGGGAAGAACTCTCAAGATGCTTTTCCAGGGGGCTTTTGAATACATTTGGTAAAATGTTTATGATGCCAAAGACCAGGGCTGGCTTCTCATTAGCTGATCTGCCCGTTGCAAGTGTTACAGCGGCATTAGTCTTTTGGGTTAATCTTCAAACGTTCCCATATTTATACCCATCAAATACCAGTGACTGCCTGCGACACCCTTGTGTGCATTCGGGGAACTTGCTTAGTTAAACGCCACAGAATAAATGCAGAAATGTGAGCTAAACTTGACAAGATCAAACACGCTGGTGAATGTACAGACGCTGGCCAGTGTTCTAAGTGCGCTGCATTATTCATGTTCTCCAACATGGGGTTCCTAATGAGAGTCTGGTGGCTGTTTTTGGAGTTAGAGTCATGGAAATCAGTGTGACCCGAACTCGAGTCTGTGGACACAACTTTACACTTGTGGTGCAGTGGAAGTGAGATTAAAGGCCAACCAAGTTCATCCGACTCCAATTTAGATGAGTTTTGATTGAAGTTCTAGAAATCATTCACATTCATCACAGCCTCGTGTCTTTTTAAATTCTGTCTGTCTTAACGTTTTGGCTTTGCAATCAAAAGCTATTATTTTAAGTGTAATGTAACATCAGAACAGTGGAAGATGATGACAAGTCGCTTCAGAAATTAGAACAGTCTGCAGTTTTTTTCAATCATAATGCTTAGTTTTTCCAAGCATAATTTGTTTTACTTCAAAAGTTTTCTTAACAGCATAATAGGCCGTTTCGTGATATGCTGTTGACTTGACACTCTCTCCAGAGGGTTGCTCTCACATCAAGCAGCTAGGGCCTGTGGTTAAATGCAAAAATGTACTGCTAGCATTGTAATAAGCCAGTGCAACAAAATAAGGATTATCACCCTGTGGCGAGCTGGTTCAGTAGGAGGACGCTGAACCAAAGGCTGAGCATCCATCCTATTAACAGCACATATCCCTTGAAGAGTAAGCAGCATGCTGCAGCCGCGCATGTTGTCTTCATCCTTGAATCAGAACTGGCAATAACATATTCAGACTGAAGGGCCTCAATTAGACACTTTAAAACTCTGTGTAATTGGTGTCTTTCTGCAGATTGCCTGTGGATACGTAGTGCTCAAATTAACACAGCTCAACTTTATGTCTGTAGTGCTGTGATTGTCATGCAGCGTGGCGGTGGAGAGGTACCGGAGACGCTGAGATTTACTTCCTTCACTGTGTGCTCTGCTGTCAGGCACCTCTGCTCTGAGGTCGTAGATTAACTCTACTCATTTCACAGAACTGCACATGTCTACTGTATATTTTGTATACTGTGTATTTATACATCCCATGAAATCAAAGGTGCTCTGCAATTTGTTGATTAAACATATTTCAGTTCTTCTAAAAATTAAATATATAATCAAAGTAGTTATTTTAATTAAAATAATTCAGATTTAATTGTAAGACCAACTTTAATGAGTGGCGCTCTAACTTATACACATTTTAATTTGACTGATTTGATTGATAAATACTGTAACATTGGTTGAATCACTATAAATCCATCATTTTTCTTTTGTGGTATTTCAGGCAAAATGCACATATTTACTGTTTATTGTTTTGTGGCACTTCCTCTTTAGGAGAATGATTCTAATATGGAAGAAAATAAGCCAGGCTGAGCTTCAGTTTTCAAATTGATAGATTGACCCTATTGTCCACCTCAGTGGCCATTTTTCTTCTTTCAGTGTTTGACATTCAATGTTGGATGTCTCTGTTGAGGCAGAAATGACTCGTGTTACTGTAACGGACACATGTCTGGCGCACCTCTTCACCAAGGTCTGGTTATATGTGGAAAGTACAGGAACATATTTGGCATCACACAAATTGTGTTACAAGTGATCACCAGTGTACAGACTGATGGAGACATTTGGATAAAAAAGACATTTGAAATAATTCTTAATAAAGGCTCTCAGAGCTTGGAAAAAGGTTTGGTTTCGATTCAGTAACAATTAGAGTTACAGCCATGTAGTAGTAAGTCATTGGCCTTTATGTTTTTTTAACAGTATCCATGGGCACCTGGATACAGTATGAAAACATCCTGGTCTTTGCCATCTTTTTCCTATTTCCTCTGTCAGCATTAGTTTTATAGCAGCCCTTTGTCGCTTCACTGCGACTATGTAGACAGGCCTGACCGCTCTCCAATCTAAACATGTCAGCTTCACTGTGTCTTTTCCGCAGGCACAAGCATCACTCTGTTAGTCACCAACGAACAAACACATGCTCCGAAAGGAAAGCCAACCTCTGCCTCCGGAGTGTGAGTGCTCTCAGCTTAAAGAGCACCTCAGCATTGATACCAGAGCCCCCATGAGGAACCTGGTTAGTGGCTACTACCTGCAGAGCCCACCACGGTCCCAACCGAGCCCCCCAGCTGGCGGCTGATGGGCTATGTGAGAGGGCTTGTCACACTCACCCCAGTGAATGAGCCGCTGGGGGTCCAGTTCAGGTGGGGGGCTCTGCTCATGGATCAGACGCTGGCCTCTGTGCCTCCATGCTGGAAGCCTCATGAATGTTTCAGCAAAGTGCTGTGAGGTCTGCCAGGAGAGTGGGGCCTAATCCCACACTCCTTAAGCCGTGCTGCTACACCTTGCCACAGAAAGACTGCTCCTCATCGAGGTTGCTGAGGTGTGGTCGAGCAGATGCAGATATTGAACTTCCTGGGGACTGCTTTGGTCTTTTCCCCCAAGTGTATGGAGAGGCAGGTGGGATTAGAACACTTGGCCAATCTCTCCCTCTCCGACTGTTAACAATCCCCGTATCGAAATCCTGTCAGCACAGTGCTTTGTGTCTGCCATTAGCATTTTGTTGTGGTGTGCATCTTGAATGGCTCGGTACGCTTCTAGAACTGCTCAATCTGGCAGGCGTCTTAAAAAGGCGATACATCCAATACTAATGAGGCTGCTTTCATACTAAAACTGCATTGGCACTTTTGTCACTTTACAATTCAGCTTTGTTCTACCAACCTCATTTATTTGAATCATAGCAAATGTTATGCTGTTCACAACTGACAACTGACACCAGTAATAATATGCATTAGGGAAAGAAATGTGCCTTATCAGTTCTGGAAAACAGCCATTACTGATTCAGTAAACAGTTACAGTGTTGTTGTATTCACATGTTATTCATGCACAGTCAGCAGGGTGTCTCTCTTTCTCCCTGTGGTCATTGACTTCAGCTTGTAAGCTTCTTGTTTCTGATAATTAAAGGTGAAGTGTGTGTGCAAGTGTGTGTAAATGGAAGGGGGGCTACATCCTGAGTATGTATCTCTACTATAGACTCTCTTGTGTGAGTGCAGTTGTAGCCTTTGCCCTGTAGAAAGCGCTGGCTGATGCTTCTGCCCACTCGCTGACTAAGTAAAGGCTACATTTGCATAATTATCTGTTTAATTGGTGGGCTACTGCCGGAATACGCTCTTTTTTTTTGTAAGCTGTGGAGTCCATAGTAAATTTGTTACAAAGATATGGGGGTAGAGATTAAAAAAACAAGCAAACCGCCAGCTCATGGCTTTCTTCTGCTTAACCTGATAATCGTTTGTGCTCATAAACACTTTTCTGCCCACGCACATTTTATGCGAGATAATTTGCCAAATGATCACGTTGCTCAGAAGTGGCAAGAGTATCCGTTATGATTAGGGACTTTATCATGTTACTGAAAATAAAGCAAGAAAGAAATGCAACATGTAAGTAACTCAAATAATATTTCGACATGAATAATAATAATTAAGAATATAATGTATTAATAGTTGTAAAGGTAATTGTGTCTCTTCAAAGCAAGCAACACATTATAAGGGTCCCATCTGCGTTTACAGTCCAGTGACAGTGGAATAGCATTAGTGCCCCCTCCCCCCTTTCCCTTACCCCTCACATCCCCCATCTCCATCCTGTTTTCATCTCCCAGGCTTCAGCTGCGGCTCTGTGAAATGCTCTACTTCTGAACAATTAACTGACTGTGAACTATGATTCATGTAATTAATATTTTCTTCATAAGAAGTGGAAGAAGGATTGAAAAAAGATAAAGCTAATTTTAATTGAATCAATCCCCGGGAACAGGTCAGAGGCGCAAGATGAATTCATCTCTGCTATCCGTTTCCCGTTGGCCAGTGCAGACATAAAGGTGTGCGTTTGATTTGTTTTTCTGGTTAATGTTGTTGACAGTCTGGAGCTCCCTCTGAGAGATGGTCTTCAAGTATTCACTTACCTTTTCTCCTCATACTGGCTCGGCGTAGAGGGAAATGCAGTATTTAGGAAGAACTACGAGAGAGACTGTTGAATCAGTAACTTTGTTCTGTGTGACACGTCTCGGCTCTGCAGGGTGTTGTGCTCTGGCATACAGGCTCAGTTTCCTTCAGTGGCGAAGCTCGCTCTCACTCTGTGTGTAGGCTATCAGTGGTGGGTAGAGGGCTCCTTTGAAACTGACTCTAGTACGAGTGTTTGTGCCCACTGCTGCTGCATTTGCTGCGCTGGGCAGCCTCTGATCACCATGAGCCTTTCCTGCAGTGAGCTGGCGCAGCCTCCAATCCTATTCTATGTTCAAAGGTAAAGCAGACCTCTCATAGGCCCCGTCTTTGATGTGCTCTTCGACACCAGAGTCATATCTCTGCCAGACAACAAGAGCCAGTCCAAAGGAAGGAGGAAAGAGAAAAACTTAATTTGCAAGTCACAATGCATTTCTACAGACATGCTTCATATTCAATCGCAGGCCTGTTTCTTGAGCCTGTTGGTATCATTTACGAGGAGAGCACAACAACGGCAGCACACAGTGGTGAATTAAAAGGGCTGCTGCATTTAAGCCTCCTGTGCTGGTTGGTTGAGAAGCTGAGCCAGGATTAGCAGTAGAACAATGGTTCCCTCACAATGAGCATCCTCCATATAGCATCACTGTATCTGCAGCAGATGGAAGGCACACCTATAAGCATCTGAAGAGACTGCATTTGCTCTGTTTGTTCATCAATCTTTGGATTGTAAATGACTCAAGTGACACGTTATGTATCATTTAATCTGAGGCATCGTCCTTGGCCTACGCTCCTTTTGCAGATCTGGCTACAGCATGCCATGTAAATCAGCTGAAACTAATGCAAATGAGCCAAACAAGATGTAAAATGTAACATCACTCGGCTTGTTATGTGGTTCGCCAAAGACGGAGCATGGAATAAATGAAATCAAATGCATTTTGGCGCAAGATGTATATGACCACCATTGCATCTCCGAGGAGTATCTGTCTTAATGATTTATACCACGACAAAGACCTCTGAGAATTAACAGTTGAGAGTGATATTCACGGCGTTGTTTCAGTGTTGCAAATGAGTGTCCCTTGGTTGCCTAATTGGAGGAAGAGGAGCTGAGAAAAGTGAGGAGATGCCCCTTTGCTGGCTTTGTCGAGAAAATGATACCAGTCTTGAGAAAAGGGATTACACTCCCTTGTTTCTAGAGTGCAGAGGAGACCGCCTAAACACTTCGCTTTGATTTTCTGAGCTTCTATTTTAGACACTAGGTCGAAGAACCCAAGATTTGAACTTGTAAAGTCAGGGTTCAATGTTAATTTATCATAGGTTGTCATGAAAGCAAAGCACTGTTGTATTGACGTCTTTGCTCAATGACACACCCCCATTACGGTTCAGCTTGGATGCAGTCAACTGGGATTGTACTGAAATGATGAATATACTGTTTAGCATCTGTCCTTACAATCAGTGCACTTCCTTTCTGATTCTTCAGGGTAATATATTCACTGGCTTTGTATACGCAGAGTAATCAGGGAGCGTGTCAGTTTCTATCTTCCCCGTAATACTCCTTGTAAATGCTTACCTTGCTTGCTGCTAGACAAGTTGTCACGTTGGGCTCGACCATCACAAGGGGGATTTTGAAAGACGGAGATTTGCTGCTTGCCCCACCCATGCTATTTGATGGAGCGCCAACAATATTACAGTTTTGATGTGTAGAAAAACACCTTGAAAAGCAGAAGTTAATCCACTGTGATAAGCTCTTTGTTAGCTGTTCATGTTGCAGGAACAGTCAAGAGAATCAAATCCTTACAAACACGCACCACAGTCAGGATTATAGCAGGTTTTGTTTCCACATTGGTCACAACATTGAAATAGCTCTTTCTGAATGAGTGGGTCTTTGCCAAGTTGGATGCTTTGGTAAAAATATCTTCCATTTGATCTCAGGAATCACGAGTAGAATGCTTAGTGTTATTATACAATTACAGAACCTTGTGAGTGTGATTTTATAACCTCTTATTTTTAGTTTGACGTCATATCATTGGTGCTTGCACCAAAACATCATGTTGATGTTTGTGAAATATTATCTCAGAGTTCCTGTTCAGACATGCAGTGTGACCCGTCTGTGTTTGTCACCACCAACATGCAGAGAGCAAGGCTGTCACTGAGTAGAAATGAGCTGCAGCCGGCATGTTTGGATGTTTACAATAGCAGAAAAACAGTCTCAAACTAAATCTTTAAATTTAAATCTTTAAACTTAAATCTTCAAATCTTTCAGCCTTTTTTATCTCTTAAAAAATATATGTGGCATTTATTGTGTGACAATTGTGGCCTTTTTCCAGTCTGATTCCAAATGAATCAAAATGTTGCTGCATGTCTGCTGCAAGTGCAAGTAAGCAATGTTTGCTAAAACTCTTCTTTTTACAGGTTGGTTAAACCCTTAATTTGCAAAAACAAATCTAATATTATACATTGTAATATATTTGTAGTTAATGCATTATCCTTTCTCTCTACACAAACAGTTACAGCAACAACTAGAAATAATATTTTTAATGGTTTGAGAAGCCGGAAGATTTTATTTGACCGTAAAGTCAGATTTTAGCAGCCAGGAAATGAAGCACTGGCTAAATGAGCCATTACGGTCCATCAGCGATAGCTCAAGAAGTCATAACACATGGAAGTTAATGTCTTCGGGCATGAAAGGTATAATTATGTTCCAACAACGAGCTCTGCACTTATTTTCAACATCATGGAATATTAAATTCTCTCTCTCTCCTCTCTCTCTCTCTCTGCTCTCTCTCCTCTCTCTCCTCTCTCTGCCTCTCTCTCTCTCTCTTCTCTCTCTCTCTCTCTCCTCTCTCTCCTCTCTCTCCTCTCTCTCTCTCTCTCTCTCTCTCTCTCTCTCTCTCTCCCTCTCTCCCTCTCTCCCTCTCTCCCTCTCTCCCTCTCTGTGCACTGTATCAAGACCTACGTCACAGCTACAATATTTTTTTTTCTTTTGTGGTATTTCATGCAAAATGCACAAATTAGGTAAACAGGTGTAACATGTATTCAGTATCCAAATGTATTGATTTTCCAGCATGCATTGTATGCTCAGCAATAATCATAACAGCAAATAATGTAAAAAGTTACCCCTACATCTCCTCCATCTATTTTATTACCTTATAATCTCCTGGACAGAGTGGTGCTTTGCAGCGACCAGCGCGTTTAAACCCTTTGGAACCAATTGTAGGAGAAAGGCTGTCTTGGGATGCCCTCAGTGGAGAGCAGCTACTGTAGGCTCATTAGTTAAATCCCCACCGTGGGCTAATACAGCCCTCTAGGAGCGAAGGAGAGAGGGGGAGAGAAGAAGACATTTCTTTGACTCCTTCTCAAGGGTTTCTTTCCCACATTTTCTTGCATGCATCAGCAGCTAAGAAGGTGATGCACGTCGCCAGTTTTGAAGCCGCCTTCAGCATCTGTTGAAGCTCTTTAATGGGGGTTTCACATTGGTCGGTGATGTACTTGTGGTCAGATCACTTTTTCCCACACTAACTTGGAGGTTTGCCCATGTATCTTATTGGTAACCAAAGGAGGCTTTCTTTGGCCATCCTTTTTAAGCATTTTTAGTGGAATCTTTTTCATCTGTCCAATGCATCACCAAACGCAATTTACTAAAAAAGTGAAGTATCTCCCCTCACTCTACCCCAACCGTACCTTTTTTGTTTTGCTATCTCGAGAAGAGTAACTGACAATCGTAAGTTCGAATCATGAACACCTCTGGAATTTTTTTTACGAAAGTGATGGATTAAATTGAACTTCAATAAATTGATCTATCTAGGTTTTTACCTCAATGCTGTCAATCTCGTCCAACTCTACAAATAAGTTTGGACAAACCCCTAAATAGGATCAATGTCATAATTAATCAAAGTAACAAAATAAACGTTTCCCAACCCAGCTTGGATGATTACTGGCCCCTTACAGAATATTCCAAAGGGTCTTCAAACTGTAGCGTACACATGCATGCAATCCAACCATTTTCATTAATAAGTGAGAGTAAAACTCTTGTTTTGTTCATAATGATTGGGGAACTGGAGGCCACAATGCAGGCAGGTCCCCACTTAACCAGAATGTATCTTTTTGGCAGTAAGAGGAGGGGCTTTGAGAGTTGTTATCTATGGCCTCCCCCTTGAACAAGTAAACAGCCCATTTATTATTAACTCAGGTTTAAGGTAGAGCATTAATCCTCTCTGACAGTTTGCCTACTTGTTAAGGCAACCAGTTATTCCTTAGCAGCAGATGGCTTTCAGCTGCTGTTACTCTAACATGCAGCCCCAAAGATAAGAGCTAAAAACCCTCCAAAGTTTGTGCTGCATTGTCTCGATCCACAATGAGTTAATGTGAGGCAATTACACTTATCAGTTTTAAAGGTGTAGCTGTTCGGAAATATCAAGATACAGCAGTGACCACTTATCTGAATACCCTACCACATGTGTAATCCCTTTTGGGGATTTTTTTAACAATATCCATCAAAAGATATTTCATCTCCAGCTGATATTTGCTCAATTGAATGGTCACTTTATGAACACTTCATCATCAAGACCCTTGAATTGGCTGTGATGCGCTCCCATTGGATGACAAAGTTTGGCCCCTTCTCCACTTTCCCTGCTGTTGCTGTTGATAATTGCACAAGATCTCCCGTAGAGCCAGCTGTCGAAGTGTGTCCTGACTTGAACTTGTAAACTGAGTCACCTTAAGACTGGCTCCTCGGCTTTCTCCTAGAGTTGTCTGCACAAAATCTGAAAGTTGCTATGGCTGTTGTTGTCCACATTATGAAAAGAGAACGGCTCTATCCCCGCTACCCTGTTCTCATCTGACCCTACACATCACCGGTGGTGTAAATACTGTCTTAATAGTGTCTTTGTGCTCACAGGGATGATTTAATGTTTGGAATGCAGCAGTTTTGTGGACAATATCCGGATTGCCTTTTTCAGTGAATATGCCTCAAACTCAAAACCAGGGAATGTTATCAATAGACAGGTTAAAAAAGGCAATGCAGACTTTAGTACACTGAAGAAGGGGGATATCTGTTTGCACTGTATAACACTGTGGTACATGAATCAATGAAGGCCTGTGGGAATCGAGTGTGAAGAAGGGAGACAAAGAGTATACTTTCCAACTTGAAGGCCCTGTCCCTTTTTCAGAGTAGTGGTAGCACTGTGTGACACTACCAGTCCTGTGTGAGGAGAAAAAAGGTCCTTCTTTTTTGCCCGTACGAGTGAAGACAGAGTTGACAGTAGAACTAATACTAATAGTTTATAGCCTGAATCCCTGAGACAGGCATTACTCTACATCTGGCTCAAAGTTTTCCAGCACTCAGTTTACTTTAGTGAAATAAGAAGTGCTTAAAATGATCACATTTAGACACTCCAGAGACACTTAAACAATTAATAAAGACTAGCAAGCCTGACTCTTATGGAATATGCAAGTTATTTTTAAATGAATAGGATACAATTATGCAGTTACAGTATTCCTCCAGAACTTCTATAGCCTTTTTTGTTTAGTATCTATACATTATTCTTTTTGGATTCTCAAACAAGGCGCACAGCAGTAGAGCTAGAATAAAGAAATGGTTTGATTTTAATGAACGCAGCTCTAATTCCCTCTTCACCACTGATTATGAAGGAGGAAATGTATCCAACCACTGCTGAGATAAATCAGACGGCATAAAAAGCTGCATGAATTACGACATGAAGATAATTCTGTCATTCTTTCGGATGTTTCACACATTCATTTCTGCTTATTTGGTTTTAGAGACCGAATGTGAATGTTACACAATAGGGTTTCTGGTTCAATTAAGCAACTTTTTCCAAATGAAATGTACTTTCTCTAAGCCACTAGCACTCCAATACTGCTGTATTCAGCATTCATGCCATGGCAAATATAGAGGATTGTCTTGTACAAACAGTTTTGCCCAAAATTGGGTCTTTTCCAGGGTTTAAAGTTATGCATTCAGAAGTGCCGTGGTATTGCGAGCACACGGAGAAGGAAAAGAAAGATTTGTTGGAATCACCAGCTATCCAAATGAAATGGAATATCTTATTTTGTGGGCATGCTTAATTTGGATTAACCATATGAAAGCAATTAACCGGAGGCTTCCATTTATGGGATGGTGGGAACAGAAAATGTCAATTTAACAGTTACCACTGGAAAGTATGAAATAAGACTGAGACTCTTGTAACCAGGCTCCTATTTCAAAAAGTGTGTATTTGTGTATGTGTGTGTGTTGCAGTCTGAGGCTTTCTGTCTCTGCCTGCACTGCTCTGATGTCACCAGCAAGGTCACATTGAAAGCATTACATCCTCCCAATCAGTTCCAGGTTTTACCCCACCTCTCAGAAGCCAGTCCTACTATTCAGCCAATAAATACAAGGAGGAGAGCTTTTGTGTGTTTAAAAGAAAGAGAACTTGAATTTGCATGAGTGTATTCACAACAACTGTGACCCAGTGACAGTGTGTGTGCAGGCGAGACAAATAGTGTTTACATGCACACCAAGGCACGCTTACATCTGATTATGCTTCTCCTAACCTCAGTATCAAACTGTGATGCTTTATGTACCATGGCAGCTCGACACGGTGAGATCATTACCCACCATGCTAAATATATTTGTAAAATAATTGTTTTTATATTCTACACTGCAGCGTGGTAAATGTCTGCTGCTTCTGCTTGCCACAGGCAGCGTGTTTCTTCATTGTCACCTCAGATTCACCTCGGCTCTTCAATCAGACCAGATATAAGAGAGGCACCAGCATGAGAGGCATGCCGTATACATACAAGTGCAATAAGCAGCACCTTAACAAAACATAACAAATAGTTTGGGTTCAAGTAGCAATTTTATAAAGGATTTAACAATTTTTTTATTTTAATTTCCTGTCCAATGTGTAGAAACTGAAAACAATTGTTACATTTGTGACGATTGCAACTTGTACATTTCTGTAAATGTCTATTTATTGGATCATAATATATATATATTTATTTTCCAATGACAAAATGTAAACCTATATTTATTAAATGATATATTGAATAATTGTAAGGGATTGGTTTCAGAAAAGACTTGACTAACCACCATTGCATCATATAAATTATCAAACAGTATCAGTGGGCTCCTTCATGTGATCCTTTGTGTACACTACATTTATAAATATCTTAATCCCAAAACTTGTGTTTTAGGATTGGGAAACTCCAGAGAGGGATTTTTTTATATTATAATGCCATGCAGGCAGCATTTATGGTGATTTTAAAACATGGGAAGGCAGAGCTCCAGACTCTCTGAAAGGAAACAGTGAGGCTAAACAGGAAGTGTAGAAAGCTTGGTAAGCACAAGTTCAATATCATCCTTTGTCTGATGCTGCTTTTCTCCAAAGAATGATTTTAATGTAGAGAGTTTATTAAAAGCTGTGTCGATCCTCTATATATTTTAGTTAGTGTCAACATATATCTTGAATACACCAAAGCCAACAATCGACTGAATATTTGAAACGGTAGAAATACGGGCTTCACAAAAGACTGAATTACTTCCCAAACCAGCTGTGCATATATGGTCAGTACACTAATGATGTTTACAATAAGAAACAAAAAACATCACTACACATATCCTTTAAGACTACTCAAAAATGCTATTAAGCAGATTTGACCAATATGTGAAGGGAAGTGGAAGTAACAACATACATTACATTACATGCCTTCTCAAGGCAAATATTGTAATGCACATTGTAGCTCTAGGCTTAACATTTAAATGTAGCTCTGAGTTCCAAAACAAAAGACCAGTTACCAGCCTAAAAAAAAACCTAATATTTCATTAGTAACAGTGGGTTGATCTTGGACATTCTGGCCATCATTTCTAAACGTCATCAGGGCTCGAAAGCTGGATTAATTTATACCTTCTTTTTTTTAAAACCGGAATGACATAACATGGGGTTTTACATTTAACGTATGATTGTGTTACGGTGAGTGAAGCAAGCAGGACCCAAATGCAGATAACGCTGAAAAAAAACCTTTATTTCAAGGATAAAATAAAAATAACTTGGACAAAACAGAACTCTCACCGGTGAACTCATTCACAAACAAAAGACGAACCAACACTGAACACAGGAAAAGACAAGACTAAATACAGGGAGGGGTAATCACAAGACGAGAAACAGCCGGGCAGGGGAGGAGAAACACAAGGACAACAGGTGAACACAATCAGACAATTAGACACACCAGGGAAACTAACGACAGGAGGAAAAACACAGAGAGAGGGACCAGACAATAAACAAGGAGGAAAACATGACAGGGAGAACCGAACAGCAAAATAAACCCAAACCAAGAACATACCCACAAAAGTCCAAAACCTCAAGCAGGGTGGGTGGAGGGGGTCAGGAAGAGGGACACAAAACTAGGGCCACCAGGGTGGGTGGAGGGGGCCTGGAGGCTGACAGCCCAGGAGCACAGCGGAGGACCCGGAAGGGATCTCGGGCGGACGGCCCAGGGGCAAGGCAGAAGCCGAGAAGGGGGACTCGGCGGACGGCCCGGGGGCAAGGCAGAGTCCAAGGTGGGGGTCTCCGGCGGACGGCCCGGGGGCAAGGCAGAGTCCATGGTGGGGCGAAGGCCACAGCGGGCGAACTCAGGGGGCCGAGCATGAGGGCAAAGGCAGCGGCAGGAAGAGTCAGGGGGCCGGGCTCGAGGGTGAAGACCGCGGCTCTCAGGGGGCCGGGCTCGAGGGCGAAGACCAGACAGCTCCGGAGGCCGGGCAGGAAAGCGCTGACGGGACAGCTCCGGAGGCCGGGCAGGACCCGGTGTCGGCCGGACAGGAACCGGAGCCGGTGGGACAGGCTTCGGCAGGATCCCCCACGGAAGAGAACCAGGAGTTGGCAGGACCCCCAACGGGACAGGACATGGAGCTGGCAGGAACCCCAGCGGAATCTCCAACGGCACAGGACATAGGGTTGGCAGGACCCCCGGCAGAAGAGTAGTCGGCGGGACCCCCAACAGGACAGGACACAGGGTTGGCAGGACCCCCGGCAGGAGAGTAGTCGACGGGACCTCCAACGGCACAGGACATAGGGTTGGCAGGACCCCCGGCAGAAGAGTAGTCGGCGGGACCTCCAACGGCACAGGACATAGGGTTGGCAGGACCCCCGGCAGAAGAGTAGTCGGCGGGACCCCCAACGGGACAGGACAGAGTTGGCAGGACCCCCAGCGGAACCTCCAACGGCACAGGACATAGGGTTTGTAGGACCTCCAGCGGAACCTCCAACGGCACGGACATAGGATTGGCAGGACCCCCGGCAGAGGAGTAGTCAGCGGGGCCTCCAACGGCACAGGACATAGGGTTGGCAAGACCCCCGGCAGAGGAGTAGTCGGCGGGGCCTCCAACGGGACAGGACATGGAGTTGGCAGGACCCCCAGCGGAACCTCCAACGGACCAGGACATTGGGTAGGGACTTGAGACGTGACTCGAGAGGGGACTCGAGAGGAGACTCAAGAGGGGACTTGAGAGGGAAACCAAGGGGGAACTAGAGAGGGGAACCGAGGAGGGACTAGAGGAGGGACTAGGGAAGGGACTAGAGGAGGGACTAGAGGAGGGACTTGAGATGGAACTCGAGAGGGGACTCGAGAGGGAGCTGGAGGGGAGACTTGAGAGTGGACTCGAGAGGTGACTTGAGAGGGGAGACTTGAGAGGGAACGAGAGGGGAGACTTGAGAGGGAACGAGAGGGGAGACTTGAGAGGGAACTCGAGGGGAGACTTGAGAGGGAACTCGAGGGGAGACTTGAGAGGGAACTCGAGGGGAACTCGAGAGGTGACTTGAAAGGAGACTCGAGAGGGAACTCGAGAGAGAGCTGGAGATGTGGCTTGAAAGGGGACTTGAGAGGAGACTTGAGACGGTCGGTTCGCCAACAGAACACGGGGGGCTGGAGTCGGCCGGAACCAGTCGAAACCATGGCTGCTGGGGCCAGGACAGAGGCTGGAACCATGGCTGCTGGGGCCAGAACTGGGGCTGAACCATGGCTGCTGGGGCCAAACAGGGGCCGGAACCATGGCTGCTGGGGCCAGAACTGGGACTGGAACCATGGCTGCTGGGGCCTGTACTGGAGCCGGAACCATGGCTGCTGGGGCCAGAACTGGGGCTGGAACCATGGCTGCTGGGGCCTGTACTGGAGCCCAAAGCATGGATTCTGTGGCTAGGGCTGCTAGCCTGGACCTGCGACTCCTTCTCTTAGGAGCCTTTTGGAGGCTCCGTGGACCTCCAAAAGCCAGACGAGTTCCAGAGAACGGCTCTTGGACAGGAGCAGGAACTGGGGCAGAAGCAAGGGTTGACTCCAGACGGAACACACCGATGCGTGTGGTGTCATAATGGGAATTGGGAGGCAGGGAGCCAGCATGGCTGGGGCTAGCAGGCAGGGGATAACACACCGAGAGGAAATCCAAAATCCAGCCAGGTAAGAATTTCACCAAGCCTGGCTTCTCCGTAGCCATCTGGCGCGCCTCTGCCAGAGCTGCCTCTCACTGCTGAACCCCGGACGCTCCCCTCCATCGATCAGAGCAGTTAGCCAAAAAAAAGGAAAAATCCAATAATTCCTTCTCAAAAGGATCTGCTGGGCCCATATTGAGTTGGTTCGTACCGTTACGGTGAGTGAAGCAAGAAGGACCCAAATGCAGATAACACTGAAAAAAGCCTTTATTTCAAGGATAAAATAAAAATAACTTGGACAAAACAGAACTCTCACCGGTGAACTCATTCACAAACAAAAGACGAACCAACACTGAACACAGGAAAAGACAAGACTAAATACAGGGAGGGGTAATCACAAGACGAGAAACAGCCGGGCAGGGGAGGAGAAACACAAAGGCAACAGGTGAACACAATCAGACAATTAGACACACCAGGGAAACTAACGACAGGAGGAAAAACACAGAGAGAGGGACCAGACAATAAACAAGGAGGAAAACATGACGGGGAGAACCGAACAGCAAAATAAACCCAAACCAAGAACATACAAAACTAAAAATGTGACGTATCATAAGAATCCTGACAGATTGTTGCGGTTCAAAAATAAAAGAAGCTGTGTATAATGTGATACTGTAGAACTATATGCTCTGTCCATGATTAAAGGTCTTAATGAAATCTCTTAATCATGTGTGATGTTAAAAAGTAAGAATTACATTTTTTAGAGGTTAAATACCTCCAGCTCCACAAAGATATGGCAGTGTACTTCAGCTCTTGCAGATTACTCATCCAAATCAACACTGTACAGCCACTGAGTGCATTAGAGTGTCTGCGGTACATGTGTGAATGTGTCGGGAGAGATCGACAACATTTGTGAGGCAAAGTGCATGAATGTGTGGCACCAAGTGTGAGTGTAAATGTGTTGGAGTGAAAAGGTAGAGAGGATGCATGTGTTTCAGTGTTTGTATAAGGCTGTGTGCGCATGTGTACATACTTATCTGTATACAGGAGTGTGTGTGTGTGTACACATGTGTGTGTGTGTGTGTGTGCGTGCACGTGTGTGTGTGTGTGTGTGTGTGGGCCTGCTCCACTCTGTGCTGGGGGCCAAAACACTAGAGATTGCTTTGATCTGGATTCTCTGTGTCTCGTCCAATCACAATCATGTCACCAACTCCCCGCGGCAGGAGCGACTCATTCATGGTGCAGAGAGGAGACCCTCCTGCATGTTATTACTTTATATACTTTATATACATTTCATTTTACAAGAACTACTGCATGCTCATAAAATGGCTTTCTTCCATATAACACATTAGCCTAACAATAAAGACTGACAACATATTTGTTTACAGTCAATGACAGAGAGGTGATTTAGGAGAATCTGCAGAGGTCAGACAATAAGCAACAAAAGCATAAAGTTGAGGCAGGTTTGTATGCAGCAGAGTCCGCCACTAAGAGGACATAAATAACTTGGTGATATTTAACAACTTACAACACTGAAATATTCAATCATTCTTGTAGGTCTTTTAAAAATATCTAATGTATTTCATTTATTCGTCTATTATCCCTGACGAATATTACGCTATTGTATAAATGTCTTTTATTGACAGATTATTATTTTGTAATACTATTTTAATCTTTTGTAAACAGAAAAGGTTGAGAGAATGTTATGTTGTATGCTGTTCATGACCTTTGTTCCTAATAAAAATGTGAATAATAATTAAAAATATCTAACGTAAATAAATAATGATGAATCATGCACATTAAACTATTTTATCTATCAGAAATAACACATTTCCAAAAGGTGATGGCCATTTAATTTTCATTTTTTTAATTTAAATATTATACAATGATATTAATGTGTGTAATGCAATGGACAATGCATGTCTGACTCTAGGCTACAAGAGTGAGTTTTTTTTTTATTAACAATCAAAATGCATTAGACTCTGAATCTTCCTCAATGTGAAAGCACAGAGCAGTATTTGTTTAGATGGCTTCTAAAGTTAGATGAAAATACATTGTAATCAAAATAGATTAGGGAATTTAATATGTTTTCCTTCCGGCTGTTTTGAAACTGCAACAGTGCTAAGGATCTTTTTTTTTGTCGAGATCTGTCTCTTGTAACAATATGGATGAGCCTCTGAGCTCCAATGAAGACACTTCAACATACATAAATACACATGGACCCAACTTCACGTCAACAAAATACAAGGGAAATGGAACAGCATTACCTAAGGCAACATTCACACGTCTAAACGATCTCTGTGCACACGAGTGTTTCAGCACTGTTTCAGAAATAATTTCTGTCTATACTAATATGCCTAAAATGCAAAAATCACATTACCATTCCCATACACAGGGAGGAGGAGGTTGGTCAGGGCCGATCTGGACATTCGATTTTCTTCCGGAATAACCAAAACGATGCCTCATAAATGTCTGATACCACCTCTGGACAAGGGAGGTTTTGCACATTTCTCCACAAATAGCTAGTTATTGCCCATGTAGGTAAAAGTATCATTACGAAATGTATACATTTATTTTATAACATATCCCAGGATATATGACATCTCAGCAACATTAATTTTGAATAATTAGCTGATTGTCAACGGTGATCATGTTTCCTTGTGTAAAGCATCTCTTGATAGGGTCGTGACGAAAAAAGGGATGGACAATGATTAGGGGACGATGCCCTTGCAAAATGGTTACTTGCAGCTAGTCAAATAGGAAAATAATGCTGTGTGAAATACCTACTAATGGCAGGCTTATACCCACAGTCAACAACTGCTTAGTTTGACTACAAAGCAGCAAAGGTTTTTCATTTAGTTTGTAAGTAAGAGAGTGTTAATTGCTTCTGAATTATACTTTTTTGTAAATTTAGGCTGAGAATAATAGCCAGAGACCTGGCAGAAAGACAAATTTGTTGATAACTGGAGCTGACACTGAGTGATGGGTAGCAAAATTGTCTGCTCACATTACCTCTTGGAACGAAAACACATGCTGTACCGTATCATTTGTATTCATTGCAACTAAAACCTTCAACATTAAAAAACAACTTCCACATCACCTGACATTGGTTATTGTTAAGTCAAATACTTGAATAGAAAATATATGGGATGCAAATTCCAATAAACCTGGATAGACCGTCTAATATCAATAATATAATACAAATCTATCATTTATTTGCAAGAATAGCAATACGCAATTTGTGCCTTTCTTATTTAAAACACAGGAAATGTTGTGATTGTACATTTAGTAGAAAAAGCTATTCATACTGATTAAATATTAATGTGTGAAGCATCTCATCAGCATGTGTTTCATTTCCCGCTGCACACCAAGCTTACATTGATGATGAAACAAGACAAATTAACCGATGCCCTGTCCAGGCGCTGCATTAGGCCTTTTTATTGGACTCATATTATATGATCACATGAGAGCAATAGCCTGGAGCAAATTGATTAGTTCAAAGAGGCAGTGGGTAAAATGGTCTTGTTTCCAGAGCCGGGCATCAGCAGATGATGAACGCGTTGAGCATTTGGTCCAAACACCTGTCTGACAGAAACAGCTTTAGCATATAGTGTTTAACATATGGGGGTAAAGAGCTCAGAAAAGGAAAATGCAAATAAAACAATAATGCCTTCTCCCTGCTTTGCAAAACAGTGAGGGCTTGCATCTGTGGGAGGGGTGGGATGTCTAACAAGAACTAATGCTGTTTATGAAAGCAGAGTTTTTGCATCTAATCACAATGTATATTCCCATGGGCTTGCTAGTTCTTCATGCTTCCCTTCAGAATGGTAGAGCACCTCTCTTCCAGGAGCGCTGTATTTTTAGGATGTTGTGAAGCTTCCTCAGCTGCATACCGAATGAGATGCTCGCCTTTAGGGGGATGTCGAGTTTGAAGATGATGTCCTTTGGATTTGATTAATTCAGTAACGGAAAGAAGCTGTCCCTGACTGAAAATAGACTCCCTTTAAATGACTATATTGCTGTTGTTTTCTTACTTTTCACAGTTTGGTCTCTTTGCCACTTATCAGCGAACCACGACAGGAAGCACGTAAAAAAAAAAATAAGAGCTATCAGTGACAAGAGGCTGTTAAGACAGAATTTGCCTGTGTGCACATGCCGGTGTTTTGCATGAGCATGGAGGCAAATGCTCAGCAGTAAGGCCTGTCGTCTTTTTTTCTCCTTCCTCTTTTCCATGCTGCTCTTCCCTCCGCTCCTTCAATGCTGAACTCTGCCATCAAGGCCAAGCTCTATTCAAACCTGAGTCACATTTATTTTATTTTGTGCTGGTTTATTTTTGCTCAAATGTGTAATATTTAAAGGGGACATATCATGCAAAATGCACTTTTGTACGTCTTTTATACATGAATATGTGTCCCTGGTGTGTCAGTGTACTCACCAAGTGTCAGAAAACACAACCCTCTCTCTTTTCCTCCATACCCACATCTCTAAAAACGGGGCTGCAACGGAGCTGATTATTATTTGAAGTTTTCTGACGTCAGAAAAGGGGTGCTCCGCCTATGTGGGCAACTCTCCACCTATCAGGGGATTGAGAGACCGCTCGAAAGCGCTGGAGATGCTGTAGTACATATGCCAGGCCTGTAAGTGGCGCTGTAGTCTGCCACAAAAACAGAATCAGCCCTTGCAAAAACAGGGCTGGAAAAGAGCAAATAGAGCGAAATGAGGCATGGCTAAAATGCATGATCTGTTTGGTATTTTGAAAAAAAAACTTCACAGACATGTTTTATATAGAGGTATGGCCCTACAATATATATTTTCAAATATAGCATGATTGGTCCACTTTAAAGGAAGTATTAGGTGGAGATTCAGTGGAAACCAGACCAGTAACTGAAACTGCCAAGTTAAAATACAGTTATTCATTTATGTAAGAGTTTTCAAAGGAACAAATAGCAATGCTAAAATAAAGGTCTATATGTTGCTCAATAATCCATTCTGGCTGTATTTTGACTAAACACAAGGTTCAAGCCACTGCAAACGTAGTTTATGATAATATATGTGTGATCCATTGCATTTATCAGTGGCTGTCATTTCTAAAAACACTCACATTTCCCCTGAAAGATAACGATAAATCTTCAAAAACCGAATCCGGTTGGGCTACAGTATGTCAATCATGTACTTAATATTCTGGCTCATTTAGCATCTTGAAGAGAGATTAATGACATGAACAATCTTTACAACAATCCCCCAAAGATGAAAGAACTCTCAAACAAAAGCACATGCGCTCCAACTTTGATTTAGCGCTTTAATACAATGCTAATTAGATCACATGCAGTGTCTCCTCGTGAAATCTGCTCCCATAGTCTAATTATAACGGCCAGATATGCCGTAATGGGACACATGTATTTTAAATCAAAGCGTTTGTGTGACAGAGAATGCTGATGGGGAAGTAGTGCTGACAGTGAGACCATGTACGTACAGCGTGGACATTGGCTTCATTGTGTCCGTCAAATTGTGGCATTGCCCCCCTTTGGCTCGCTCCACATAGGAGAGGCTGTCGCTGGCGGGGTGGGGGGGCTAATTGTGTGTGTCTGTATGACCAGTGTGTAGCCCCTGGATGACTAATGAAGAATCCTCAGCTTTTGAACACGTCGTTCACCTCCTTCAGCACTAATTAATAGCTCATTGGAGGAGGACTGAATTTCACCCCAGCTTTTTCACCTATTATCCACTACTTTAACATATGCCTCCTCTGCATTCCGAGCATGTATTAAAGCAGCCCCAGTAATGTAAAGCCTCCACTGAAAGTCTTTCAGCAAAGTGTGTTTTTCTAATGAATTAAAGATGGCCTCCTTGCTCTCTGGCTGGTAAACATTGCTGTTTGCCGCATAATCAGCATACGGATTTATACAAATGAGTGCCATGGTTAAATTCAGAATTTAGATAATGGTTGGAAGTGAAATACTTTAAAAACAGTGGATGTGGAACCAGATGCAGTCGTACACTGTCAGCTCTTAATCGCTGTCAACTTTTGTACTTGTGCTCGGTCTTATCAGCCGTGACAAACATCTTACATCCTGTTTTGTATTTTACAGGAGATGTTTTCTCGACTGCAACTTCTTCTGATTGTTTCAGTGTGTGGGTCTCTGTCAATGAGTTTCTGTACCAAGTGCGCCCCTCCTTATACAGGGTTGATATGGGGGCAGAGAGCTAACTGTTGGAGAGAAATCACAGCTAGGAGTGGGAGACTAGTTCCTGATCTGACAGAAAAACAGCAGCTGATGTGAAAATGGCTCAATTAGTGCAGCCATAAACTCGTTAGGGCCCACGTCGTGCTCGCCAGGGCCGGGGCTTCTTTATTTGCCGCTGCGGTTAATATTGCTTCGGCACATTAAAACGTGCGGTTGATGGGCGCTCAGGAGCCATGGTAGTGTCAGAGAGTGCTCTCCTGGTGGACACTTAAACAAAGAATGAGCCGACTCCACTCCCTCAGCAGAAGCACAATTACCAATGCTGTTTTTCCTGGGGAACAAAAATGGGTACGGAGCTCAGGCTTTTTGCTACGGGCTAATAGAAGGGTTTCACTCCTTCCGTTATCAAGCTGGCAGCATGATGTCAGCACCTTAATATGCTATTCGGTAGCCGCGGATCAAAGTGATAGTCTTAAATCATAGTTTTTGGCGTTGACAGGCTGTAACAATAAGGGTCCTTTTCCTCCCTGTCTGCCTGCCAAACAACTGAAGTAAGCATACCTTTCCTCGTGCAGAGCCCAGATGCACACAGACAGATGATCACAGTGGCGGTTGGGCAGCCGATAGCATTATCCTCCGGCTGCTGCCCACGATTGTGTCTCTGACAATTAGACTCCAGGCTGACAGGGGAGCATGGTTCAGCCACTGTGTTAAGAGACTTTGTCAAATGTGTAGCCCATCAAAATGCACGGGCGGCCCCAGCTGAAGTCAGTCATCCCCTATTAACGATGGCCCTATTAGCTCCTCCCGTGACCTGTGAGTTGGGCAATGAAAGGCGTGGAGGTGCAGTCATTTATATAACCAATGTCAGGGTGCGTCGGACATGGACACCCCTCATCTCCCCGCGCCTCATCAGCCTCTCTGATCAGATGGGGATGCATAATACATCAGACGGCCAGTAAGTGGAGAAAAGACATTCATCACTGTCCACCTTTCAAATTAGATCCCACAGACGTGGCAATCAGTCAGACGCATCAGTATTCAGCCCGGCTGAAGGCTCTCCTGCAGAGACATCCCCTCCATTACAGCTTTACAAACCTTACTTTGGTGTAACAACTACCCTCGCCGCATAATCTCCCTACTTCAAACAATACTGTTTTCCCCTACACTGACTTTTACTCCAACATGGTAATGTACCACTTTGATCGTCTGTATAGATTTATGGAAATGGGAGGCAAGAAGTCTTCCAGGAGTGTTTAAGTCCCAAGCTATGTTTCTTTTGAAACCCATAGAAAGTTATGAGCATTTATCTGTATTTGAAAAAAATGTATCTGCTGGATGCCACACAATTTGTAACCGATTGAGTTTCTTGGAAAATGTTTTACATATAGTTGTATGTTATACATATTCTGGTGCTGTCTGATCAAATATATTTAAGCTGCAGACCAGTGTTTAATAGAAGAAGTAAACCTCAACTCACCTAATTGTAAATGTTTTTATTTTCTCTCCTCATGGTGCTGTCCCATTGATGGTCGTCTCTTTCTTCTGTTCCTCAGGTAAGAAAATGATTTTATTCGAGCCTTTGTCTGTCCAAAAACTCATGAAGTGTAAGTTATTATTCATATGTATACTCTGTGCCTGGAAAAGGTAACCTTTACAATATTAATTCTTGTTAATATATACATTTTCAGCTTTTAATTATAAAATTGTGTTAAGAAATAAAGATATTGCAGCAAGTTTGTGGGAAAAAATGTCATCTAATGAATTGAAACTTAAGGTTCACTGGAAGATCTGCCCTTATGAGCAGTCCATCATGCAGGAACATGAGCTTTATATTAACCACATCACAAAACATTAACACATTTCTTAAAAACCTTTTGTGAATCAGCCAAATTCTAGTTTGAGTTGAATTACTTCAGTCATATTCTTCTGGAAATTGTGTGTTCATTTGAAATCTGCGTGCTCTCTGTTCTCTTACCAGCTCTGAAACCACGGTTAATAACGTCCATGTCAGACCAGTCTCGTCACCTGTTCCTTATGTATTAAGCAATTGCCTTTCTGTCTCGTTGTGTTCCTCAACAATTAAGACCATTGAAAACAGCTTTCCAAGAGTATTTTTCCATTTAGACCTCAGGGAGAACACTTTATTTAGTCTAGCTAGTCCGTAATGCATAGCAGCTTCTGTTGGTCTTGACTGTGATGGACCATGATGCTAAGTGAGTCTCTTGTCTCTGCCACAGTGCAGAGAAGCAGATGTGCTGGGTGATCAGCCTGAGCCCCAGCTCCTCTTCCTGGATGTTTGGTTCTGTGGTGTCCAACTGTCAGAGTTTCCCCGAGGCTGCTAATCGGCTTTGAAATTGAAACAATTGGTTCCATAGCTGAGGTAGTCTGTTGTGTGGTTGGATGCTGCCTTAGAGTCTAAGGCTTTCGCTGTGTCATTGGAATCTACATAAATAATGCAGTTTCTTAAAGTAAAATGTTTGCTTGTTGTGTTTCCGGCATTATGAATTCAAAGATGCTGTTTTTTAAAACGAGAATATATAGTTTAGTCGTGATCTCCCCTTGTTTTCTACATGATCTGGGGAACAATAGTGAGATACAATGCAATAGCTTGTTATTAAAATAGACAATGTAACCTGTTCTATGTTCAGTGACTTGAAAGTGTGTAGGCATTGAGGAGCAGCTTGGAAGGTCTCCTCAGTCTCTTCTCATCAGATGTCTGGCTTTAATTTGTCTCCACGCGCCTGAGGAAAGGTCATGATTCAGATGCCTTCACCCTCCTTGTGGTCCCGAGCTTTCCACAAGAGAGAAAGAAGGACGGACAGAGTGGGAGGAAAGCCCTTCTGTTCATGCGTAGGTTCTCCCTTATTTCCACCCACAAGTCTCATCCTCATTTATAATGAGCGTGTCTGTCCGACCGAGTGGGGGCTCAATGG
Source organism: Gymnodraco acuticeps (assembly GCF_902827175.1). NCBI lineage: Eukaryota > Metazoa > Chordata > Actinopteri > Perciformes > Bathydraconidae > Gymnodraco > Gymnodraco acuticeps. The sequence goes on from NW_022990889.1 coordinate 2,481,037, forward strand.
TTGGTTAGGGGGAGAGACTAGCAGGGATGACCAGAGACACCTAGGGATGGCAGGCGGGATCTACCTACTCACTGTAGCACTGAGGTGATTGAACATTTCCCAGAGCGCACCTTGTCTCTGGGATCACTTCTCCAAAATGTTACAATTGGAGCCCAGCCTCTCCTCCCATCTCCTCTGGTCTCCTCTCCTCTCCTTTCCCCTTCTCAGCTCTCTTCTTCTTTTCTCTCCTCCTCTATCCTCTCCTGTCCTCTCTTTTCAAAAGACATTACACATAGTGCAAAATATTTTAAAAGCATATATATCTTACGCCCTTATACCTAGGTGTAGAAGTGTTAAGTTATTTCTTAATTTAAGAATGTTCTGTAAACTTTGTTGATAAAACAAGATCAAAGACATGAACAATCTTATAGTATTTGCCCTGCTTTACAGAAAAAGCTTTTGCAAAGATAGTTTACAATATGTCTTTGTTAGGGGCTTGATAAAATGATAATATTTGGGAGAATATTTGAAACATTTATTCATGCTGTGAGCACTACACATTCCTAAAAGAAGACCAATGAATACTAATAGATAATTACAATCACAAGGTGTGTCACACTTTGTTTTAGTGCACAAAAAGAGATTGTGTTCACAAGAACAGATCATTGGTGGCAACAGGGGTAACATTTTTTAATAGGTTCTGACCTTAAGGCAATAATTGATTCAATTTGCCCCATCACAATTCACTAATTTATGTGGGAGAAATAGCTGTGGGATTTTCTATTTCCTATGTATGGGGGTTGTAGATGGCTGGAAGCATTCACAATTACTCACATGAAAGAGCCCGTGTTAAATGAGCTTGGCACTCAAGAAACAAACCTCAGAATGTGCCCGTGCAGACTGTTGTGTGCATGTTAATCAATAGTCATGATTTATTCAATGAAGTAGCTGTCAGGAAGTGGTTGTGTGAAGTGTGGAGAGGCTGATGAGAGACACACTGGTTTGTATTAGTGTCCACAGAGATAGAGGGATGGGGAGGTTTTGTTTTAACCAAAGCCAAGAGAGTGATATGTGCAGATGTAGTGAATAGAGAGTTGCTCATTATCGTATCAGGACATAAACTGTCTTCTGATATAAACATATTTCAAAGATCAAGTACTGGCGAGTTAAAAAGCTAATTTCTTGACAGTAAGGTTTACTTTTTGTTGGCACAACTCATTGTTTCTCTGTGGTTGCATTGGCAGACAGTTTGTTGAGGGCATTCAACCACTTTCTGAATTGGCTTCTGATTCATGTCTAATCTGGTAATGTCTAAATACTGCCTTTGGATCAAGGTTTCACTAGCTATGTCCTGAAAACAGAGTGAAAAACAAGCGGAATCAACCATGTCTGTGTTTTGTTTGTCCCTCTCTGTTCAGGGATCTTGCGAAACTTAACCAGCGTGGCATTGACAAAGATTACAGTCCCACAGGCCACAGTGGGTGTGCGGCAGAAAGTGGCCTCGCTCCGGCAGCTGGCACTGAGACATATATACTTAGGCACAGTGGCAAACGCTGACACACTCAGACACGCACAAACATACGCATTGAGAGGCAGACTTACTGTACATCTTGTCAACAAGGGGAGCGTCAGAGTCCAAACATCTGTAGTAAGTGTTTGACTCCGCTCAACCCCTCATTGACACTTTTAATGGAGTTGGCTCTCCTTTCACCCTGGATCCAGCCCAGATGGAATGCCACCACTTCTCTCACAGTCGCTCTCTCGTGATCGTTGCCTCTGTCTGTAGACGGAAAAGTAGAGAGAATGGGAAGTTAATGATATAAAAACCACCACACTGTCTCTTTAAGTGGGGATTAGAAAAAAAGGAGTGCAGGCCAAGGGAGAAGAGGGGGCTGTGAGGGGGAGTGTAAAAATAAGAAGCCCGGCAGGAGTGGGACTGCAAGGTCACCTCTGCTGTGGTGTCGGGCCTGTCGGATCGAAGGCATGGCTAAGGGGTTGCAGTGGTACGGACCGGTCTCCTAGGAATGCTTCAGGAAGATCTCCTGCCATACCTGAGGCAGCCGCTCATTTATCTGGAATGCCGCGCTCCGACTGCTAACGACCGGCTCAAATTGGACTATTTTTTCCCATTTGTCAGTCGGCCAGCTGCACTGGCTCAGCTGCGCATCTGTGCGGAGGCAAGGCGTAGGACAATGAAAGTTCCAAACTCATTTTTCTCACTTCTCTTCATTTTGTGTCTCTCTTCTCATAGTTGGGAGAGTTTTCAGTATTGTTGCCGCCTGTCAGTCTAAGTAAGTCTCCCCTGGCGCAGTGTTAATGGAGATGAGTGCCTTTGGCATGTAGCAAAGCTTTTCCTGTGACATTTACAACGCCCCTGCACAGTATGAGTGCTCAGTTTGGCTTGTAATCTGCCTGTTGTAGAGGATATTTAACATTGTATGTGTGTTTCCTCCAGTGGCACAGTTAGATGTTTTAAATCTTAAAAAACGATTCTACCCTGTATGGATGACTCATTTCAAAATGATATTGGCAGCAGCTGAAAAAAGATCAATTTAAAGCAGCGGACAAAATAACAGAAATACCTTCAACGTAAAGCAGTCCAGTCACTACACTACAAGTTACAGCATTAATAAATATCTTTGAAAAGTCCTTTGACATGTTCTGAAGTTTCAAAAGGTTTTTTTGTCTGTATTAAAAGGTTGTTCATTAGATTGTACTCCATTTTACTTGCATCTTATTATTATATAATGCAACAGGGTCTTTTTGAAAATCTCTGCAAACTATTAACACAAACACAACACAACTCAACCCTTACTTTTTTCATCAAGAAAAAGTGAGAGGGTTTTCCAAAAACATTTTTAGCATTTAAATGAGCTTTACCAGGCAGACATTGCCCTCCTTTGACTCCATTGCAAACACATTCAATGCCCAGTGGAAAGCCGAATGTTAGTGTAGGATCACTCAGACTTTTTACTTCTCAACATATTACCAAGTGTTATTTTAGTTATCTTGGAAGATTGTGATCCTGCTTTGTTAAATGTATCAAGTAAAACATGAATTCATATACAGGACAGTCAGAATACATGTGTCTTCCATGCATAATATCACTCAAGTGCAAATGTTGACATTGAGTTAGGTAACTCGTTGACAGAACACTACTGCGATAAACATTACAAAATTAAAGTACCTGCCATTCACCCAAAATGTACTTTATAAAATAAACAAGACAGGGTATTGTTTATTACAAATGTTTTACCAAAGGGAAAAAATAAAATAAAAAAGTGTTGATTTTGGCCGAGTTCAAGGTTCAAGGCTTTTATTAGTCATACGTACATAACTACAGTGTAGTAATGATGATGACAATCTTAGGTCACAGGCTCCTCCAACAGTGCAACACAATAAAACAGAAAAAATTGTGCAAGAAAAAAAAAAAAAGTTGGAAATAGACCCCTCCCCCAATCTGTTCCACACCAACTGGCTTTCCCTGAATTCAAATGTCTCTTATTATACATTAGCTATCTAACATTCTGGATTTTCTTTCTTTTTTTTGGTGCTTTGGAAAAGCACTGACCAATCTGGACCTGGCAGAGACGAGTCAGTCTGACAAGGTGTGAAGAGAGTCATGATCTCCTTCTCTCTCCTCTCAGATCTCACTTTGATGGACTGCTTTGTAGTGCAAGGAGCTGGGCAAGTGCTGCTCAGCCACATTACAATATATGGCGTGTTTGCCCAGCAGGTGCCATTTCCCTCTCTGCCATAATATGAAACACTTTGCTTTGCTAGCGCACTGAATGCCAATGTCAACCTAGACATGTAGCTCACAGACCTCCTCTTTAAACACCTCCTGCACCAACTGGAAAAAATATCAGTAATGTGCTGCTTGTTAAGCTCGCTTGGTATCAAGGGGATGTTTTAAACTAAAATAGAGCTTGAATCTTAAAGTGTTGGTTCACCTTCAAAATAAAAATATTTTTCCACCAATCTTCAGTGGTATGCAGCTATAGCGATAATTGTGCCTTTTTGTAATCGGGTCTTTGAGATTGTTGTATCTACATCAAATGTTATTCCTCATACTCGCTGCTTTAAAAATGTATGACATATCCACAGCAACATTTCATTCCAGATGAAAAAATCGCAGTTTCTCTGGAAAACCCAAAGACCTCCCTGTGAACTGTTTACACAAGTCAGTCCAGTGAAAGCAGATGATATCATTATTTCTGGAATTTCCAAAGGAATAGGGAAAAACAGATTACGAAAAGATTCATCACATTATAATTGTGATTTTATAATGAACTTCCACAGATTAATTAAAATATTCTCAAGCATCAAATCAGGGATTTCTTTTTTTGGACAGAAAAACAAGTGTCATCATGTGTCACTATGTGTGTAAACAAAGCCAAAACCTATAATATTAAAGTTGAGCAGTATCCCAAATTAATGTTGCTATCCTCAGGGGCTGCTGTCACACTGCAACCCGTATTAGTGTTCTTCAGGGGGCTTGGATTTTTGGCTGGCCATGTTGCAACTGTAATTTGATTTGTGCAATATCTGTGTGGGCAGGAACTAAAAATAGTTAGTTATAATTTCACTCCAATTTCAATGAGGATGGATGTTGTTAGCACTTGCTATGTATCATCTGTGATGTGAGGTCTCTTAACTCCTCATCTTGACCCATGAAAGAAACACAGCTAACACCAGATAGACTAAAATGCAGGACAACTGAGGCCCACTGTATAAGGTTAATAGCCCTGCATGAAAAACCCACAACATCTCAATTATTAGAAGCCCTGCGTCGCTTTAATGCAAGGCTCTGCTGCTGTTTATCTCAGATACATATGGGACTGTTTGACAGGCCAGCTGAAACTCTGCCTGTTACTTAGTGGGCGATATAACAGAAAGAGACATGTCGTGTGGAACCTTGTAGTGCACAAATAAATGGTGATATGTGATGACAGGACAAAGCCACTGAACACACCTATGACTGGCTGTAGGCTAGTCTGCAGAGGCAGGTGAAATGCCTTAGCCATCATTGTTTAATGTTATGTGACATTGCTCTTTGCTTGTCGCTAACAGTTCAACTGAGCAGCAAGCCGGATACAAAAGCTTCTGTTACCTTTGTGTTATTTGTTAGCTTATGCTTTTATTATAATGAGTGTGGAAGTGGTGCTTAATACTGAACATCAAGGTTAATGATGTGAGTATGTAAATACCTCAAAGCAGGCCTTGGTTGTACGATGACTCCTCCACCCTCTTTGATAATAACACTGGCCACTCTTTGTGTTCACGGTGTCGGATTCTTCACTTGCTTTGACTCTAAGACCTCCTTTAAAAGCCATGGAGTGAATGTTCTGCCCCTTCAGCATGTCTCCATCAACTTTGAAGTCAAAGACTCACCACAGGATCCTCACAGATTAATTAATGGGATAAAAAAAGCACTTCTCAAGTTCAGGGAAAAGGCCAAGATTCTTTCAACATTCTGTAGGTGTTTACCAAATAATCCCACACAACAAGTGAAGCAGAAACTTAATTGTAACTAATTAGCTCCCTAGAGGTTTCATTGGATCTGCATTCTTTATTCCCCAGTTTACCTGCAATATGTAAATTCTGCTTCTCCATGTTGAGGAGTGGGGGGTTTGGGGGTGGAACGAGAAACACTAGGGTATGGGAGGGATCTGTGAAAAGAAGATGAATTAAGTGAAGTTGAAAATCAGTCCATAAAAAGCTTTATTTCTGTCTTGTCTGGCTCTCCTCACCCTTTCAACACCCGGTGTAATTGAAATCATTCACTATTGATAAAGGATGCCCTTAAAACGAATGTTGGGTAATAAAAAGGCATGGTTTTTTGTTGATCTACCATCTATGGATTAGAAGTGACTTTGTGTAAAAACCCTCCCTGGACTAACCTGAACAAATGAGCAACCTGTCTTTTATGTTTTAACAGCCTTCCTTTGTGGGAAAGCTTTTTATTTTCCATGATTTCCCTTAAAATGAGAAGGCTCAAATTGGAGCATCACCATCTGTCCACCTTGACTTTGAGGTCATATTTTCTGTACTAGGACCTTTTTCTTTTACTTTCAGGTTCATCTGCACTCTCCCAAACTAGGAGTCTGCCTGTTCATTTTCCTCTGGACACATTACGTGATGGGTTAAGGTTAAACAAGCTTTGCTATGGCCAACACAGGATATTACCGTTTCTTTCTTTCAGTTAAAACTCTCTCAAATGGCCAACTAGACACAATGAAAGCCTATTCATCCCAGACCTTCAACCACAGCGCCAACAATACTGTCTATCCTGTTTTGTTACTATAGCAACTGCAGCTCTTAACTTGGCCTTACCAAGCCTGAACAAGTAAAGTTGCTAAACTAGGAGAAAACAGATGTACACTGGACTGTTTGCCAGATCCCCTCCATAGTCGTTTTTTGTTAAACAGCTTTATTCCCTTTCATAAAACGTCATCCATGATTTCTTTCCAAGCAGGTTTACATTTCCCTGTGAGGAGTGACATCATCAAGGCTTTTAATTAGCATCCTTGCATATGCATTTGCCACCCATACAAAAATGAATACTTTGTTTAAAAATGTGTGATGCTCTGATTCTGCTTTGTCAGTGTTTGCGACAATAAGACATTACACCAGGGAGGACAGAGGTCTCGTGCAGGGACGCAGTGGCAGCAGAGACAGGAACAGGGTGTGGAGCGTTCAGCCTCAGAGGGTGTTACATCACCACACTTTCCCACTTTTCCATCAGGCCAAACATAGTTCACCACACTGAAACTCATGGCTAGAGTCACTGAGCAGACTCAGGGGTTTGGTCTGAAATGTTAACAAAAGTTTGGCTTAAACTTCTGGTTGACTTTGGCTTGAACCAATTTTGTTCACAAGGTGAGAAATATGAAAAAAGCCCAAGGCAAAGTCGTCATATTTAGAAATTCATTACAAATTATATATTCCTTGTACGTGCATGTATATATGTAGGTCTTGTACTGGGTGCTAAGAATCTGAAATACATTTGGCCTGCACATAGAGGATGAAACTGACCTTTCCACACAGAAACCATCCAACAGTGCTAACTACTGAGCCACTCTTAGACAAACCAGACACTGTAAAGTTACCATAAATAACATTTATATATTCACCATAACTTGAAAACATAGCAGTTGAAAATAAGTGTCATCAAATGTACTTTAAAGTTTATTTTAAACAATCTGTTTTTAATCTAACTCTTGTATTTTAAAATACAGAATGGAAATACATTATGTCTTTGAGAAACCTGCAATTAATTTGGAAACTTTATCATGAATTAAAGGAGACTAAATAAAAACATATAGGTCTGACAATGAATACATTCGGTAAAAAAATGTACTTCACACTCTGGGACAAACAAATTCAAACAAGTTAATTACCTAACACTATAGTATAGACATAATAATAATAAATACATTAAAAAAACAGATCAGTGCACTGCTGTTGTTTCTGTTTGAAGGCAAATTAGTAGTCTAGTAAACAATATTACAATATTAACATTACGTTTTTATTATTACGGGCTGAAAAGTATTAGATTTCATTGCAGTGACTTATAGCGAGTATTATATTATTTATTATTTATACTCTGGAAGTTTTTCCTTGTACGATGTGAGGGTCTAAGGAAAGAGGGTGTCGTTTTTCTCATACTGATATTCTGAACAATCTGTGCTGTTGTATTTGCTGTAAAGTGTCTCTACTGTAGGCTATTTTTATTATATGTTCAGCACTTTGGCTCGACCAAAAATCGTTTATAAATGTGCTATATAAATAAAACTTGATTTGATTTGATATACAGTAATATAAATACATATTTATTTATATTGAATATGTATTAGTGAATCAACAAACACACACACTGGAATACTTATTTGGTTTTCCACCCGCTCATCTTGCTTTCAGATCATTACAAAATGTAGAAATGATCAGGGGCGCCGCCAGGGATTTTGGGCCCCATGGAAAGATATCACATTGGGCCCCACCACCAGGCCCAGGCCACGCCAACCAAGCACAATGCTGTTACCACACCTCCAGAACCCAACCCTCTCATTTATGCTTTAAATAACTCTACCTGTAGAGGCTTGCATCTATCTTGTAGTCCAATACTAACTGCACAATATTTACTGACACTGAGCGGTGAAAATATAACACTGTGCAGACTGCAACATTCTGCTGCAGTAGAATTCACTATTTGATATAACAACATTCCTGACAATACACCTCAATAATCATCTTGTATGGTGTACATGCCTTTTTAATAACATTTTTGAATGGAACATTCAAAAATCAAAATAACTATAACTTAAATATACATGACCTCTTAAATTTAAATAAAGTGAACATTAACACCAATATTATAATTTATAAAATGCTATAATAAGAAAAATAACATAAGCAGCAGATTTTTTAATTAAATATACATACCAACTACAAAAAATAAGCGGGTATTAAAGTGTAAACGGACAACAAAACGGAAATGGAAATGAAAAGTATTTTTCTCATCATGCATCTTGTGTGTAGTGATCCAATATCGTTACCATAGCCTTGCCCTTTAACAGTTATTACGAGCCCTTGCTCAGCCTTACTCACCAAGAGCCCAGCGCCTAGCCTTCTTACAGGCAAAGTCACTGATCAAGTCCTTGAAGTCCAGCTTTCTAGCCAACTGGCTTTCAATGGACAGCATGGCAAGACTACAAAGCCTTATGGGGGGTCAGGGCTGAGGAGCCTAAATATGGATCTGTTGGTCCTGGCACCAGGGGGAGGGACAACTGATTTAGTATGAATAGCTGCTAAAAATGTACCTGCATTTATTAAATGTCGGCTAAAAGAGGAGTGAAATGAAAAACCTCTGAATTTTCTGTGAAGATATTAACAGTACTTAATGTCAGCAAAACATTACAATTATTATTTACAATGGACTAAGCTTAGCTAACAGACCACTCATGGACCACACCCACCTTTTCTTTTGAAAGACTGGGTGACATATTGTCGCCCTTTAGTCCCTCTCTCTTGTCTTTCGCTCCTTTCTTTTCTTTCTTGAAAGCCTGACTTTGTTAGTCGTTGAGACATCGTACACACGTAAGTACCAGCATCCCTGCTCACATGCTCTCACTCTGCTAGAAAGGGCCCCGCACAGCGTTTGGAGGCAGGACCAAACCATTACATGTAAATAGAGGGGGGTGTTCGATGCTTTGGATAATTAACTTTTGGAAGAAAATAAGTTAAATGAATCGTAAGTTTAGTGAGTACATTATCAATATGACGTTATTTTAATGTTAATTATTGATGATTGATGAAAGGTTACTTACATTTTTTTTCTTAATGTTCTAAAAATATTTGGGGCCCCTGTCAGTCACGGGCCCTTAGAATCGTCCTAACTTTTCACCCCCTTACGGCGCCCCTGGAAATGATATAGTAAACTTCTTGATAAAAAATGCATTGCCCAAAGCAATGCATTAGTTTTTAACTATATATTTAAGTCACATCTATTTATGGTCTCCTGTTAATAACACTTGGCCTGCTCCTATCCCTGTTTACTAATTGTTATTTTTGTCAAATATTGTTAAATGGGAAAGCTGTGTGACGGGGAGAAAAAACATGTATATATATTTTGTCAAAGTAAAAAATATTATCAGTGAACTTAATATGTGTAGTAACAGCAGTGGTAGTAGTAGCAGTGGCGGTATTTTCTTCCACAGATGAAAGTCTGGCACCCTCAGTGACAGAGGGGTGTCATGCCTGCCTGAGAAGCTTCATCATGAGCTCTAGCAAAGCATGTCAGGCATGCAGGTGAAAGACTGGAATGTGATTAGTCTGTCCTGCAGGATTGTGATAAGAGGCCACAGTTCATGCATATCAGCGAGGGAGGAACTGTTTGACTCGGCTCTTAAAGAGTGATATTTAATAAAGACTTGCTATAAAAAAGTCAAATACACGTTAAAGTCGATCCCCTCTAATTGAGTTGCTAAATTCGTTCAGGGAAGAAATGATTCAGTATTTGTTTTTTTGTTTTTTTTTAGATAGGTAATTTGATAGTTCTTTGCCTCCTCAAGAAAATAATGATGGACCTCAAGGTTCATGCATAATGCAAAGACTGTGAAAATAGTGTTTCCTGAGAGCGCACCGCATCGCCTTTGGACTTAAGTGAAATATAACCTGAATTTGACATTTTCTAATATCCTACACCAAACTTTTTGTTTCAAAGAGATAGGGGAGGTAATTGCTGCACCAGAAGAAAGACTGCCGATCCTTCTGGGTATTGTGGGTGACTGTGGGGACAAGGCAAGATTGGAACATGGTAATTGCAAAGACAAGGGCTGAGAATAAATGGAAAAAATAGTTCTTTACTGTCAGATAGAGGAAGGTCAGAAGCACAAGTGTATGACATCCATGCGTGTTACAGTGTATTATTCACAGTGTACACAGGGGACCAATACCTTTTCTTAGATATCCAATTCATCGCCTTGCTTTCTGACAAAGAGAGGAGATGATCTCTGCTGAAGTCCCCCCCGACTGCACTGAAGTAACAAGATGTGATACAAGATGCAAGGATGTCAACAGCACCGGGTCGCAGTGAATATCAGAGCAGGCGACAGTATGCTTCTTTTTCCCCTCCTCCCCAAATCATTATTTCATTATTTGATTAATGCTTCCACGGTGTTGTCAGAATGCTTATACATTTCCCTCAAAGATGAAAGACAAACAGGGGCAATTTATTTCCCCAGATTAGATATTGATCACAGCTAGAGGGCTGGGCGTCAGATATCTTCCCTGAAAAATGAATGTCAAATGGTAGGCATCACTACTTTTCTTTTCTATCAAAGAGGCAAGCATCATAGCCACGCGTGCTTTGTGCTTTCTTAATTGAAAATGTCTACTTTTTTTGGTTCTCTATTCTCCGGCTATAATTGAATCTCTTTGACGTGATCATTTCTGATCAGCCTTGTTTATGTCTTGAGTATGGTCCCAATACATTTAAAACAAAAATCTTCTCAATTGTGCTGTCTTATTTAGAGACTTAAGAGAGTGGACAGGGAGCCAGCTGACTGGCCGCAGGCACAGTGCACTACACAAAGTAGAAAACAATTCAAAGGGTAACAAATAGGACCCGTGTCCCAGACAGCATCCTAGAATACAAGCCCGGGTTTTTAAGTAACCCTGTCTCGGTAATAGACTCTGCTAGAGAGAATTTTCATGAGGATTATAAAGAGAAATGGCAGCCCATATGCTCTAGACGTTATAAAGAACTGATTTCAGTTTTTATACTGTCATGTTTGGTTTGTCTTAGATTAAGTCAAAAGACCACCAATGGGAAAATGGCTAAGAGCTCTGTGTTCTCTTTCGGTAAATTAAAACTAAAAGCATTGATACATTTTTTTATTCAGTCCTCTTTGTTGTGGTTCATGTTTCTCCATTACCGATGTGTTAAATCATTAAAAAGCAACCAAAAGATACATCTCTATCATCATATTGTCGTAGACTACTTTAAGAGAGGATGATAATACTATTAAATCATACATCAGTGTTTCTTTTATATCACATAGACTAGCAGTGGACTCACTCACACAGTGTCATGAATAATTTCTTCTTGTGTGTCTTTCTGTAAGAGATGTCAACAGCAGTGAAGTCACTGCTGCACAAAGGGAGCATAAACAGCAAGATAACTCACAGACTCCAGAGACAGGCAAGAGTAAACAAATAATTATGTTCCTGTGTGGATGCTCCTCCATAACTGGGTCTTTAGTTACGGCGCAGTAGGTCATTACAGAAATTCAATCCACCGGAATTTGGATTCATTACATGTGGATTCTGTGAGTGACTCCTGTTTGACCCGTTCAGACAGGAAGTCAGCTGATAGTTTGTCCCAGTTGTTTGTTTTGTCTTTTTTATCTACAGTGGCTGTTCAAAAGGTTTTATTTCTTCACCCTCTAAACAGATGAAACCACTGTTTTATAATGTATCTGTTTGCCCAGTGTCACAGAATATTTTACAGTAAAATCCCCCCCACAGTTTGACCTCTATTTGATATGAGATCATTTCCCAAATTACTTTTGCCCAGAGGTTTTATTCCATGCAGTCAGGGAAAACACGGTTGCTTTGTGTAGTTTCAGTGTGGCAGCCGATTGTGAATTATCTCCCTGATTCTGTCAGGGTAAAACAAACAGACAGAGGAGCGAGACATCAATTACTGTAGCTACTCCTGGGGAAAATAAAAGCATTGGAATCTAATGAGTGTATTGCGTTTACCTGCTGTTATATAATTGATACCCTGTTAACCCATCCCTCACCTCCCTGCATAAAGCAAATTGTAAGATCCTATGCTGTTTATCTACAGGAGAAAAAAATATACAAAGGGCATTCATTTGCACGGAAATAATGTTCATAACTTCATATGTTTTGTACGCTCTCTCCCCATAAACACATGTTTGTTTGCCTGCCTAGTTTTTCATTTCATGCAGATTTGAACCCTGCATTCCTGGAGTAATGCTTTTGACTTTGAAAAGCTCCTACACACCAAAGAAACACAGCTGATGATTTGCACTGCGAGCTGTGCTGTGAGTCACTGAGGCTTAGCAGGATCTACTGCTCCGACTCAAACATGTGCTGCCAGGGAAAGAGGCTTTCTCCCCCACTTGTATTGTCTCACTGCCTCAATGCTGCCTCAGACTGCCATCTCCTGCACCCTCGTCCCGAGAAAGACACAACTTCTCCCTTGAGTCTGTAACTCAGGCCGATCAGACTGTTGACTGCAATCTGAGTACCTCGGTGAATCTTCCAGGAGTGTGTGTTGGGTGTTCTCCCACGTTGTAGTGCGTTAGGTGGCTGCGTGTTGTCAGGAGAGAGGTGTCTCTGTGACAGTCGCTAACATTGTGAAGCAGAGCCAGATGTTTTAACAAAGTTGGGAGTCCAGTCTCAGTTTGACAGTGAGAAATGTGCCATCTGGGCTCTGGAGATGAAGGAATACAACTACTATGATAATGGAAGGAAAACATAAAACGGCAATGCCACATTAAGCTGGGGCAGTAAAATAAATAAATAAAGAGGCAAAAATAATCTACAGTATATGGAGTTAACAGAAAAACCATGACAATCAGTAATGCACACTATATGTTCATTTCTTCCCCCAGACTGCCATTTCTTTTTGATCTCTCCCCCATTGCCTCAATCATTTTTTTCCCAACCAAGAAATCCCTCTCGCTCGCTCCCTTTTATCGCCACCGAAATTCATTCAACATGTCCGCTTATAGGCATTCTATTATTTCTTTATTTATGTATTCCACTTTTTATTCGGAATCACATGTTAATGAAGAGCGTCATTATCAAGCTTAAATATTTAATTTTCCGCTCTGTGTCTGCTTCCGAAGGGAGGCTGACTGGAAGAGCAGCGGTGGCGAGGGGGGGAGGGGAAAGAGAGGATGGAAAGAGTCGTGCTGTAGCGTCAGCCTTATCTGCATCCGCTGCTTTAAAGTCAGCTCCAACCAAAGCACAAGCAAAGCTGTGTTTTTCCACATCGGCTACATCTGAAGTCCAGTTACCAGCTAGCATTTCTAAACACCCAAAGTTCCAAGACTTGGTGTAACTATACTGTTCAGTTTTTTTGGGGGGAATGGCTCCAGATTAGGCTTCCGTATTGCTCTTTGCCCCTTAGCCCCATCTCTAAACTCCATCCCAGCCTCAGCATTAGCTCCAGAGAGGCTGAGTGCCCTTGTGATAAGGTGTGAGGCCTGTCTGCCTCTGACTGACAAGCCTGCTCTCACCATGCCAGTGCCTGCTGCTTGATAAGAGAAAATGTCAGCGTGATTTTCGGGAAATGCCATTTATCGCTGCTTTCTTGCCGTGTCTGTAACCCAGACTGATTATGGTTGCTGGACATTTATATCACTGGGGGTGGCTTGGGAAAATTATGTTTTTCTGCGATAACGGCACTTAATATCCCTTTTGCAGTAATGGATTTGATTGTGTTCCCTTACCTTCCTCTCCCTTGTCTGAATAGTCTCAATGTCATATTCTGTGTACTTGCTAGTTTATTTTATGAAGCCTGTATCAGACACCATCAAAGTGTCTGGCGTGTGGAGGCGTTTAGATCGGGGATTCACTCCACACCCAGACAAAGACTTCCACCGCTCTCCGTATTGTGCAGCGTCTATGAGTTGAAGTGTGTTTGTGGTGTGAGAGGAGCCCCAGATTCAAGTGACAATCTGCTCGTCTTTGTCAGAGCGTGTGTGTGGGCTGCGTGGTGGATAGGGGACATCTTGCTGTATTATTTAGAAGACAAACCCCCCCAAAGATGAGTGGGTTACCAGGAACCATTAATTGGTTTAGCAGGATGATATAGACTCTAGTTCCGGCTTAGCTCTGAGGCAGAAAATGCTTGCGTTCAGATGTATTCAAAAGCTCCTGCTTGTTGTTGTTATATTTTTTTGATGTGCTGTAAATGCCCGCACTGTGAAGATGGACTGTTTACGTTTACTTTTATCGCTTAGGTTTTGATTTGTTGATCCACGATGAAGCAGAGTTGAGTTTGTACTCTCGTCATCACTTTTAATGTCGGATCCAAAACCCAAGCTGTCATATATTATTCAGCGAGTTTTCGTCTTTTCTCCGAAGCACTTCACTATAGTACTGTACCTCGGCCTGCTGCATGATTCAAGGAGCCTTGCAGTTCAGAGGAGGGTCTATGATTCAGTGCTGTATATTTTTTCCCCTGATTGTTGACTCAAAGTGACATTTATGGGACACCCTGATAAAGCAATTATTCCCGCTGCTCATACCAGGCCAGTATTTTCCACAGATTTTCTCTTTCATTTGTATTCTTTTTTCTCGAAGACCCAGACGGCCTTTTAAGATCCACAGCTCCGAAGTAGACTTTGAGACAGAAAGAAGTGTCTTCAACACGGCTCCCTGGCATCTCTTGGGAGCTTTGTGAGAGTGTTGTCCCCCACTCTTAACCAAATGTATTGCTAGTCTGACTGTGGAAATCTAACAAAGGCACGGGCCCGCTGTTCCCGGTATATTTGTCAAATCACTGCACCTGTGAGAGTCCCAGCGCAAGATGAATTCTAGGTTGGACTGTTGGTCCAGGAATAAATCTCTCTCGTTTTGCATTGTCTTTGTTTGGGCGAGCTGTAGGCTGGGAATGAGCTCTCCTCGTCACATGAAGTGGAGTTGGTGAAAGCCATGATAAATGGCGCTCTTTGTTGACACCTTCATTGGGTTATTTATGGCTCATTAATTGAAGTGAAAAGGAGACTTGTTGGCGCAGCAGGGGGAGGCAGCGCCATGGCTGTGCCTCAGAGCGGCCCACAGGCTTTGGGGAGAGAGAGAGAGAAAGAGAGAGGGAGTTAGGGAGGCAGACTCTCTGCCTCCCTAACTCCCTCCCTCTCTCACTTCTGTCTGTTTCCTGTTTGCTGTGAAGAGAAAAGGAGACAAGCCATTTGTCAGGAATGGATGGCGAGTGAAAGAAGAAGCCAGCCTTCACCGTTCCAAGTCACCTCTTTAACATTTAAGCTTGCAAACAAGAACTTAATAGAGAAAACACTTGTTTGTTGTGATAAAGAGAGATGCTTATCTTGAAAGGTGTTGCAATTAAACTGGATATACATTAAGCAGGATTAAGGGTTCAGATTTCAATTTTGTCTGGATTTCTCGATACCTTGTCTTTTCACCCTGCCACAGTTTCCTTTGAACGCTTTGAGTCTTCCGAGGAAAAAGAGCCACTTCAGACATAAGCTCATGAGCACACTTGATTAACAAGTGGATTAACTATGCTCGTTTCATGGGATGATGTACCTCAAAGCACTTCAAAGGCCACGCCGAGTGCCCATGAGGTGCAGTAATGAGGGGTTCTTCCACACAACGACAAATTTGGTGGCCTCGCTTCATTTGAACCTGATCATTTTCTCATTTTGTGTGCGCTCGCCTTTTTCTGCTCTCTCCCACTCTGTTTCTCTTGCCTCCTCTCGCACTCTTTTTTTCTCTCGGTCTCTCATCTCCTTCCACCTTCTCCATCTCTCCCCTCAGATTTTCTCTTCATTGATCCCCTCTTTATTTCAGCTGAGGGGAAATGTTAGATTATTCGGCAATCATGCTCTAGGTTGTCGCTCTTGGTATTTATCTTTAATGATTCACCCTTTTCACATTTATGTTTTTTGTCTACATGCCTCCATAGCAATCTTAAGAACAGTTCATCGTGTGTCTGGAAGTTGTTTGGTGCCCTTGAACTGTGAATCCAGGTTTGAGCCCACGTCTGACAAGTGGCCGCTGTCACAGCTGTCAGTCTTCTCTCTGTGACGCCCATGTCCTCCAACACTTTTCCATCCCTCAACACCCATCCTTTCGCCTCACTCAGTGCGAGGGGAACAAGTCCTGGTATGTCATATATTCATCAGGAGCGTAGTTTAGGAAGGAGGTGAGGGGAGATTCAATTTTCTAAGTGGCATATCGTCCTCCTGAGAAGTATGGCGAGCTTTCTCTCTCTGTCTCTTGCAGAAGAGAGGCATGTACATCTCTGCCACAGCGGAGTAGCCCGCTCACGTTCCACTCCCTCCCTACATTTTTATTATTTTGATCTGGCAAGCACATGAGAGATAGTAATCTACACTTCAATTACATCGCACAAGTCATCAGATGCTATCTTGCGCTGGTGATATAATGTGCTCTGAGGCAGCCCAGCACCACTGTGAAACAGCCCCTAGAGAGCCACAGTCTCAGCGTGTGTGTGAATGTGTGTGAGTTCTATCTATCTGTGTGTGTGTGTGTGTGTGTGTGTGTGTGTGTGTGTGTGTGTGTGTGTGTGTGTGTGTGTGTGTGTGTGTGTGTGTGTGTGTGTGGTGTGTGTGTGTGTGTGTGTGTGTGTGTGTGTGTGTGTGGTGTGTGTGTGTGTGTGTGTGTGTGTGTGTGTGTGTGTGTGTGTGTGTGTGTGTGTGTGTTGTGTGTGTGTGTGTGTGTGTGTGTGTGTGTGTGTGTGTGTGTGTGTGTGTGTGTGTGTGTGTGTGTGTGTGTGTGTGTGTGTGTGTGTGTGTGTGTGTGTGTGTGTGTGTGTGTGTGTGTGTGTGTGTGTGTGTGTGTGTGTGTGTGTGTGTGTGTGTGTGTGTGTGTGTGTGTGTGTGTGTGTGTGTGTGTGTGACAGAGATGAAGGAACATAGAGACCGACAGACCGACAGAGAGATAGACTCTGGGAACTAGCTCAATTTATCAGTATAACACACGTATTTGCCAGTAGGGTACAGTATTTAACCTCAGTTTGTCATTGCACTGATTCTTATCATTACATTTAATTTAGTTTGAAATGAACAGACCATGCTGTAATAAGAAGATGAATTTTGTGCATCGTTTATCATTGAATTCCTGATAGTAACCAGCAGAGGGCTAATACAGACGTGTTTTGAGGTCTTTGTCTACAAGGCTACCGCTTGTCCTCCATGAGCTGTTATATGATTTATTGCAATGTGTGAACTGTGCTGTTAAAGAGCAATTTCAATGTCACTCATATTATTTTATCACAAAGCACATTTTGATATATTTAACATTTAATTTGAACATTATATTTTTCATATAAGCTGTCAAAACTATTTGCGTGTCCAGAAAAATATATATGAATATATGAATGTCTCTTTCTCTTTTCTCGGTGCTGTGTCCTTCCTGTCTTCATCTATCCATTGAAACATTATAAAGGTAAGTGCTATTTCCAAATCACACATCAAACTGTTCATTTAACTCCCGGTGTTTAAAATACATCATGTACACAGTGTGCAGCAGCCTCTTGCATATAGTGGCACTGTGATTGCTGATGTATTTTCCTTTTTCTAGCCGTAGATCACTGGTTTTGATTCAGTTTCTTAAAGCCTAAATTCCCTGTCCTTTAATGACAAAGAAGGTAAGTGGGCAGCTATCCTGCTAAATGATGAGAATACCCTCGAGTGACACAATAACACAATAAATGTCCACAGCATTAAGCTTGTAATCACCATCAGTCAAGCAACCACCCGTGTATTTACATTTTTAGAAGAAAATAAATCTGTCTTTGTCCTGACATGAACAATTTTATGAACAGACAAACAATTATTAAAGTATCAGGCCACTAAGGACACTTTTTTTTTTTAAACCTAAAATATGTTTAACTGTAATCCAGTTACATTTGTTTCATAAATGTACTTATTTATTCATGTATTTTAAAATATTTTATTTAGGCCTGAGTAAACAAGACATTTTGCATTTATCTGTGTAAGAAAAGAGGGCTAGATGTTTACATGTATGTTTGGCCAGTTTATCTCTGTGCTTCCTACAATTATAGGTTTTTATATTAAAGGCAAAAAGCATTAAAGATTCCATAATCATTTAAACCATTTCTTAATATGTAATTAATAGTCTACATATAGCTATCTCTCTTTGTCTAAAGCCAGCCACCTACAGTTGCAGTATTCTTCCACTGAGTGGCAGGTATTCAGCGCTCCTACTCCCCGCTCTCTAACAGCTGCAAATCAAGACAGATAGCTGGATTCCATCGTTTTTATCAGTCCATAATGTGCACTTAAACAATGACAGAGGAGTCTCCTGGAGGCCGACAGACCAATGTTTGAGAATTGAGCTGGAAGGAGATAGCACTCTCCGGGCCCAGCCATTTTCTTCCATCAGAGAGTGTGTGATGTGAGGCTGTTTCTCAGGTAGGAGCGGCGCTCGGTGCTCTGCTTTTTCTTTTCACTCCTGAAGAAACAGCAGCTGGAAAACCTCACCTACTCTCGCCCCATTAGACACCACTTCACGCAAGACAAAAGATGTGCAATTCATTGTGAGGCACTTTGTTGTCTTTCTCAGACATCTGGCAGGACTCAAATAGTTACGGCCCCTATTTTAGGGTTTTTATCCCTTTTCATATTTGTTCATTGTTGTCCTCCCGTCAAACTTGCTGATGTAATCTACGGATGTTATAGGGTAAGGGTATTTAATGAGGACTGTTGCAACATTAAGCCAACCGGCTTGATCTGCAGTGTCTGAATCTTAAAAGCTACTTGTGTTTTTAATCAGTGGTTTGATTGAAACACTTGTACACAGCTCCAGTCTGTTTCAGGGGATGAGGTGGCAAACAGATTTGCTCTCTGTCTTTGTTTGTGCGTTACCCGCTGATACAAGTGCCTTGATGTTTGAATATCTAACCGAATGAGAAAATGTAAATATTTTCTACCAGACATTTTGAGCGGGACTACATGCAGTGAGGGTCTCCAAAGCACACTGCTGTCTCAATGAGTGGTTATTGACAGACCTTTGGTGTCGTGAGAATCACATGTTGTTTGAATCTCTGGTACACTAGCAAATGTGATCATCTCTGATGGTTGCATTTGAACTTATTTTGATGTCCCTGAGCATTAAGGGAAGTGACAGCTTACAAATAAATCCATAATTATCACATCTGAAAGCCGCCATCCCAAACTTTATTTGCATACCCGACAGTTGGAGGAATGCGGGTAATAAACCCTGAGGGTCTCCCAGACTCTGGCAAAGTCGCGGCTGTCATTTCATCAGCCTTTGGGTCTTTCTCAGAAGCTAGCAAAAAGGGAAAGGCAGACTGGAGTGAGACAATGCTGCTCTGTTAAAAAAGAGGCTACAGTAAATGGGCACCACTGACTAAGGTTCAGCAGAGCACAAAAGGAAACTGAAGGACAAGATTGTTCCCATTGTGTTTCCGCTTTGTATTTCCCCACAGAGCAGGGTCTGCCAAGGCCCCGCGGGCTTCATTTCACCCCTTCAAAACCCAACATATTTCTTTTGAGTGTCCTGAAGATAGGAACACAATGACTGCCTGTAGAATTTCATCTTAATTCTACCTGGGAACACAAAAGACTAATCACAGCCATCACAAAAGGGCTGTTCCTGCAGCCCAGTGTGTGATAGGACAGGCTCCGGCAGCATAAAGGCTCCGGCCCTCCAGAGAGCCAGGAGGCTGCAAGAAGCAGGCAAATGGAGAGCAGAATAGGCCAGGAGACACCCAAGATTATGTCTCGTCCGTCGCGCTGGGAGAAGGCAGACCTGTAGGACCAGACATCCATCAGAGGAGGTCAGACTCAGGGCCGAAGCAATAGAACAGTAATAATTTCAGAACACATTGAAAAGTAAAGCGATAACAGTCTGACGTCACAGCAGAAAGAATAACGTAGCCCTCAAGTCTTAAAGATTATCACAGTGGGATTTTTATCAAAGGTTTTTTGATAAGTATAGTGTGTCCATAGCCACCTTCCTGCACATCCTGTATGATGCTGCACTTGGCACACAGATAAAGCCCCACAGTGTGTTGATCTAAGAAGCTAGACAGACTGAAATGAAAAACCTGTGTTATAGCATGTTGCAAAATAAAAGTGGTGAAATATTTTTCAGTTTTCTCCATAACTCCACCTCCCAAACATATCCCCCCCTCTGTGGCAGGGCCTCAGCACCTCCCCAAAAGGTTAATCTAAAGCTTGCTTAATTGGTTGCCGGGCTTTAATTAGCCTGGCTCGTTTGCATGGCTGCCATTAGAAATTCAAACGGGGTGGAGTGATAGCTGACATTTCCCCCCTTACCCCCCTCTTCCCAGAATCATCCCCTCTGATTCATCTCATCTTCATTTCCCCTGATCCTGTTTTTAAAGTTTTATTTAGGGTGTCATTTATTTAACAAGGGATTATTTATTTAGCGCATCAAATCATTCTGAAATGAATATTTATATATTTGTGAGGGTTTTAAATATTTACATGGTCTCTCCATTTCTAGTTTTGGAGCCACTGTAATGAGTGCTGTTGTTGGATGTCGGGGGGAATAACAAGACTAGTTTCAAAGTGAAAAGTCCTTTGAATATATTTCTAACTTAATTGGTATGAATCTATTATCAGACTTGATGCTCTGATCATAGTTTAATTGGAGGTATATTATTATGGAATGGCTTTAGCAGTAGTTAATGATATTTCATTCTGCTGATGATATTCATTTGAATGGAAATGAATGATTCATGTCAGGGGTGTCGTGTGAAAACACTCGGCAGTGCCGTGACCCCATGTCAGCTGCTCTAATACACTTGCAGACTCCTACTTGACTAAATTCCATTAATCCTCAAAGAAGCTTAGCCATTTTTGCCCTGATGCTCACTCCCTTTCTGCATCTTGTTTTACAGAGACATCATTGTGTAATGGTGGCTTATAGAGAAGGATGAACATTAACGGGCTGTATCCCCGGGACTTTAACCACTCTTCCACCGCTGGTTCTGAGAGTGGTAGTGGTCTCACCCAGCTTTTGGAGACATGTGGAGGCTCACTGTTACGTTTACACGTATTGGGCCTTATAGAAGAGTCTTATTGACAGCCGCTGCAGGCATTAGGAGAGCACAGCAGTATGAAAAACAGGGAACGCCTCTCCACACTAGCACCCCCCCCTCAACCTCAGTCTTAATGACTAACCAGAATGAGAAGTGGATGAGAGGAAGAGCCTGGAAGAGCCTGATTTGTTCTGCATGCTAAATATGGCCTGTAATCTTTATTCCTCTGAGTGCCTTATTAAAAGTGAAAGGAAGATGAAATCCCACCAGCCAGCCCATCCTTTCTGCTGTTTATTAGAGGGGCTTTTCCTCTGTTAATATTGAGGTTATGGTAACCTTAGTGGTGATAGATGCATCTTGTGACTTCAGGTAATAATAGCAATGATTGATTCCCACCTGAACCCTGGAGGTGTAATCTAGCAGGATGGAAGAGATAAAGTGGCAGCCAGCGTCTGAGAGATACACAGAGAGGCAGATTCCATCCAGCAGAGCTGTTTATCATCCCGCAGACAACAGCGCCTTGTCACAATTTATGATGTTTCCCCTCGTCTCTAATTCATCATTCATTAACTACTCTTTTCTTCCCCCAAATCCATCTCTATTTGTTAGTTTTATCACTAAGGTTAGGATGAAAAATACCCGTGTGTTAGTTTTTGATTCTGCAGGAAGATTCATGTGATTTTTGACTGCAAGTGTGTCACATCAGTCAGTTCTGATTTGATAATCCAAGAGAGATTCTTCCCGCGGTCGTCGAGTTTGTTTCCGTCGAGAATCCAAAGTGGCACACAGTTCCTATCATTTACAAAAAAACTCGTAATTTATTTTGATTAATGCTGGGAATGCGTTTCGCTTTATTATATCTTATGTTGGAAATAACGCAACATATATTTATATGACGGAAAATTAACCATAACCATTTCTAAGAAACATACACAGTATCATATAGTGCACATTTTGCATTGATTCTTTACTTTGCCCTTTCTCTGCAGCTCACATGATGTTTCTATCATTATGTAAACAGATAACCATAATAAGAGAGAATATGATCAGCATATTTTTGTGCCTGTATTTGCATTATGGTGCTTGTGTTTGGGGGCACTAATGAAGCTCAAAGACAAGTGGAGTCCTAGATACTTTTTTTTTTTTTAAGCCGCACACCTTTCCTGTTGTGGAGCTGCACTCGATCTATTATTCCATTAGCAGGTAATTAATGACTCTCATTTGTGTAACTGTTATTAAGCCCTTTGAAAGATTGTTTGTGTTCAAATGAAATGAAACGCATCCCAGAAGCCATCCATTGTGGCGGATAGATTAAAAGAGCAATAAGGCGCTTTGAAAAATGATATTTTATCAACGGTAATTTTTCACCGTACCTCAGGGGCAGCGATGACAGAAAAACACTGCAGTCCTCCTTCATGTTGATATCCTTTTTTTAGTCAAACTACCAGGGGAGTACACTAAGTGTGATTTATTCATCCCTTGACCAGTAAAAGGTGTCAGCCAGGTGAAAATGGATGCTGGGAGACTATTGACAGGAGAAATAGCAGTGCAGTTGTCCTGCTCTGTCACAGCATATAGAGTGTGGCGGGGGGGTAGACGTCCTATACTCTGGATGTCTAGTTCACATCTGTCTGACTCATACAGAGTGATTTAAAAATCTATTAACTGCTTTTGATGATTTTTCAATTCCCATTCCGGAATAATAATATCTACATTTTAGGCATTTCTATTTCTTATGCAAGTTAGCTATTCTATATGATATTATAATTTCCCACACTTTTTATTTTTTTGTCCGTTCTTCACTTGTATGCTGGAGTGCGTTGGATGAATCTCAGACGGGAATCTGATTTCCCACATGAGCAGATCAAATTGTCTCTTTTGTTCATGGTTTCTATCTGCCAATGTAAAAAAATCGAGGTTTCTTTTTTCTTCTCTTTTTTTATTTTTTTTACTTATTGAAGAATAGGAGGATGGGGGAATCAAAAGCAGTGTGTCTTGTGAACAAACACCCAGCCTTTCCAAAGAAGAAGCTGTGTAACACGGGCACTGGCATTCCACTACTCCAGCTGGAAAGGCACAGAGCATCTCCTTGGGATTTATATTTAGCATTTGCTATGCTACTTATAAAATATTTCATAAATAATGTGAATATATTAGACGGGGAGAGAACTGTCGCCAGTCATTCCATATGCACTGCCATAGCAACAAGATGTTCCGCCTTTATCTGTTTAGGGCCCATGATTCTTAAACTGTTCATTGCCCACGTTTCCTTTTTTAATCAGAGTGTGTTTGGGATCCCCTGCAGCAGGGATCTAGATAAAAGGATTAACTCTGCCTCTACTAGTTAACCACGTTTAGACTTTGCCAGGCAGGCCCTCAAAATGAAAATAGATGGAATTGAAATGCCTACATCAATGTGTTCTGATTATGTGTCATCAAGTATTATGTAGCAATGAATTTATCAATAATTGTAAAAGCAATAACTACAGGTTAAAGACACAACTTTACATTTTGCAGGTTCATGTAATAATGATGACGATATTTTAACTATGGTGTTTATGCTATTTTTATATTAAAATATTTTAATATGCATATTTATTTAAATCTATATTTGGTTCATTTTAAAATAAGCTGTCTCACTCTCCTCCTCACTTATTGCCTGTAATTGAAGCATAGAGATTTTCTCCACTCCAAAAATGTCAAGTTATCTTTTTAAGGGTTAGAAAAGAAGATGGAGATGTCTTCTCTGTCCAAAAGCACGAGCGGTTAAAATCATATCCTAGTGAGGCTTAAAGAAACACAGCAGGCCTTGACCAAGGTGCTGTCTGGCAGAAGATAGAAATATTTCTAGTGGAGAACATCCACATGTATTCATTAATGGTTTTGATCCAGCAGGCCTTGTTGAAATCTGGAGGCATTATGCCGGCCACCGTGCCCTGCCGGCTGGGTAACACAGTAGAGCAGAGAGAGCTGGCTCCTTTGTCACTGCTGTTAGCATTAGCCAGAGATTTGCATATATTTCTCTTGGAAGCATTAAAGGAATACAAAAAAAGACTAATTCACTATTGAAAGTCTCCCTTGCAAGATTAAAAGAGTCCCATTAGAAATGTATGACTGCTCATGTAGTTTGTATTTCATTTCCCCTCCACACCCCCTTCCTTTGTTGGAAGCTTTGATTATTTTCCAGGTTGAAAAAAGAAAAGTAGATGGTTAAAAAAAGAAAGAAAACAATTACAGCTGCCATCTCTTGTGATTTTACTTTGTTTTAAAATGCTTTTGCTTTTAATGGCAGTAGCTTATTTTTCTCAGGGTATCTGTGTAGAAAACTCATTTTGATTTTGAAAAGGATTAAAAAAATCCTATAATTTTAAAGTTACACACATAATATGTTGCTTTTTCACATTTATTGCTATGATGAACAAGAAATAATGTTTATTCGAAAACATTTTCCAGGTTGATTTATGTTCTTTTTTTCAAGTACGATTTATTTGTTCCTTTCCTCTTATTTCTCTCCACCCTCTCTGTTTGGTAGCGCAGCTCGGCCTGCCACTGAGGTTCAGTGCAGCACGCAGACTTCTGAATGAGACCATGTGAACAGCAGTCCCAGAGGGAGTGCCCACAATGCTTATCACTCTGACCTGAATTCTGTGACGACAGACAATTTTACAAACAGCTGGGGATCAATCAAAGCCCACTTGAAATGTGCCACCTGCCACTTTTACATTAGGAAGCATGCTGTTCAAAATGGAACATTTTCACTTGTATTTTGTGATTATTTTACCGGCAAAGTTGGTCTCCTCATGGGGCCTCAAGTGCCAAATTATTTATTCCTCCCCCCACTGCCACCTCCACTCTCCAGAGCTGTGGTGAAGGGGTGGAGAGAGGGGGGACGATTTACTTGAAGTTGTCTCTAAGCCTGGGGATGCAGTCAACAAGGGAAGGATAGATATAGTATTTGTATTTAAGCTAAATCCTGCACCCACCACTTAGCACAACCCCCATCCTGCCGCAGTTTGTTGTCTTTACAGAGTGTGCGTCGGTGGGTTTATGTGAATTTATGATGTGGATAGTTTAGACATGTTTAAGGCAAAGTAAAGTCTGTGAATTTGCTGAACTCTCAGGGACAGGTGGCCCCTCTACCTGTCCCCAAATTCAACCAGGAGTCACTCCTTTCCCAGCAGGTGTCAGTGTTACTACTAGAGACACTTTAAGGTAGCACAGTTTAAACAGAAAGGGAGACAACTCTCTTGAGCACTGTAATGTCTTAAAGCTATACCTTAAACACATTATTAATTGTTTTAAGCACCAAGCTCAATACGTGGCACTAACCCAAAACAGGTAGAAACTTGTTTCATATCTACATTATAATATTTTCCTTTACAATTCAGAAGAAACTCTGCCTCTTATGAAATCACCAGACAAAGCTCTGTTATTCATTCTTATTTTAGTCCGCTTGGTTATTTTTTTTAAAGGGTGTGAGGTTTATGTTTGGTTACAGTTTCTTTTAGAGAATCTCAAGGGGCTCAAGCAAATTCCAACTCCAATATACAAATAAAGAAAGAGAAAAAGGAGCCTCAGAAGCTCACCATAGTGCTCCTAACATGTCTGTGGTTGTCTTCAAACTTCTTATTACACCAAAGGAGAATAAGGCAAACATCCACCCCGGACCACATGGGCCTGGTCAGTCATGTGTGTGAATGTTGCTCCCAGAAAACCAGAAAGTGGCAGGATAAAAATGAGCCGAATTCAGCTTTAGCCGCAGGATGAAACAGTTGTGTTGGCTGTGGTGTTAATGTGAGTCTCTTCACTCTCCTGAACACAGTGAGCTCGGTCCTCCCCATCTGGTGTGCAGAGTATCAGTCCTCCAGAGTAATGTTCGACACGAGGTCAGCAGAACACCGCAGACTCGCTACATATGCTTCACAAACTGTTGCTGTTGGTCAGGAGAACATACATTATAATACAGATTAAAGCGGATAATTAGCTTTTTTGTGAGCCATTAATTCTGGCAGGTGAAGGGGGCAGAGAGGGGAATAAATAATATGGCTGTGTCTAAAAAATGGGCATCTTTCCAACAGCTCATTTCAACACCTCCAAATTGGCCTCATTGTAGATGAAATATGAAATAGCCAGCCTGGCCATTAATGCTGACTTTTATGGATTGGATGCTGTTGTACTTAATATACCGGTTCAGTTGTCCCTTTTATTCCTCCGCAGTGTTCTGTCCCCCCGTGATGTATTGCACAAGGAGCTAACTCAGTGGTACACAATGGGGTTTCAGCCCATGTAAAGCTCCCTGGCTCGGGTCCAGACTGAGAGTGAGAGCTCTGAAGCTGTTCTCTGCTCTATACAGTAGCATTGCCATTAAAAGGAATCTTTATGTATTTTAATTGTAAACAAAAATAGCTTAATAACATTTTTGTTAAATACATTTTGAGGAAGTAAAGGACAGATTTAAAAACTGTGCAATAGCCAGACTTTTCTGCTCTGTAACAAATAATAGACAACGAGTATTGGAGATATTTTTTGAAAGTAAATATTGGATGTCATTTCATCACGTATGTAAATGAATAAGATAGTTAGCTGGATGCTTCAATACACACCTGTTGGCAAGCTTTATAAAGCCATTATATTTCATTGTAGTTGTTCCTGCTGCCCCTAAATGGCCAACAAATGAAGATGAGTGCAGCTTAGATGTTCATTTAATAACAGAAAATAATAAATAGGAAATTCCAAAATACAATATATGTTATGGGTAGTTTATGTAATTTGTTTGTGATTTTTCTATAATTCAAGTTAATTGCTTTTGAGCTCATAAATTAAAAAATAACTTTTTTATACCCTGAAATGTACTTGCTTGTGTTATTTTCATCTTAAAGAAGTAATTTGATTAAACTTAAATGGGAAGACAGTAGCAAAGATGTGATTTTTCTTCTAAATGTTACATCAACCTGCGTACAATGCACACCTTAAGATGCAAACATGCTCAACATTAGCATGTTATTTTCAAGGACTAATATACAGGTCGTTCTGCTTAGTGGGGTAGCAGAAATACCTATTGCAATAATTGTCACTCTAAGTAACTTTATTAACAATTAAGCTTACAAAGGAAACTAGTGAATAGCAGAGTTGAGTGAAATTAAATATACTTGTCTTTTATAATGCATGTGGTGGACAACGCTCCTAACATATCCTGCAAAGCTAAAAACATTTTCAATTGTTTTCTTTTACAGCAGAGAATAAGTAATTTCATGGTTCAGAGGATGACTGAAAATAACTTTCAATTAGAACTTATGTAAATTCTACTGGAGGACTTTTTTTCTTTCATTACACTTCTGTGAAATATTCACCATCAAGATTGTTCAGGTGTTAAAATGCTGTTATCTCGAGGCTTTTTCATAACTGGATGGCCTGATTGTTAATCAGCTTTGTGAAAGAAAACTGCTCAGCCCGACTAACTGTAGCTAACATATGAATAAAGCAAACACACATGGGGGAATATGTTTTAGATGATATTTGGTTCTTCAGTTGTTAGTAAGTCAATATATTTGTTAAACACAAGAGAAAAAAAACTAACGAAACAAACTCAACTCAAACCCCCCCCCCCCCCAGACAAAACAACAAAATCACTTGAATGTCTCCACAGTTTTAAAACTTTGAGAGATCCATCTCTGAAATCATGGCTTTGCAATATTGACTGCAGTTTGAAATTACAAATATGTTTAAAGTGTTCATTTTAAACCTCTTATTCAACTACAACCTAATATTGCAAAACTAAATATCCAAAATGTGGGTCCAAGAAAGTGAGTTATTTCTTTAGGAATTCATTTTTTAATTTCAATATCACATTTTAGAGATAACACACTTCCAGAACATGTACACAGTTGTACTTGAAACAAAACTCACCTATACTATACTACAGGCTACGCCTGATACAAATTATGTTTGGCTTGAAAAGGGAAAAAAAGACAGGTCAGCTATATTTTTGTGGCTTTCTGTCTGAAGAATAATAGCTGTACGGGAGGGCGAGCAGCCGGGCTCTCCTGAAGAACGACGTCCCCCCTCAGCATCATCCTCGGTGGGGGAGGATGTGGCGCCTCGGAGGAAGACGTTGGCCAGGGACCATAATGCCTGCAGCCGCTCGCAAAGCCCCTTAAAATATTCATCATATAACTTTTCTAGGTGACTATATGTTTTTAGCAGATGGCTACATTTGTGAGTGGAGAACTAAGTTGTAAAAGGAATATGATTTCACTTGTTGCCATGGGAACAGAGATGGATGAAGATGTTTCCTGGTTCACTGGTTGCCTCTTCTCTCTGTGTTGTGTGTTTGTGTGTGTGTGTGTGTGTGTGTGTGTGTGTGTGTGTGTGTGTGTGTGTGTGTGTGGTGTTTGTGTGGTGTGTGTGTGTGTGTGTGTGTGTGTGTGTGTGTGTGTGTGTGTGTGTGTGTGTGTGTGTGTGTGTGTGTGTGTGTGTGTGTGTGTGTGTGTGTGTGTGTGTGTGTGTGTGTGTGTGTGTGTGTGTGTGTGTGTGTGTGTGTGTGTGTGTGTGTGTGTGTGTGTGTGTGTGTGTGTGTGTGAATCCGCGTGAATCCGCACATGTCTCACTTTGTCTGTATGCCTCTGAGTGCACATATATATGTATGTGCATGTATTCGCATAAGGGAAGTGCTTTATGTAACTATTTGAATGTGAGGAGCGAGTTCTGCAGCCACTTCATTTCTCTGAAGGATATTATGTTAAGTTGCTCAGTGAAAGGTCAGTGCAGTTCCAAGTGAGGATAATTTCCTAATGCACTATTACAAGACGTATCAAGCTGCTAGTATTATAGAAATAATAAACGCTCTTGTCAGAAGCTCTATTCAGAAGCTCTATTCAGAGCATGATTTATTTTGCTCTGTGATGGCGAAGTGGTGCTCATTTCACAGTGTATTAGCTGACTGTCTAAATAGTGATGATTCAGTAGCATGGCTTCTTCGTCACGTGACACATGAAAGGGAGGATCTGTCGATAAATGCGACAATAACAGAAGCCCGAGTTATCTCATGCCGTTTTTCAGCTGCATTTCAAAATGAGTGTTCTTCCATTGGAGAGGAGCTAATTAGATTGTGTGAGTTACATGATATGGGGCCCTAACATAAAAGCCTCGCTGTGGAGATGAGCAACGGTTGCCTGTACCCCAGACAGTGCTGATAGCAGAGCCACTCCTTTAATTCCACTCTTAAAAATCAGATCCTAATTGGGTGTCTGATTTTAGTAACTTGTTCAGCAATTTAAGAAAATTGCTTTTTGAAATGTAACAATTTCAGTAATGTTAAGCATCTCATTTCTCATTCTGTGCACTCCACTGAGGACTGTCTCTCTTCAGGCCTCATCAGGCAGTAATTGAAAGGTCCTCTCTTGCCTGTAAAGCATTGACCCCACATAACTTATCATGCAGTTCATTTAGAAACATGAAAAACAGTATTTTAAAGCCCATAAGGAGGCAGATACTAGAAAGGAAGAATGTTTTGTGGATAATTATTTAATATGCTGGTATATTGAGTTTGTGAGTTTTACATGGGTACTCTTTCCAGAGACCATAAAACGTACATGCACATGTGCGAGCACACATGCACACACATAGAGCTATTACGATTGATTAAATCTACCTTTGCAGCGTGCGGCTCAAAGACACTACATGAAGGATGTAGTTATTAGAGGAGGCACCTGCAGACTGTGCATGGAGCTTTTTATTTCGCTCCTGTGACAAAGAGGAAGACACCATTTCCACAGAGGCATGTATGAGTGGTGAAGTCTAGCTTAATGGGATGGTTTTATTCATCAAGCGAGGTCTGTGCACTCGTCCACTGCGATGCTGCCTTGAGGGACAGTGAGTGATTCCGACCACTCAGCCTCATTATGGAATCATATTAATATTTAAGGGGTTGGAATTGAGGAATAAAGAGTGTAATTGATAGCATCAAAATGAAAGTGTTTGAACTCTGCTACAATACGTATGTGCTAATAATGTAGCTGAACCCATCCTCCTTTTTTTACGTGATAAAATTGTTGCGTAAAAGTGTAACCTTTGAACCCAGATGTGAACGACATACAGACGAGCATGAAAGGAAAAAACGTCTGATGAGTCGTTCCAAGCAGAGGAGATTGAGTCATATTATAAGCAGTGGTGTTTTTCTCCCTTGCTGCAGCTACAGAGCCACGGGCCAGCTTTTCCTGCAGAAAGAATGAGAGAGAAAAACAACACAGGCTTATTTGTTTCCATTTCCTGTTTATTTTAATATGCTCTGCTACACAGGGTTATCTGGATTAAGTACTCAAAAAAGGACAGTAACCTTTAAGGTCTTTGCTGGTGTGTGTGTGTGTGTGTGTGTGTGTGTGTGTGTGTGTGTGTGTGTGTGTGTGTGTGTGTGTGTGTGTGTGGTGTGTGTGGTGTGTGTGTGTGTGTGTGTGTGTGTGTGTGTGTGTGTGTGTGTGTGTGTGTGTGTGTGTGTGTGTGTGTGTGTGTGTGTGTGTGTGTGTGTGTGTGTGTGTGTGTGTGTGTGTGTGTGTGTGTGTGTGTGTGTGTGTGTGTGTGTGTGTGTGTGTGTGTGTGTGTGTGTGTGTGTGTGTGTGTGTGTGTGTGTGTGTGTGTGTGTGTGTGTGTGTGTGTTAATCAGCTGATTAGACTGTATGGGAGGAAAGTGACATGTAAGCATAAATGAGTCTGCAGGCAAGTAGGCTGTGAATGATAATGATGCTCCTGAGTTCTACTTAGCATAACATAAGGGACTGCAGAGTGTGCTCATGGCATTCTTCAGAACGTAGTCGGTGGACTTTGTTACATAGTAGCACTAATTAGGCTTTACCACGTATAGCCAGCGGCTCTACAAAAACCACCATTGTGGCTCATTTCTGGATATTGTGCATGATTTAGCCTGAGTGTTGCATCAGCCAGTTCTGGGAATGAATGCTAACTTCTGCTGTTCTACCTGTTATGAGAGCAGCATATGGAGCGACCGCCGTGCAGGTGCAAGCAGCCTGTTATTTGATTGTTACCTGGAGATTGATAATCATACAACAAAGGTATCAGGTTGATGTTCACTCAGGATGCCTTTCAGATTGGGTGAAAACAAATAAAAAATGCCATTACACAGACAGATTGCTAACAGATGCCAGCGCACCTGTAGCTCCTAATCGAGTACATTTTCAGTTTTAGAGGGAAGAAAAGTGTTCGACAGGCAACAGGCCTTTAGTTAAAAGAAAAGACATAATGTGATTAATGCATCATAAAGCAAAAGTAGATGTGTAAAACTATATTAGGCTTGCAGAAAAGATAAGTTATTGAGTTTTAAAAAGGCAGCAAATACATTTAAATAAATCATATAACTTTTTTTTCTGACACTATACAGTACCTCAGTATTACGTGGCCCTGTGTGCTTTAGACCGAATGAATGATTGCTATTCAAGCAATGCTTAGTAGCACTTAAGTTGTAGTTTGTGCGGCCTCTCCTCATTAGGCTTTGTCAAAGCAAGTGAGTGCACATGATAATAAGACCTCATTACTACAAGGTCTGCACTAGACCGTTTTTATTGTTGCGCATTTGTAATTAAAACAAACACCAAATTACACCATGTGATGTTTGATCGGATCTTTTCTTTGTATATAATAAGCAGTAGCTATAAAAAGGCTGTGTTGAATGAGGGGTGTGTGATTAAGCAGTCAGGGCCTCAGAACACTAAGGTCTGGTTTCTATTGCCTGAGAAAAAAAAAACATGAATGCAGTGACTGCAGCCAGTGGATTTTTCTCGTAGAGTGCCTGTGTTGGTATAAATAGATAGCCAATTTGTAATATCGTCCGCCTGAACATAAGCATCTTGGGCCACTCTAATTGGTCAATTTCCCGCCTGTATTGAGTGCCTAGATTGATTTATTGCCTTTTTTAAAAGGCCGTGGGGACCCACAGAACAGCTGTGCCAGCCGTCCGTGCCGGAGCTGTTATGAAAACAAGGGGCTGAGTGCTGAGCAGCGGACAGCAGTCGCAGCAGCAAACGGCGAGTAGAACGGAGCAGAGCGGCATGGCAGACAGCTGGCAAAAACAGCGTCTGCTGTCTGGCACCACTGGAGATGCAGGATTTATTTCAGCAAACACTGCTGAGTGGAGAAGCCCTGCCCTGGTGGAGATCTCTCCCTTTCTCATATAAACACACAACCAGAAATTGGCTTGATTGCTGCATTACCTTAACCATATGAGAGCCCGGTGATTGGAACCAGAGAATAGGTATTTTTCATGTCATGATATCCACTTGACATGGAGAGGGCTCAGAGAGAGCGGATGTGAGAGTCCTGTCTCTTGGGGCTTGAGTGATCGCTCCCCAAGCTGAGCGCATCTCAGCAGAATCCGACTGTTTGTGAGCAATCACTGTGATTTACTCGCTGCCTCTTATCTCACTGAAACAATTCCATCACACCTGAGATTTAGAATAATATATCCATCTACTCGCGCACATGTGACCTCTCTGAGCATTCGTGTTTGCTTTATGAGTTCCTATCAACGTGTATCTCGGTGTTTAGAGATGAGCATGGTTATGTGGAGTCATTTCTCTCACAAGTAGAAGGCAGCGCACAGAGCTGTTTAGGTCAGGACAGGGCCGGACTGGGACAATAAGTCAGGCCGGGAATTATACACCCAGCCAGGCCACTACCAGTTTTCTTTTGTGCCATTTTTCTGGATTTATTTGTCAATATTTACAGCGTTGCTGCCCATAGTGATAGCCCTAAACTTTAAATCTACTACCCCAGAATAAACATATGGACATGGGTTACTATTTAAAAAAAAAATTGCAAATCTATTTAGGCATTTTATCCATGTGAACATATTTTAAGTGGAGGTGGACCTCAAATCCTATAGGGGGGTCCGGGGGCATGCTCCCCCGGTAAGATTTGTTTGTTAAATGTTGGACTTAAATGCATCAATCTGGTGCACTTTGAGGGGGAAATAAAGAGACTACACCCATATGAAAATAACTGTATACATTTAAATAATCATAAAATCATAAGAACATGGCCATAACCAATAACATACCATATCCAATTATGAAAAACATTTGAACTTGTTTATTTATTTGTTTTTGGTTCATTTATAGTTGTGAGTGTGTCTGTGCTCCTGAACCAGCCTCACCCCTCTCCCCCTTCTCCTCTTTGAGGCAGCAGCAAAGACTAGTTTCAGCTCTCAACAAGTTTTTAAAGTTTATCTTACCTTTTTTCACCTAGTTAACATTTTTTTTTTAAATTATTCATCCATATTTTACTAATCACTCCCCCCTCAAATGGAAATATGTGTTTACATAAATGGTGACCAAACCGTTTGAGACCCACAGAGAACTTAGACTAAGTTAACGATCTAAACACTCAGAGTCCTTGGCTTTACCTCACCTGAGCTGGAGTTATCAGTCTCTCAGTCTGACAGGAGAGGACTCTCCTCCACCTTGTTGACAGCTCATTATGTCCGTTAGCGCAGCTAGCTAGCACCAGATGCTAACAACAACAATACACGTAACCGGTGCGCGCGCTTTCTCTCTCGCTCGCTCGCGCCACACATAACACACACCCTCCCGAGCTTGAATGACACACAGAGACCAATCGAGGGCATTAGTGTATGATCTGTATGAAAGTGGCCATGTCGGCAGGCCACGTCATGTAGACAGCCAGTCACCCTCTGTGAGGCAGAGTCAGACCCACATTTGCGCAGCGTTGCGTTCACAATACATACATAAAAAAAAGAATTCCTCAGGCCAGCAGGCCACTTAACAGGCCAGGCCATCGGGAAACCTCCCGGTCCTCCCGATGGCTAGTCCGGGCCTGGGTCAGGATGTTTTTGCACGGAGCCTCTCTTACAGTAAGTGTAATCGTACAATATGACTCATGACCCATGTGGGTCGAAACAAGTGTTTGCTCAGTATGAGAGAATGTTTGAGAGACTGTAAGTGTAATGTGCATCTGCTCTGTGTAAATCATAAAAATGGGGCCTTAAATACAAGCACATGTCTTTATTTCCTTTTTTTTGCCTCAACACGTGTTTTCATTATGTGTTTTTCCATCCTTTATGATTTCATTATAGTCAGCAGATACCAATTACTCATACACCTTATTTCCATGTGTCTGTTTTCATTCTAAAGAGTAACAGTGAGGATTGATATGATGAGTCTTGAGATCACTGTAGCATCGTCTGAAACATTTAAGACTCAATGTTGAAGCATCTAATGTAAGCATCCTCTCCCAGCCATTGACTGTGTTTCTCTTGCGAAATGAGAAAGCAGATATTTAAGTGTCTCCTTTTTGAACTGCGATTCTTAGAAATCCCTGTATTTAGCATTGGGGATTTGGAGCCTGAGTCCTCCACAGGCATTTGAATGCACATTTCGAGAGTCTTCCACTAAAGGCAAAAAAAAGAGAGAGACTAAGAGAGAGGGAGAGTGTGTGTGTGCAAAACTGTGTGAGAGAGAGACGGAGAGGGAGAGAGTAATCGCACAGTCTTCATCTAGTACTTAACTTTAGGAAATATGAGTCTGGTTGAAGATGAAAGGGACTTAATCTCAAATGCCTCAAATGCCTCTCTCCTCTCCTCTTTCTCTGTCTGTCTTTCTCACTGCCTGCTGCCCACTGGGACTGGCCCATTCCAGCACATTGGAGTGCATTATGTAATCCCCTCCAAGTCTCCACGTCCTGCAGTAATGGTTTAATTAGGGGAGGGGGGGTTGAGACAGGCATCATGGCATCCCACCTGCCATCGCTCTCAAACATCCACCTAGTGATTTCTCCACCAGAGACACCTTAAATCAGTAGTCCTCCACACTGATACACCCTTTACGATTGATATCTCTTTAAGCTGCTGGTGCATTCGGAGATGCAGAGTTAACAGAGCTTGTCTCCACATTGTCCCTGGTGCAGTGTGCAGACCAGGCCTCTTTTCCTTTTTCCTTTTCCTCCAGCAGGCTCTCTCTTTCTCTCCCACCCCCCCTCCCACCCAGTCCCCAGCCAGGCAGCCAGTGCGGGCGTGCTCAGTCTGTCAACACTTCCACAGCACTCACAGTGTTTGAATGGAAACAGGAGGAAACCATACAAGCCTGCCAGGACAGGCCTCAGAACGCAGGGGGTTAATGCAGCCAGAGTATGATGTAACTCTGCCTGCTAAACTTCAGCCACTCACTAGCCGCCTGTGTTTTTAATAGATATTCAGTTTCATAGCAGTCGCGTTGATGGTAAATATTATGAAAAGTAAATGTTTATACTCTTAACGCTGTGCAGGTTTGCATTGGACTTTGAGGGATTTCTGTTATTATACGAGGAAACATGGTACCACCAAGCCGCTCACACTGTGAACAGAACAGTTGTTTGGTTTATATTTGATATTCTAATTATTTAATTAATCTATGCTTTCAAACTTCCTGTTTATGTTTTAGCTTTTCTAATATTACCTGCTGGAGATTGCTTTAAAAACAAGAACAGTATGATACAACATATGTATTTGTTTAATAGCAAAAGATACAACGTTTTTCCAACCATAGTATATGTATCAGTGTTTTGAATGAAGTTATATCATCTGCTGTTTTAGCTAAATAAGCCAATTCAGTTGTCTAAAATATACCTACGTGCTGAGTGTCATGTGTATAAGATCAAATAAAAACAAATGACATACTTTGTTTTTAATGAATTCATCTGAAGAAATGTTGATCAATTGTCTGTCTTCAGGCAATGACTCATTGCTGGCCAGACACACCATGTCTGCTGTGTGTATTTGTATACAACCCTGTCATTAATATACTAGCTGTAATTCAAACCTGATGTGCAAAAGGCTTATTTGCTATCTCAATTGTACCGAGAATTGTTATCAATTGACCAATTTACATTCATTATGGCATTTATCTCCCATCTACCTTCTCACATCCTATAGGCCTCATGGAGAACACCTGGGCGTTATTTAACCCAGCCAACAACCTGTAACATATTACAGTTCACACAGCCATTGTGAATTTAATCAAAGAGTTTAATTGGGACTTGATGTGACTTGTTTTTGTTGGTGCACACTGTAGTGAGCCTCCAGTGCTCCTCGTGTGAAGGGCTTATCAGAGAGCGCCGAGGCCAGCCTCACTCCAGGGCGCACATCTTCCTCTCCCAGGAAGAGAGACTGCACTTGGGTCAGGATTCGCTCTGCTTCTGGCTCCTGGCACAAACACAAACGTACATTTTGCATAGGGTTAACAGCACTTCCTTTACTGTTCTCGCTATCCTGGCGGGCTTAGTAGAATTAAGCAGAATTTGATAATGACTTATTAAAAACTGTGGCTGAATAAATGAAGTGTGTTGTGTAGCTATTAAAGGATGGGAGCTATTATGTTAAACGTTTTGATTTGTGAAGTGGGGTGTGGACTTGCTAATCCAGAGACAGTGGGGGGATGCTGGAGGGAGGAATCAAGCCATGCATATAATATGAGAATATTAGGTTGATGTATACAGACGGGTGCTTCTGAGCAAAAGATGATGGATGACCTCCGGAAGGAAAAGATAATGTATATAAAATTAGGGAAAGTTCCCTATATAGCTTTATTAAAAGAGTAATATACTCCCTACGCTGCTTTAATTCACTCAAAAATCCACAACAGGAATTTAAAAGTTAACCTACTGCGTTATCTTCACTCCGATCCCATTTCAAAAAGTCTTTCATGTAACAGGTGAAGGTTGAAAAGCTATATCTATTCATAGACAGATGTTACTGTATTATGGCAGGGCCAAAGCAGGCCAATGAGGATGGAGCATTTCTCCTCAGCATTTTCCAGCCCTGACTGCCAGACTCCGTCTGAGACTGATAAATCACCCTGCCCCAGCCCTTCTCCTGTGTTTTCTTTTCAAATGTAGAATCGATGGATTTTTCTTTCATTTCATTGACCTGTGCATAATGGTACTCTCACTCCTCTACCATTGGGAAGGAGCCCAGCGCTGCAGATGTGCCTGCCCAGGCAAAGGCAGGCGGCCTGGGCTTTGTGTTGCTTATTGTTCAGCCTGGAGAAATTAATGTGCTGTGAAATTAGCATTTTATCTGACTGCAGATACAGTAATGGAGACAATTAGAGTGCAGGGGAGAAGCAGTGCTCGGTGTAGTGGCGAGGTAAGGGACAATCCTCAAGATGCAGAAGCCCAGCGGAGAGCAGCACAGCCGGCCTCACAGATAACACAATCACCTCCGTCTGGCAAGCAACACTGTCTGACTAGAATGTCTGCTGGTTAATAAAGAACACATTTGTTGTATGAAATGACACTGTGTGGTTTTGATTAGCTAACTGGAAAACCTCACTGGAAAGACTGTAATGCAATATCTTGTATTCATATGTTAGCAGAAAGAGTGATCTTTTTTTACATTTGAGGCGAGAGCTCTGCTGTTGATTTTGACTGATTTCTTTTTTGGAGTTGCACAGTCGACAGAAATGATAGCTGAAATCATTGGAATGGGATGAGGGAGAGGCAATGAAATCAATGCACATTTTGAGCTTGGATAATTTCTCATCAGTTATTTTCAGACATGACATTGTGTATTTACAGCTGCAGGGGCGCATTGTCATCTCTCTTTATCACGTCTCCAGATTGAAATTGATCTCTCCGATTGTGTGCCACGGGCAAGGAGATGGACCTTATCAGATTCTGAGGAGCTGCCAGTACGCTATGTTGTCACCTGAAGCCTCGTAGATTGTTTATTTATTCTTCAAAATAATCTCTATGTGATGCTGCAGGGGAGATGCTAACATAATGATATGTTTAATTCTGTGAGTGCAGAGACAATCGTGGCACCAACCTATGATCCTGTTCTGGTCCGCTGAGATTGTACCTGTGTCTGCAGTTTGCTCATACAACGTTATTAGACACTGTTATTGCATTCCTATGTGATAATGCACTTATGGAACTGTATATCCCTATTGGCTTCCCCCTGAACATCCTGTCAGATTCTGAGTCAAATATTGACATAGCTTATAGTTACAGTACAACTGAAAATGTTCTTTAAAGTTTGCAGAGCAGAGAATAGATGAAGTGTTCTCCCTTTGGTCCACATGACCTGCTGAGTGCTTTGTTTGTTTAGCAAAGAAAAGTCAAACAGGTGCACAAAGATTGCTGGTGAATACATCTTTTAGGTGTATTTTGTACCACAAAATATCCAGCAAGAGTAAACCAAAACCGGGCGTTCAAAGAGAAGGTCATATTTATATTGTTAAACATATCTGAAATGTAAGAATACATCCTTAATTTACACCTGCGATATATAATACATTTAGTTTTTCTTGCATTTCTTACGCGATTACACGAGCAAAAAAACACGAAAAGGAGTATGAACTCATTTTCTTGTTATTACTCATTTTAGAATTTTCTGCAAACATGAGGGTTAGAGCAAGTGTAACGGAAACTTTTCTTTTTTAAATCTGCTGGGGTGATGCCAGCCACCCACCTCCAGACCCCCCCCCCCCCCCCCCCCCTGCTTTTCTGAGTAAAGACAGCATGACCTCTGCAGTTGGAGGATCACGCCCAATAAGAACATTATCCCAAAGAGTGCACTGGGCTGGCAAGAGTCTGAGATAATACCCCTTCCTCTTAAACTCCACCAGCTCCAGCTCACAAAGTAGAGGCAGAGACAGGGAGACCTTACCAAATGATACCCCACAGCACCCATGGAACCAATTGTTCCCCCGCCACCGTTAGCTTTAGGGAGGAAAGTGAAGGAATAGCAGGATGTCTGCATAATGTCCTTATTCTCAAACATGAGGGTGTAGTCTGTGTGTCCATTAGTGTCAACACAGCAATGCTAAATGGGCCCGGGCTGTCTTTTCTTTATAGCTGCAGAGTGTTTCTCTGTCTGTGTAGACTGTGGTAGTTGGTCCACAGGGTATTATCCTTTCTGATCGGGAGGCTGTGCTGCCTCTGAGGAGAGGGAGATAGATGGGGACATGCCACAGTGATGAGGTATGTGTATGATTAGAGAGGCAGCGCTGATACCTGTCACCGGCAGCATGTTTACGTGCTAAATGATGCTGATCCAATGGATGAGTGCCAGCAGTGCAACAGATGAACGA
This sequence comes from Gymnodraco acuticeps, assembly GCF_902827175.1. NCBI lineage: Eukaryota > Metazoa > Chordata > Actinopteri > Perciformes > Bathydraconidae > Gymnodraco > Gymnodraco acuticeps. The sequence continues at coordinate 2,520,409 of NW_022990889.1, forward strand.
GAGGTTTTAAGCAGTCATTTACAATAACTTGGGTGCGAGATTAGCCACATTACACAGTGATACTTATGAGCGACACCTTTGTCTGTGAGAGCTCATCTTGAAAATACAAATGGGATTCCAGTGCCCCCCCCCCCCCCCCTCTTCTTCCCTCACTCTCTCCTCTACATCCCGTCATTGTGAGGCGAATTGAAAGGCTCTCTTCTCATTAGGGCTAGTGTTGAAGTGGGCAGTGTTACGCAACCCAGCTATCTACCCAGCAGCCCCAGCTTACAGCAGGACAAACCCCTCTTCTCAGAGCCTGTGCCTTCTCTGTGCTCCCTCACTGATCTCAGACCAGGTGTAGGGGCTTAGGCTGACATTGGGTGAGGGAGCTGAATCTGTCCCCAGTCCAGCCTAATGAGAGGGAACGCAGACTTGGCCCCCGGCCTCACATCTTGTTTGAGTTAACAACACAAGCTGAATGGCCTGTTTATAATCTCCACAGCAGGGGTAGAAAACCTCACCAAATCTGTCTGGATGGCTGTCAGATGTGGAACAGATGTGCTGAAATGGAGGAAATTATGTCACCTCTTTTTCCCCTCTCTCATGTGACCATGATGACTAAAGAGCCGTGATCAGGGTGATGTGATTACGCTGAGGGAGACTCGCACGTGGTGACAGTTGTGCCGTGTCTGTTTTTCTTCAGTGGCTTCACGAGGCACATACTGTAGCAGCGGCGCCGTTCCTTTCATGCATCACGATGCCCTCTACAGGTGTATGTTGGTGACAGTATTTTGTATGACTATATCTCGAAACTGAATATGCATGTCTCTTCTTTTGATTAGAACATACATGTACTGCAATGATTTACATTGAAATCATACATCCTGAAAGAGAGCAAACCTTCAGTGCTTTTAGATAAAACCAGTTAAATATCAGTAAAAGCCACATGACTAAAGCGTAAACAACTTGTAAACACTGTTTCTGCTGAAAATGAACAATAAAGTGGTCGCCCAGTCTGTGGCAGCATTAAAAATGTACACTGTCAAAGGTAAAGGAACAGTTTTCTTACTTTACCTCAAATATTTATTCACTCATGGCCCCTTGAAAGCTTGAACGCGGTTTGCTAGAAGGGGTAAAATATAGAGGTGTGTGTGTGTGTGTGTGTGTGTGTGTGTGTGTGTGTGTGTGTGTGTGTGTGTGTGTGTGTGTGTGTGTGTGTGTGTGTGTGTGTGTGTGTGTGTGGTGTGTGTGTGTGTGTGTGTGTGTGTGTGTGTGGTGTGTGTGTGTGTGTGTGTGTGTGTGTGTGTGTGTGTGTGTGTGTGTGTGTGTGTGTGTGTGTGTGTGTGTGTGTGTGTGTGTGTGTGTGTGTGTGTGTGTGGGTGTGTGTGTGTGTGTGTGTGTGTGTATAAAGAGAGAGAGAGAGAAAGAGAGAGAGAGATACCTGGTCACCTTTCTATCACTCTAGGCTTCATCCTGTGATGCTGCGTCTCACTAAGGGCCATGCAAGGACTCACTAAGTGCACTTACTGCCGGTGCCCAGGGACATCCATCACAATGACTACGATGTATACGGCCATACATCCATTAAGATGAGTAAGAATGTGACTCTAAAGACGTTTGTGTACAGGCCCATTGCTATTCCTGCTGCAACATTACCTTCCTTTATATTTGCCTATCTTGACGTGAAGCACTGACACGAGTGGTTTATGTGTTTATGTTTGACAAATATGTGAGGCAGCATTGACTTTATTAGTATTTTTCATCAATACATCTCCTGCATCCGTCTCTTTATGAATTAGAGAGCTCACATTTACTAAACATGTGAAATATTGGAATTATTTCATAATATACTTGAAGTGGATTATAAGTATATGAAAAGGGTTATAATGAATGTTAGGTGTATTGCTTTGTGCTTGTTTTTCTCTCATGAGCTCATGTTTTACTCCCAGTCCCCGTGCAATCACTACACACATGCAGACTATAAGCAGACTGAAAGACCAAAAATGTGGTTTTAGTGCGCACTTCAGTTTTAATTAAAGCAATGCGATTGACAATAAAAGCATTGTCAAGTTTTTTTGTGCATTTTTCTCCCTTCAACATGCTGACATGTTGAGATGTTTCATTTTCAACAATGAGTCTTTCCCCCTGTCTTTTGGATATTCTTAAATCTCTTATCTTATTAATCTTAAAAAAAGAAGGCTTTTGCCGCAGGCTGCAGAAGAGGAATTTGTGTTTAGTGGATTCCTGTTCCCAGATGAGGAGAGCTAAATGAGTTTGGAGGCTTCCTGAATGCTCTATAATTGTGATGAGGCTCTGTTCCTCTGAACAATTAAAGATGCAGGAGCCCTGTCTCTTCCGAGATCCATCCCAGATCACTATCGCCGAGTCCTCCCAGTAAATCACACACACTGCAGTCGGCTGATGACCACCTATCTCTTTTAGCTCCCTGGCTGCTTTTAGAGAAAATCTCAAGGTCGGCATCATGTCCAACGCTATGATCAATTTATTACCCGCTGTCAAATAATTAGAGGGTAGAAACAGAGGACCTTCCAGTCTCCCAAGTGGTCCAACCCCCCTTTCCTCCCCTGCTTCCAGTCTCACATAGAAGGCTTTATTTGTCCCCTCAGAACAAAGCGGAGAACAAAGCTGCATAGCAGTCTGCTCTGTGGAGCTGTGTGGCTATGCTAATGTCTCTAGGCTGGTTGGAGTCTTATTGAATGGGTGAGCAGAAGAGGTAAATAAGCGTGTCTGGATGAGAGGTGGGGGCCAGCGGGTGAAAGACATTAAGTAATAGACTATTCCAAGGGTCAGCCCATGTGAATGTAAATATTTATATAAGTGATTAAAATACCCTCCCCACATCCCGCCCACTTCATTTAAATGAGGGACTAAACTGTAAAACGATTCATCTCCTAAAGGCAATCCTGAAAGAGGAGGCAGGAAGAAGCATTTGTGGGTGGAAAAAAGCAAACAAATAGTGACGTAAATCTGACTCACCCGTCTTTCGCCTGCACAATGCAAAGATTAGAGCAGCAGGCTCTTTCGGGGATGCAGATTTCATCCCTTAGACTTTCATCCTCACAGTGACGAGTCTGTGGAATTTCACACTGTCACAGCCATCTCTACAGAGGGTCAGAATTGCTAATCTAGCTAGCAATATTTCTATCTTCATCCTTTTTCTTTACCTCTTAAGATATACATTTTTGTTGAAGATCCTTTGATAAAATAGCAGAGCTACTGTTTTCATGTACAGATGCATACTGTTGGTTTTAAATATTTTAAGTCTTATTTCTTTGTATATTTATCACAAGAAGATAATCCCTTTTGTGAGTTTGTATCAATAATTATTCTTTCATCTAAAGTGTTGAATTCACGCACTTTATGCAGCCTGGGCCTTTAAACCTCACCCGCAAGATGTGAGAGTTCTAGAAATTAGTTTCATGTTATCCTCGACAACGTTTATCTAATCAAAATTCTCATATCATTAAATCTTATGATTTCTCCGTATGATAGGCGCAACAAATGGATTCTCAAGTCAGTTTAAAACCGTGACCTGCACAATTTGTCTGGGAACCAATCAGGTTTGTTTCAGTCATCTCCTCATCTGATAACGATGGGGAATCCTGGGGTGCAGACACTTTAACATGCAGCTGTCTAGATCTGTGTCCTGCTCTAATTGAAATCAGGATGCGATAACATGCTCATTATGGAGGAAGTCTGAAGAGATGGACTCAAGCCAACATCGCTGCCAGTGCTTCGCCTTGATGTGATGTTGATGTGGCAGGCTTGACCAGATTTATATATTTAAAAAAAAATCATTAATCAATGTCTCCAGAAGTGTAGTATTTAATCTCACGACACATAGATAGAAGAGAAGTTGAGTAAGCGAGCAAAGTGTCTCCAGTCGCATCTAAAGCTGATTAGCTGATCATCATCTAGCAACAACATTGTTCCCAGGGTACCGCTGTTTGGGAGTGGAGCAATTTGCTTTTTATTTTGATGCCTTAATGAAGACTTTGTGCTGAGATAGAGCCCCGTTAAATACCATAAACAAGAAGACTGTTGCAGTAATACGCAGACTTAGGCATCCTGTTGTCGTTTCCCAAGTCATCAGATTATGATAAGATATCAAAGTTTCTCTTGAACAGAAGGAGTCATCATTTCACTGACCTGATTATATTAAGATAAAAAGGTAGTTGTAGTGGCAATAGAGAACGATTTCCACACTTGCATTTCCAATTGGTATTACGTTTTGCGCCGTCGTAAAGACAACCGGACCAATCTTTTTTCTTCTCCAGAGCCTGGTTCTAACTAAAAATGTTGTGGTTTGTCACTATTGCAAAGTACTTAATTTGATTCTCTTTGGTAACTGGACTAATTTGGGGAAAACAATAGCGCCATTCTTCAACCGTTGTGTTCCACGCACCAACTAGTCATCACTTTGAAACCATTACATTGTGCAATCAACAATTTCTTCATAATAATAAGTTAAAGCAAAAAAAATTAAATGTGTCTTATAAAAGATAGTGTAAAAAAGTGTTCTCTTTTTTAATATACAGTATGTCACAGTACTCTTGTGTTTTTTTTAATAAACTACACTAACTTATCTTCCCAATAGTATAATGAATCGCTAATGGCTCTAATGGAAGTTATTGAACAGGCCTCAGGTTTTCACATTATGAAATAATGAGTGTGGTCACTCACAAAAACATTTCCTTATGCTTAAACCAGGTTGTCACAGGAAGTATTGATTCCTTCATGCCTCATCTTCAGAAATAATTACACAAAACTCGGCTAGGTGCTCAGTAGCGGATATTAAATAAAGCATGAAAATCACTGTAAAATATGACTTTATTGATGCAAATTCAACATAATTAAGATGAAAGCTATACTATACATACTGTAATATACTGTCTCTCTTTTAGAAATAATGGTTTTGTTGTACTGCAGCACTGCAGATGTATGTTGGAAATAATGAGATGGGCTGTAAGGGAGCTGCATTATGAGCTGAGCTTGGTAAAGTCTTTTAGACTATCTGATGTCAAAAGGAATCATTTAATTTCCTCCTTCGAGGCCCTTTAGTGGTCATCAGGGAGAATTAGACATGGCGCTGCAAAAGCCTCTGACTACGGAGCTGCTGCAGCTTTGCTTTTCTGCCCACACCTTAAATCAACTCAGTCGATCTCAGCGTGGCTCTTAAGGTTGCCTTTGCAAATCGATCACAACTATTCAACGCCTCTGTCTGTTTGTGCACGTAGGTTAAGAGTTTAATTCATATATACAGTATCAGTCAGGGAGCTTGATGGTAATGATATTTGTGTGTGCAGCAGCTCTAAATAAAAGTGTTGTTTTATTAACATCCTACCTTTATAGCAGCAGAGCTTCTTCCAAACTTTTTAAAAACAATTGAATGCACCCCTTGAACCTGATACATGTGAAAAAGTACTTTACAAAAAATATTCAGCACTAGTGAGATGGTTGTGTTATATCAGCTGAACCGTACTCGTCTGAATTACAAGTATGTAAAGGATTTGATGCCTGTTCCCATAGTATTTAAAAAAAAACAAATCCGTACATAACATAATGCATATGAAATAATCGTCTTCTAATCAGAGAAAACACTACAGATGGCGAGATATTTATCAGATCGAGGGGCTGTGATGAATATGTGCGACTCATAAGCTTGATTCAACAGAATAATTGTTCTGTTGTTAAAGGTAAACAAATGACTTACAGCGTCTCTTTACTGTAAACCCTTTGTCATCTTAATTCACGGTGTTGCGTTACAATTACAGTAGATGTGTCACCTCGTCTCCTTGACTGCCAGAGAAAACCCATTTTACATTATTAGTCAAGTCGTCCACAGCTGTTAAGTGTGGAACTATAGCTCAGATAATATTCACTTGTTAATGTGCAGTGATGACAAACTTGTTACTTTGTTTCCCATTAATATTCACTCCACTAAAGTGCGGTGAATATGAGGCTGATTCAATTGGACAAATGCAGAACAATATGTTGACAGCAGCACCATTCAGAAATTGCTCACTCCCCTCCCCTGCTGAGATATCATCACACCGAGAAGACCACTTCTAACTCTACCTTCAGAAACGGTTGGCCAGGTTAAACACACATTGTAATTTATTATAAGGACTATCATTTAATACATTAATGTTATTTATATACAAACAACAAGCCAAAGTCTAATTAACACTTGATGAAGAAAATGTATATTCATCTTTAAAGACTATATCTGATTGTTCATATTTTTGTCGAATAACAGGTTTTATCATTCGCAACTACAGTAGCTGCTGTCTTTTATTCTACTATGTCTACCATTTCAGGCACCTATGGTTTCTTTCAATTCCTTTCGTATGGAAACAAATCAAATTGACAATAATGTTTGCTTTGACCATAATAAATACAGACTTAGGAGCGTATTGATTTTGAACCCTGTGGAATAAAATAGAAACAAGTGGCTTTCAATTTATGTCATGCTGTGAAAATGGTCAGCTAAAATGTATAATTTACTAAATTTAAACTGTTATTGTTAACATAATGTACCTCCAATTACAGTTATTGCCAATATTTTAAGTACTTCATATGCTAATACAGGTGCAGATTTGAGACTGTAAACAATAAAGGCAGAGATTAAGGTGGCAGCTGTCTAGTACAGAAGGAAAGGGTCAAAGGCAGTTCAAACGTGCATTCAGTCTCTGTGCATGAACTGTGTGAGAGGGATAAAAAAAGCATCCCAGCATGTGTAATGTTTCTGCCTTGCATGGTGGCTATTGGCATTGTCTGCTCACAGTGGAGCTATGGGGCTCTCATTGCCTGTAGCCCTGCTATAATCCTGCATTTGAAGAGGATCTGTTCGGGGGACTGGAGACAAAGCGTTCTGTAGAGAGTATCAAGTGTCCGCCACCAAAGCCCAGCTCCCTAGGCTGCCCTCCAGGGGGGTTTCCTGTGAGCTGCAGTGAAATCAAGTTGAGGGCAAAGCCTGGTCCGTGGGATTTGAACCTGGCTTCTGTGAAAAAGCCTGGGCATTGGTGGAGACAGGATGATATCACACGCCGCCACTAGTTTGGTCTGTGTTTCACAAGGTCGATACCGTGACTTCTGACGTGGTTTGTTGCATTTTTTCCCCCAGCAATGCTCCACTGACCTACTTCCTGTTAATCCCTCGATGTGACTTTAATTGACTAGAGGGAGGGGCAGGGAGGAGAGAGGGGTGTGTCTGTGTGTTCTAAGGAGGGGGCAGCATGGGCATGTACAAGGGACAGAGGGGGGTGTTGAGTGAAGATAGGGAACACAGAAGCAACCAAGAGAAAGGGAGATTTGAGAGCTTGAGTGATTTCCTGCTGCCACCGCTGTGTTCAGGCCACACATTAATTTGATTCTGTTATGTAACTGCAATCATCATCCTCTATAATCACATCAGTGGCTTTGTGAGAAACCCAACATAGAGAGATTGTGGGCTGTACAGGAGGCGGGGCAAACTTAAGGGTCTATTGCTGAGGGCCAGAGAGAGTAAAGGGACTGGGGCGCTGCAGCAAGAGTCTGAAAAAAACAGATGTCACAAATGAAAGGGGGAACTAACTTGACTACACAAAAACAGAATGGGGTGCTATTTACATTTCATTTAAGGGGTTTTGTTAGTCAAACATGTTGCATTCTGAATCGTGTTTGGGGACGGTAACTTAATCCTGAGTAATGCTATACATTGATCTGCTAAAAGAAAGTCCATATAGTATTACAGAGGGCTTTTTCAGAGAGTTTTGGAACAGATTTTGGAAATACACGTTCTTGCCAAGGTTGGAGGATCAATATAACCATCTGTACTCTAAATACGAAGCCAGTAGCATGTTAGCTTCATTTATTTATATTTATTTTAATGCACATTTACGAGTTACAGCTATTTTCTGGTCAAATGTTTTCAAAAAGAAAATACATTACAACATTGACATAAAAACAGAAAATTCTACACTTGGTACATTTACTTAAGATTACTACCTTAAAGGTGGGGTAGGTAAGTTTGAGAAACCGGCTCGACGCTCGAGATACACTTTTTGTTATATTCCATGGAATGCTCTTAACATCCCGATAGCAATGAATATGTTAACAAAAAATCCATAAAAAAATGTCATCTGTGGAAGCCGTAGTACTGTAAAAAGCACGACCAATCATTATAGCCGGCCCGGCTAAAATATCTGGATGGCCTACCTGCCTGTCAGCCTTCCATCTGTGCACAAACTTATCTCGTGCCCTCATTGGTCATGTGCGCGTTTGTGTGTGTTGGAGGAGGGGCTCTGTAAGGAAGTAGCAGATTTCTTCGGGCTGCTTATTTTCAAATTCTAGCGCACTCCAGCTGGTTTCTCCAAAATTACCTACCCCACCTTTAAATGAAACATGTGAAATATTTCTACAGTCTCCACTAATGCAGGTATTTTCTATTAACATCTGTCCGTTAGCCAAAGTCAGTGCATGAAAATAACTTGCATGAGAGATTTCCCAGGCATTTTTTAATAAAGAATTTGTTGAAATAATTATCATGCTAAAGATATTGTTGCCATAGTGAAAATATTGACAGGTTGAAAATATCGACAGGTTGTTCATGAAGTGAGCTCCAGTGTTGCTGTAAAGAACAGGAAGCACTGAGCCATGACTTTGATTTATCAAAAAGATATTTCTTGGCGAGCATTAGATGGGCTCATGATAGAACGATGTTTCTTCATTTTCCGAAGTGGACAGACGCCATCAAACACGACGTTGTGTCAGTGAAAGGAGCGTGATGCACATTGTCTTTCAGCAGGGTTAACCGTGACTCTTGGGCCCCAAGTTGTTCCAGATGGGTCAAAGGTTAACTGATTTGGTGAGGGTTGTCTCCGGGGGTCTGATTGGGAAGCTGACGGCCCTGTGAGTGTCCTCTGTAAAGTGCAGTCCTGTGTCACATACTGACACACTCTTGTTTGCCTTGAGTACCATTGGGTCCTCGGCTGTGAAAAAAACAAACCTGACTGTCTGAAAAAACTCTCACCATGTCTAGTCCTGTGTTCTCCACCTGAGCTGGATAAATTCAGTCACGGTGAAAACACAAGCGGGATGCAGCATCAACAGAGGTGTTTTGCTTCCTGTATCTATTGATTATTTGTGATTGTAGCCTGTTTTTTTATTTTGCCACCGAATCACACCGGAACCTAGATGACAGCCTTCATCTCGGCTCAGGATTCACACGACCATGCTTTGTACCTTGTTCGTACACAGTTATGTGACAAATGCACATGGTCCGCATGGCTTTTGCTTTGCATCACCACTGCCTGTGTATGTGTGTGTCATGTGTTTGTTGTTGTGGAGGGGTATGGAGGCTTGCGGTGAGCCTTCTCCCCTCCAGCTGAAACCTGTCAGTCCCCCAGGGGAGCGGGGCCCAGGTTTACAGGACAGCTGAGGCAGCCCTGACAGCCCGGCTCATCTCGTTTGGAGCAAGGCATGCCGCTCTGCTGCTTGCTGCCTGGACAGGATTTGTTCCCTTCCTGCCACTTTACATCCACAAGCTCTACATTTAATTAGAATCACTTGTCATGTCTCGTATATCACCTGGGCCTCGTGGTGTCAGCTGTCAGCCAAAGAAATGCGATAGTTATTCATTGCTCTGTGGAAGTGTAACAGCAAGGTCACAGGACAGAATGCACCTTGAGCTAACTGTACTTAATGTTCATGTGTGGCTGCACAGCGTGTGAGGTGTACAACACATCACATTTCTCAAATACTGATTTTGTTTTTGCAACATCCACACTATTATATTAATTATTAGGTTGCAATGCTAATGGTAGTCGATGGGTGGGCACTCCGGGGTTGAGTGGACTTTTAGAGGCAATTAGTGGGTATTGGCTTGTGTTGCAGCTTGGACTATCTGAGATTATTTTCTGTAGAGCTGGATGAAGCCCAAAAAGTACAAAGAGGTAACCAGGCAACTAAATGGCTCCAGGGGCATGCAAGCATTATTTACATGAGACCCTGTGCCAAGATAATGCATACAGGATAGATGTAGAAACCTGTGACCTGTGCTCACATCTGTGTGGGGTCTGCATTTTAAACCGCTCACCAGAGATCCCTTCTCATTGGACATTCCCCTCTGTCTGATGTCGGTTCAGGCAGCACCATGTATGTTTTTGCTTTGATAATGTTGTCCCTGTCACTTTAAATGGCTGTGTGTTTCCCCCCCCCAGTCCCTCTCTCGTTCTCTGTCTTCCTCTCTGTCTGTCTGTCTCACTCTCTCCCCCTGCTTTAACAGCCTGGTTATATAACTCCCTTTTCTCTCAGACATCCCAGAGCTCTTGCAGTCAGCTGACAGCACCCAAATGTCTGCTGGTAAACACACTGCTTTCTGTCTTTTCTCTCTCCTGATTTTTTCCCCCTTCCTCTTTTCCCCTCCTAGTCCTTACTCCTCGGCGATTAGGGATTGATTCTCTCCTCTGTCCCTCTGCCTCCTCTTCCATTGGTCGAGCTCCATATCCCCAGGCCAGTTTCCACATATTAGCACCCGAGGCCAGGGGAGGCGGGCAGATACGCATTGCCTGCCATGGCCCATGGATCCTGCAAGCCAGTGAAAAATGAGCTTTGGAGAGGCAATAAATTGCATCCAATTTAGAGATGAAGGCAGAAATAAATTTCTTTTTTCTGAAGTCTGAAGAAAGGGGGGAAAAAAGCCCCCAGATAATTTCAGTTCCATCTTTTTTATGTGAACATTTATTTTGAAATATCCTTTTTGTGTTGTTTGAATTCATCAAATAATGATATGTCTGCACTTTAGATTGCCTTTTTTATGTTTTAGCAGGTTAGGAATGTAATCATTCTTGTCTTCGCTGACGTGTTTTGCATCTCACTTGAAATGCGCGTGAGTCAGAGGAGACATTTTGAAAAGATACATTTATCAGACATGATTTTGAAAACCGACACACACACACTAACATACTCCCTCCCCGTTTCTCATCATTGCATTATCCTAAATGAACTGTCCAAGAGGCTTAGGCTCTTTCAGCTCAGTGCTGCAGAAGTCTGTTAGAATCAGAGTGTGTGAGGTAGTTTCAGAAATGATGAAAGGAAGGTCTAGTGTAGTAATGACCACATCTATATTCTACCTCTCCTGTACACCATCTCCTGTACACCGCCTGCTCCTCAAATGTTTTGCAAAGCCTCCATTCTTCATGGTACCTCCTTAAATTGCTCCTGAGGTAATGAAGAACTTAACACAAACACTTCAGTCTGTAAAGCTTGCATCAACAGTATAAGCCAATGGACAGCCTATCACTTATTTTCCCTCTGGTGATGTGCAAGCCTCCTATTAGTCTCTGAAGCCCAAACTCCAGGCTGAGATGTTTCCCTTTGTGTTCAGGTAGAGAGAGTGTTGTGTGCCAGTGCTTTCCTGTGTATTACCCGGCCTGCCAAAAACACAGTGGAAGAGACATGGGGGGGATACACTCTGGAGAATTGCATCCCATTCTGTTTTCCTTTTCTCAGTTTTTTCTTTTTCCAAGAGATGTTTCTTCTCAGTTAAAAGGCTATGTTTCTCAACACCATTTCAATGTGCTGACACCCCAACTGTGAGGTGTTGAAATTGGCGAAAAAAAAAACATTGTCAGCGCTCGGTGTTGCGGTGCCAGCGAACTCCAAAAGTACAACATGAAAAGGGTGATTTTGTGTATGTTGGAGTGTATTTACCGACAACATCGCCATGCTGTTACTCATCACGTACTTCACCCTAGGAGATGAATAGTGTGCAAATGGGCAAACATTCTTTGTTTGCTTTTCACTCTGACAGTATGTACTTTGGATCACATAGTAATGTTTTGTTTTGCAGCCAAATACATTTACAGTGCTAAGCTTTAGATTGTTTGTCCTCCGTGTTAGTTATATTATGTTCCCACTCTCTGGGATCTTTAATGGAAAAGTAAAACCTGCTACATGAAATTATAAGGAAATACAAAATCGCCATATCAAACAGCTTTCTCTGAAGTATGCGCATCATGTCTTTTAAGTTGCATTATGTCAACAGTTTTGCTGTCTTGTAGCTGATGCTGCAATGTACCACAGGCCTGTGCTGTTCACCTAAGCAGGCAGTTAGCTAAGCTCAGCTGATTAATAAATAACCATGCCAAGGTCTTGGATCAGTGCACCTCTAATGTGCTCAGACTCACTGCCTTGTTCCTGTTGCGTCTATATTCTGCTTGGCTTCGTAAATGCAAAGGAGGGGTGGGGTATTTTTGCTGTCTATCAGCATGTCGTAGGGGGCGTCTCAGCATGTAGTCATCAAAGCCCGCTGTGGCATGAGCTCCCCTCATCCTGCCGTGTTTGTCTCTCTACATGGCCAAACGCAATTGGACGTGAGCTCCCCGTAGCTAACCCCCCCCTCCCACTCTTCGACCCAACCCCCCCTGCTGTCCTCTCCTCCCTTCGCTCGTGTAAATTATGTAAGTGCAGGGGGAGCAGCGGTGATAAGGCATACAGTAGTGGCATTTCACTTACCAGGGTTGTAAGCTGCACATGTGAGCCCACCAGCTCGCTGCCTGCCCCATAGCACGGTCTGCCTGTCGCTGCAGCTACATGCAGACCAAATGCATTTTTAACCGGGGGTTTCCAGAGCAGGATGGCTAGACATGGTGCAGAAGACATGGGGTTAGTGGGTTCACCTCAATGACTGTTCTCCAGTTAGGGGCTGACATCTTTAAATGTGCTGTCTGTGTATTGTGTAGCCATGCAGGGGAATTCTCCCTCTCTCCCCACAGCTCAGACCGGGCTCTGGCTCTGCATTCAGCCCCTCTCATAAAATAACAATAGAGTAGCACTTTAAAACGCAGACCTCACAGAAGATGAGCAGTCGGCTCCTACTAGCAAGACAGATGGACTTTTATACTAAGGCTTTCCACTGCTTTTTTGAATGTGTTATGGATTATTTGATATATAATTGAAACATTTTATTATCCTACAACAGATTAAGTGTATCAAGTATTAAATATCCACTCTTACAGTTCTAGTTGATTATGTCCTCTAAATATCCTTCTTGTTCTTCAAAGTTGGTCTTTTGGGCAAATAACTTACCGTATGTAACTGTGCTGAGTACACACACACTCCATCTCTGTCTGTAGTTGTTTCTTTCATCCATACACACACACACACACACACACACACACACACACACACACACACACACACACACACACACACACACACACACACACACACCACACACACCGTACATATACAGGAGCTTAGCCAAAGACACAAAAATGAAACTCAAACTTTACAATAGGGATGATTCCATTCCAATCGGTTGTTTGATTATTTGAATGAAAAATTCCGGTGATCACTTTATTATTAATGAATGATAATATACATTACCTGGCTTCAGCTTGGATATAGTCTGTCGGTCAAACAATATAAGACATTTTAAAGACGTCATCTTGGACAATTAATTAATCGAAAAACTACAACATGAAGTCAATTATTGGTTTCAGTCCTACAAATCAGAACACAAATATGTATTTACCCCCTATCTCATCATCAACTTTCTTTAAACCCTGTCCTTACAGTCAGCTTTATAACATTTAGCTCATCTTGTCTTCCTCTCCGTTGGCGAGACCTCTTATTGTGTTTTTACACAACAGGATTCTCTCACTGTTTGGATACAGTTAATATGAAACCACAGGTCCTCTTCCCTCTGTAGTCTGACCTAAAGTACTATTGAGCTTGACTTAGCTGTCTAATGGCCGGTCTGAACTGTTGCTCTGTTGTTGCTCTGTAGATGAGTAGGAGGTAACTGACAATCCCTGTATTTCTGATCATCCACCTGCTCTGTGAATTGCTATAAGTAAGTGTGTCCCATCTGCCAGTCAGAAATCAATAGGCGCTCTTCACGCCGGGCTGAGTTCGTCTGCGTTCTGAGGAATAATTAAACCATGGTGACTAATGCTGTTTAAGGAATGCCTCTCTTACATAAATCAATAGTTCTTATTCCTCTCTCCTCCTTTCCCTCTTTCTCACACTCCCTCGCTCCTTCTCCTCCTTTCCCTCTTTCTCACACTCCCTCGCTCCTTCTCCTCCCCCTGCTCTTTCCGTGTGTGTTTATGTGTGAATGTGAGTGCATGTGTGTGTGTTTGTGTGTTTATTACAGCAGTCAAAGTTCTCTTTTGTGCTTGTAGGTCAGTGTGTCACTGTGCCATGGCCATGATGCTTACACGTTTTGACAACCTCTGAGTGGAGAGAAAAAATGTAATTCTCCTCCCCCCAAAAGCAAGACACATGCAATAGATTCAATTGTTAAACTGGACATGGTAACTGTGTGTCTCCTCTCATTAACCCCGCACACAGGGGTCAAAACTAGGAACAAAAGAGCATGCATGTGTTTAGGCTGCTTGTTCAAGTCTCTGCTGCCCAACAACAGAGGCAGAATACATGTGTGTGAAATAATGCATGGTTATGAGTGAGCGCCATGCACACCTTTCCACCATATTAGGTTTTCATAATTGAATAAAACATGGAAGTGCTCTGAACATCCCCCTCAGAGGGAAATGGCAGTCAGTAAAGCATAGAAGCCAACTCAATAAAGAACTGCAAATGAATAAGTGATGAGAAGCAAAGTGTGGTTTATGAGAACCAGGGAGTGATTTACTCTAAAACAATATTTGAAACCACAGGTTGAATGAAGGGCAGTAATTACCTTGTGAAAGGAGGATAGTTGTGAAGTGGTTGCACCTCAGATGAATGGTTGTTGTGCTTGAGTCAGTCCTGTTCTTTTTTTTAACCGCCCGTTTTGACTGAATATCAAATCAAATGCAAACATGACCAGAGTAACATCTCTGTCAACCATATTTTCAGTTACACACACAGACAGACAGACAGACAGACAGACAGACAGACAGACAGACAGACAGACAGACAGACAGACAGACAGACAGACAGACAGACAGACAGACAGACAGACAGACAGACAGACAGACAGAGAGAGAGAGACCGGGGAAAGCTGGGAGAGGAGGTACACTGTGAAATATCCTGAAGGTCCTTGGCAGCATTAGAGAAAGGCCTGGGAGGTTAGGAAACATCAAATCAATGCATTGTAATGTGAATTGACTGCTGACTTTGATCATCTGCCTTGGGAGTGCTTTAGCATTGAGTGCTGTCACAGTGACTGGGTTAAGCAAATATGGCATGGGCTGAAATGTAGAGAGATGGGGAGAAAGAGACAGGTTAGAATGGGAGTGAGAAAAAAGGGATATTTGATGCCTGGCTATCATCAGAGAGTAATGGGCACATTAAAATGCAATGTCGGCTTGGTAAATGGCATACTGTGTAGATGTTATGCATAGTTAAATTGATTCATAATTGTAGATGGTGAATATATATATAAATTAAATGGGAAGGTGTTTCTTAATAGAATAATCACACATTTACTACTGTCTGTTAGTGCTGTGTATTTCTTTCTTTCCAAAGTGGTTAAAAAAAAAAAGTTTAATCCCAGACCCAACCGTATTTCTGTGCAGACAGCTGACACCCTCTTCTTAGCTCCTGCCAAAATGATGGGTCAGCCCTGCTTAGTGTCAGAAGCTGCTGATATCCTAGCTCTGAAAGTGGAAATGCTCTTAAGCTTTTCTCCAATAATGGAGTGGCCAGTCTAATCTTGCCCTCTCTGAGTGAGAGCAGGTAAGGCAGCCAGTTTGTACCAGAACACTCTGACCCGTGCTGTGGCACTACACTGCCCAGATTACAGTGCAGTGCAAGAGTGGCATCCTCGATCTTTTGCCCCTGTCAGCTGCACCATGCCGTATCCTCAGGAGGGTGTCCCTCTTACATAAGGCACACAGTGGGAGGACTTTGTTTGGGATGTAGAAGCCTTGTTGTTAATGCTCTAGCTGTTATATATTTCTGATTAAAATATGCAAATGTGATTCACGGAAAACAGTTGAAATAGTTTTCTCATCTGTAGGGTCGCTATACTATATGTTTGTGTTCTTTGCTAAAAAAATAAATAAAAATACAGGCAAACTGATGGAGATGGACAGAGATAGCTTAGATTGAGTGTTTGGCACAAAAAAACAGTACAGTTATGTCACGGTGACAAAGAAAATATGAGGGCGGGTAGACGCCGTACAGGAAGAGAGAGATTCCTTGACTCAAGCTGCAAAGAGCCGCCCAAAACCTCTTGTCACTGTATGAAAAGAATGGCAAGACGACCCGTAGGTATTGGGCTGCTAGGTGCATCTCCTAACAAGCTAACTGTTCAAAGGCTTTTTAGTGCTCTAGAGAACATGAAAGGCATGTTTAAAAATTTAAAAGCCCGATCTGTTCCAGTGCTATGGAGCGGCAGAGGGAAGCAGATTTTTACGTCGCCATAATTCCCTAGTTGCTTGCTTTGTAAATTAATTAAGATGTTTATGACAGCTGCTTGCACCTAATGGAATGTTTATAGACTATGCTATTAATTATTACTGCCGGCCACGGCTGCAAGCTTTCATATTGGATGTATGGCTGCGGCTGCATTATAGTCGCTCACAGCCTAAACCTCAGACCCCTCTTGACTCATTGCATTGAGTGTCAGTGGGCTGTCTATGCATAGGTTGTGGATGTCTGTAATGCGTATCGGGCCATTTGTTTATACTGTATGCTCTTCTTACTACAGTATGCGTCTGGCCGTTTATATCACAATGTTGAAAGTAGCATGAAGGACATTATAACGTATATTTTTTTTATTAAATATTTGGCAGTATGACACACAGCCTTCCTGAAAACCTCAGGGAAGGTGCCTTTGTTTTGGCCAGCATTGGGATTGTTGTTGATGATTGGATGTTTCCCTCGTGTAAAACTCCTGCCCTCTGTCTCTTTCTGTAACCTGGCTGCAGGATGTTGTCTGCTGTGCCTCCTGGAACAATGCCCTGTTTTATTGTGTAACATTAGGAGGGTATATTACCGTGGTCATCTTCCTACTTAAAAAACACACAGGCCCTTCCTGTTACCTTGTCCAGTTGTTATAATAGGGTAAAGTGTACCATGAACTGTGACTGACCTCATGTGCCTGGAGGAAGTTTACTGGCTTGTCAACTTAGTGGATAATTGTTATTCTTTCAGAAAGAAACCATAAACATATCTACCGCAATGACTATGAGTGTGCAAATGCTTGTATTGCTAATTATAG
Organism: Gymnodraco acuticeps; assembly: GCF_902827175.1. Classification (NCBI taxonomy): domain Eukaryota; kingdom Metazoa; phylum Chordata; class Actinopteri; order Perciformes; family Bathydraconidae; genus Gymnodraco; species Gymnodraco acuticeps. Next base: position 2,537,570 of record NW_022990889.1, read on the forward strand.
TTCCTCTTTCATATGACTTCACCCCAAGTTCTTCCTCTGACAACGATATAAGAATAACGACATCGGGAAGCTTTGTACAACCTACATGATACAGTAGGCTGTTTTTAGATGCAGTATAAATGTATGCATTTTAAACTCACTGTATGAGGCTTATCGATTTTGATTGTGGGTGGTGATGTGGTCAATACATGAGAAGTGGGAAGATACTAAGTGCATTTTATTGAAGTACTGTATTTAATCATCATTCTGAGGGGCTTGGGTTGAATATTTTATTCATAAGCAACTATATACTACTCCACTACATTTCAGAATAAAATCTTACAAATATATCTAATAAAACGACCCAAAGGTGTTAACGGTGTATATACCCTTTGTTCATATATTTTAAAAATAAAAGCTTAGCTTTCTAGTGTTGATGGGGGAAAACAATCTTTATCAAACTGAGCCTCCACCCAGGATTCTTTGTGACATCCAGCTACCCAAGAGTCAATGGGGCGAATGAATAACATAACACAGCTCCCTCTTTTGATTACACCATGTATCCCTCTATCCCCGCAGAAGTGAGGCATCATGTCTTCGCTCTGAAGAGCTTTATCCTGTGTTATCCTCCGATTACATTTACATAGAGAATGCAGCGGGGAGGGAGAAGGCAACAAACTGAATCACACTCCACCTGCACCACAAGAGGCGATGTGTGAAATATGTATTCAGTCTTTCATCAACCTCTTTATCTGCTATGCATGGGTTATCCTCGCGTGTAAAGTCCTCTGTCGTGTTAGCTTTGAACAGGAAAGGAAACTGTGATCTGTGTTAATCATAGTCAGGCTCTGTGGCTGTCCCGTTATCACACATGTGTGTAATTACAGGATAGTTGTGCTTTAAGCATGGCTCTGTTGCCTGGCAAATGGAAGAGTGGCTCTACTGATGAACTCCCTGCTAATAGGACTACCTTTGATCTGCATGGAGCATGGAGGGCTTATAGAACTCGCAGGTTTTAATTATGAAATACATGAAAAATAGATGCTGCACTAAGTGCCGACCATGACTGCAGTGAATCATAGTAGCAGCACGCTCGCTAGTTTGCCTCTGCTCTTCCTTCCTTTCTGGCTTCCAGTGCTCACAAAAAACTATTTCGCTTTCCCTCATTTCGTTAATGTGGAGAAGCCAAAAAGACGAGTCTGTGATATTAATTAGTGGATTGACAGACATGTAATTTATCTCATAGGAAGTTTTCATTACATGGTAGGCTTCAGAGGGGCAGTTTGGCTTATTGGCAAGTGCTAAGACCAGACCTAATGGGGCTGCAGTTCCCTCCCTTTTGAGCAATTACAGCCAAGTCCTTATCAGCAGAGCCACGAGTCCACTGTTGTGGGACCTTGACTTCCAACACACTCACAAAGAGTGATCCTTCCCCATAGACCCTTGTTCATTAGACGAGTGTCTGCTGTACTGTACTTTACTGGATGAGAATTGAGACTGAATGAGTGAGGGTAATGAAAGGGTTGCAATATATTTCTGAGTCAGCCTTTATAGAGCTGATATTAGCTGACATTAGTTTGTCATCAAAGCTCTAGTCCCAGTTGATTATACAAGCGGGAGTGTGTGTTCAGTGTGTTTACAGACCTGGACAGCTTCGGTAACAGATTGTCACTTACTGTCAGATCACATATCAGATCACATGTCAACTCACCTGTTCTAATCCCATCTTTTATAGCTGCTATTCTTGAGATTATTTTAAATGCACACCAAGCTCGTACAGGGGAGTCAAATAAATACTCCATCTGTTAAACTTACATTAACCTTTTAGAAAAAGCTGCCTGCTGCTGTGGTTTCCTGAAGTAGATGGCCTGTGATTTACAGTATAGAAACACAAAATAGACGAACAATAACAAGCACATTTAAGCCAACTGTAGAATGAGATCCTCTTTATCTAAATGCAGTGTGCTGCGTCTTGTGAGTGTTCAAGCAATTCTGAACAAGTGAGCCCTAAGGGGCACATCTCTATTGGTCGACTGAAATACTCTTACAATTTATTGTGCATAACTGGAGTGTGTGCCTCAGGAGCTGTAGGTAATTGTATTCCCCTTCAGATTTACCTGTGCAGGGCTAAAGTAATCTAGTGTAATGTAAGTAGAAATATACAAGAGTTGTCCCTGGGGAAAGCTTCTGTTGGAGAGGCTGAGAAACCTCTAACCTCTGTTTTGAAATGGTTGCAATTATGTTGTATTTTTCTTTGTACATTGTGTAAATAATAAAATACTATAAAACCTCAATTATAGTTGTATCTAATAATTACACAGCTTGAAATAAGCATCCCTCTCTGACAACGTCTCCATTTGACATCTGTAGTTAAAGCCTTTTTATAAAAGTGTGTAAACTCACCCAGTGGTGGCCTATTCAGACTGCTGTAAAGTAAGCCAGGGTGGTCTGCTCAATGTGGTGTATCTTTATTTATGGTGCGGGCTGAAAGGCTATTGGGTTTCATGTATGGTTGAGGCAGGATCACTGGGAGATTACCGCTGGGCTGGGAACCACCAGCGCAGAGCATACACAGAGGCCTGCCTGTGCCCCTGGCCTCACTTTGACCAACGCTCTGGGCCTTCCTGCATCCGTCAGGCCCCCTGGGACCAGCCTGCACTCAGAGGAGAATTACTGTATAGTGCAGCTATAGCCAGGATCAGAGTGAACAACATCAGAGCAGCAGAAAGTGCTACATTTTGGCTTTTCACCTGTAGTAATGTACAGATTCGCACAACATAAAACTGAATGGCATGCCTCTGAGGTTTCGGATTGAGCGTCTCCTTTTTTTAGTTTGTAAATGTTCCAGTTTTTCTTCCTTCGCCATAGCCAACCTTCACTGGTCCTCTGAGCATGTTGCAGATGCATACTGGGTGTAGAGAGCGTAATGATAATATTAGACCGACACTGATGTGAACCATACTCTTTAGACTAGTAACTGTTGGCACAATGTTAAAGCCTTGGACATTGAGTCGATTTTGGATCGTCTAATTTTTCAAAGCTCTCAGCTAGTGAACCTGTGCAGCAATGTCTTACCAATAACAATAGCACTTATCGCAGTGTTCCCTGCGGTACAATTAAAATTCCGTCAGAGTCTTCAATCTGCCTCCCAGCCATGCCTGCTGTTTCTCGGCCCTCCTGGGCCACGTCAATTCCTCTGCTGCAATGTATAATTCACGAGCCACCAAACAGCACTGAGGACTCACCTGGAGACTAACAGGCCCAGCAATGCAGAACTGCACAGGGGGAGAGATTGTACATGAGACCTGGGAGACATGTGTAGGGAGCGAGGTGCGTGTGACATGGTACCTCAAGTCGGCCCAGGCTTCTATGATCTCAGGGTCACCCTAATAACATCGCCTCTCCGTTGGGATCTTTAGACTTCTTGTCTTCCTCAGTGAGACATCTATGCTTTTTTTTCTGCCCTTTCTGCTTTCGTCTTCTGAAAGACAATTGTGGTGTCCTCTAAAACTAAATTGGATGTATATCTTCTATTTGCAGACAATTCCATAGTGATGCATTGGAGTAACCTGTGGAGTCTCTGAGTGGTTGCTTTTAGTTAAAACCAATTAGAAATGACCAGAAATAACAGCGCCTGGAGACAGAGAAGTCATTTTTCTCTTGAGCCTCCCCAGAGAGTTGGCCTCTCCATGGATTAAGTGTTTTAGTATATTAGGGGGCAGCTGATTAGAATCATTGTGCTTTTTTAATCATTACATTTTTTTGCATTTATGGTTTATAGCAGTAAAATAACTAATAAGGCTAAGTGTGTCACTGCAAAAAGGAGAATTGTTTAAATGACTTTGTGTATGAAACTTGGCCTTCCCAAAGACAGTTAAAGTTAGAACAGCACAGAGGTCCTAGAATCAGCCCATCCATCTTGTTGTATGACTTTTGATAAGATGAGTTACATTATGGTAAGAGTAACTTTGGATCTTATCCTTGTACATATGCTGCACTTTACGCTGTTCAACCTTATTTTATTAAATACATATTAAATACATGTAAACATGCCTAAACAGACTACCTAAACAAGTCACCTAATGAATATTCTAGTTTATTTCAAGCCTGAATTGGTCCTAAATTATATTTGTACAGCACCAATAATAACAGCAAAACATGTTTTCTGAGGCTTATGGTGGCTGCGAAGAGAAACACATTCATTGCTTCTAATTATTTTCTCTCAGGAATGTAGCAGCAATTTGTCAGTCGGGCAGGGAGCAGCACTTACAAGATGGACTACTGAACGTGGCTAAATCTATCATTCCTAAGATGACCATGGCTTAGGCACCATCATTAACCAGCAACCTCAGGAGTAGCCTAAAATTAACATTCCCATACAACTACCATCATTAAGACAGGACAATAACCAAACCTCCTCCTTATAACTTTTTTTTACAGGTCTTATTAACTGTATGGACTGTGTACTGTTGGTATTCTCCGAGGCCTTCGGTATTGACCTGTAGGTGTCTATCCCGTCCCTCACTGGGCCCTCGTCGGCTCTTCCTGCATCTGGGCCGTTGCGCTGGCTGTGTCCTTGTGTGCGTCGGGTGTGCATCAGTGGCATGTGGAGCAGGCGGCCGGAAGCGAGCCTCCCTGTCTCCCCAGACTGAACAGTGAATGAGGATAAGTGAGGAGCGCCAGTCAATGAATCAAGCAGCAGGAAGGGAGCAGCCAGGGGGAGAGTGTGACGTCCCCACGGGAGAGGCCTCGCATTAGGAACTTCCTCGTCTGTGTGTTTCTGGCACAGGTTAAATGGATCGCTCCCATTAGCGTGCTGAGAGGACAGCTCCATTATATGAAGGAGACTGTAACTTTGAATGTCACGGTGCAACAACCCCAGAGCACGCCTCGTCTCCCAGGGAGGCAGGGTGACAATAACCATCCATGATAATCATTCCCTGTCAGGCTTTAAGGAACCTGAAATTATGACGTACAGCCTGCCATGTGCCTCAGACTTCATTACAGCGCTGTCACTTTGAGACGCCGGCGACGGCACGGCGCTCTACAGCCGGTTGCAGCACTGTGGCTGCCAAAACCCAGACTCACTCTCCTCCTGTCTAAGTGGCATGTTTACAGGATGTGTGCCCCCCTGCAGATAGATGTGGTGGAGGTCACCTGCACAGTTCCTCTCTTCCTCCATAGCATAGGCGATGTCTCATGAGAACATATGCTGAATTGTTTACCAATGCTAGAGAAAATAGACTGATCAAAGGCCAAACAGTGACAACTTTCCCTCCTTCCATTGTGACAAATGGTAATGTGGAAATTAGAATTCAGCTGCTCGTGCAGACAACAGGTTTGCCTTTTAACTTCAATATCTTTAGTACCTGTAGAAATAATCTCCCCAAAGCACATTGCTGTTTATTTACGTTGATACTTAAGTTGAAAGCATGTTTACAGCAGCCTGTTAATCAGCCAAGGAGAGATTCACCTCCACAGTGACCTCTGAACCTGCCATCCAGTGGAGAAGACATGAGCTGGCAGGCATTGCCAATGTCAGCGCCCAGAGCAAACTCCTTCTTCCTCACCGCCTGACTCACTCATTGGCTTTGTGGCCCCTTCTCCTTGCCACCTCCAATCACAGTGCCCTGAATGACACACAGAGGAGGAAGTGGGCCCACTAAACGCCCCTCCTGTTCCTATAACCTGCATAGCAACAGGCCAAATGTGCCTTTGCTGTAAAAGGATAGAATTGAGGGTTTCTCTGCAACGCATTTATGAAAGGGATTGTTTTCATATAATTAGGTGTTCATGATGCTGCGTGTGAGAGCCAAACTACATTTGTCAGGGCTCCTTATTAGATAGACACACACACTCTAACACACACACTCACAGAACATGCTTTGGTTGTGTTGGCTGAGTTTCTTTTGGAAGTTTGTGATTTATAATATGTCTTTCTGTGAATCTGTTTCTTTATTGACTTATTAAAAAACCTTCTAAAAGTATGCTGCAGAGTTTCTGACCAGTAAATGCAAAGTAGATAAATCATTTGTTTTTCTAGCACAGGCATGAGGACACACTTGCACACCACAAGCATGGTGTTGATGTGGTACACATTTCTGCTGACTGAAGAGGGTATTGCATTTTTGCAATAACACGCCACAACAGTAGCATGGCGGACAAATAAGAGAGGCAAAATGTATCGCTGGAAGATTAAAACAAAGCAGGTTTCAAATGGTTTTTCTTCTAATTTGTATTTGGTGGAACATACTGTACACAATCCTTTGAGTAAAGAAACGTCCAAAGATCAGTAAACAAAACTGTGTTTGTTTCCACAAATAATTCTCCAGGGTAGTTTAACAGTAAATATTCCTCCTGAAATAGTTTTGACCTCATGTAGTTTTTAGATATAGGATTTTAACCATTGTGCGGTAAATTTAAGTTAACTAAGTATCAGAATTACACTTTAATGAACATTTCTAGTGGGCTTCATTGTATTTAAAAGGATATATAATGATTATTATGGTTGTTTATGTACTGCATCTTTAAAGTAGCTTTGAAGATCTGAGGTTTTCATGACAATTCACAGTGCCAGATAAATGTAGACTTTATCAGTTCCCCAGCCTGTGACAGCAGACAGCTCTTGAGTATCTTCAGTGTGGTCTCTGTGGCTAGCATTGGGCGAAAGCACACATTTATAGTAAACACTCTCTCTCACGCAGACCTGTGTGTCTTTCACTTCCTTTGTTAAAAACATTTTGCAAAGCAGATGGTGGTTTACAACTTCAAGATCTATGGGTCGCACTAAAGACACTCAGGCTATTTTTTTCAATTATGTGTCCCATTTTATATGAAATAATTTGCCTATTATTAAATAATAACTGATTGTTCCAGGCTCCCCTAAAATAGTCTGTGAATGTCTGCATGTTGTGTCTGTAACAATGCTTGACAAACAGCCAGGAAAAAGCTGCTTATTTGCTATTTCCTTCTAATACAGTTTCCACTAAGCACACCAGCTATGTTCCTTACATGGTCTAAGAGGTTGTCTCACCCATCAAAACAAAGAGCCAGTTAACTGCTTGATACAAGCTTTTACAGTTGCCTTGCTTGCAGCACCTTGAGACCACGGCTCTTTAATGAACCATCAGCCCTTGCTGGCATCCATGTCATTTGATTGAATTGTAAAATTAAGACTGGATTACTGTTTATTTTCTCCTTGCGTAATGTCACAGTTGGACAGAACAGAAGCTTTTGGCCCTGAGCACTGGAACAATGCTAGAGCTGTATCACAGACTGCTGGCCCCTAGGTGACTGTTTCCCTCTTTCTGCTCCATGGAGTTGATATTAGTTATGTGTTTCTGAGTGTATGTCTATAGGAGGCTGAAGGGCTTATTTGTTTTCCCCCCTCGTTGCTCTTTGACTCGTTTCCCCTCAAACGTGTCTGAAACATTGTTATCTCCGGCCAGACGCCTTTTTTACAGAGAGTTATTGAATCATGTCAACTCGCCGTCCCCCGAGTTTCAAATGCAAGCTGTAGAAAAATTAGCCATTGCTTCTGCATGACAAGTGGGATCTATTAGTGTGCTATCGCCCTGCAAAGCATGAGCATCCGACGGGCCGCTGGGGACCACGGCTGGCTGCTGGGGACCACGGCTGGCTGTGCGCTCGTCCGCGTCAGGCTCCTGGGGCATTAGACCAATGTTGCAGACAGGAGAAACAGCCGGAGCCACAGCAAGAACCAAAGTGGCTCACTCGATGAGTTGACACCCGAAGGGGCGAGGAAAGGCAGCATGAGCAGTGGCAGCCCCGCTCCACCTCAGCCACCGCCAGGTCTGACTCACAGCGCTCAGGCTTGCAACTTGTTTGATAAGCAGTTTGCAAAAACACACAACACTGCTTGTTCCTTATCTATGGTTTATCAAATATTTTCTACATCTACTCGTTTATATTGTCTCTCAGCTTGAGGTTTATATTAAACTGGTGAGTTTAATTGTAGGAAGACTAAAGATGATTATGATTTAGATCCCTCATCTTCTACGCCTCAGTGCTGATTTAATTGCAGCGCCGCTTGCTAATATGTTTGACCTTACTCTTATATGCAGTATAATTCTACATATATGGAAGGTTGTCTCATTGATTAAAATAATTACCGTCCAAATTCAAAACTACCTGCTTGGCTAAATGATTGGACTCTTTAATGGACTCCAGCACAGGCTTGTCTGGAAGTAATATTAGCCTTTAATGGCTGAATTTAGACAATGACATGACCCTGTTACTGCCTCGTGACATTGTCAGTGCTCTGCCTTTTATTACTTATTAAAGCTTTCGAGATCATGAACGTTTGCAATTTTTCTTGAAAAGGATAACTAGTCTATGATTTTCTGTCTAGAGGGGTTGATTTTAATGGTGCAAAAATATTATTTTATCAGGAAAGGTGTCACACTAAGGTCTGTTTTGGGTCTTTTTAATTTTCCTAGTAAATGACTCATTAATATAATCCGAAGTTACTTTGCCTCTGTGATTATTTCAATTTGATTGTAATGCTTTTGATTCTCTTATCAATCACAATCTTCTTAAAATAATAATAAACCATTCACAGCTTCCTTGTCTTTTAAATGTGCATGCAAATATGTTCCTGTTATTCTGACTTCATTTGTCTTTGATTGTTTTGATTTATGCTTATGTGTTGTGCTTTTTTTATATGTTTTTTGTACATTATTGTATACATTGAAAATAGATCCTAATTTCAATGAGACTACTTGATTAAATAAAGGATTAAAACACCAACATTGAGATCAAAGTGCCTCCATCCAGCTCTGGGCCAAAGGCTTAGTCATGTGCTCAGGTCCAATCAGTGTGACTGCCCAGCAGAATTAGCATTCCAAATGTAGTTTGTTTTAGTATAATTTTGTATTCATTGCCCGCAGAGGATAGAGTTTCACCACCTTGTCGTGGATGTTGATGTAGCATGGCCTCAGGTCAGACACCAGCATACACAAATAATTGCCCTGGGCCTGCCACCTCGGTGACCTTGGACAGTGACAGTCTGTTGGACCACAGGGTCTACCTCTTCATCATCACCATCCTCACCCTCAGTTAGCCTTAAGCAGAGCTCCGTATAAAATATATTTTGTGCTACATATTTTACCGTTGTTTCCTATATATGCTTAATGGTTTCTTTGTTTTCTCTTTACAGGTATCTCAGTAACAAAGAAGACACATACCTGTGAGTACAAATGTTTTTTTGTAATTACTTTTCATTTCTGTTGTGCTACAATTTGAGGCTGTGAAAGTGTTGTTTGATTCTCAGAAAAGCTCTTCACACTAAATGGGAAGAAACAAATGTGCTGTGTTTCAATACAGTACAGTTGATAAGATCACCTTGGTTCTATCTCTGCTGACTCTTCTTTCATCAGTGCCTATATGCATATTGTAGCCTCACTAGTATTGCAATAAACCAATCCCTTCAATTATATCCGTGCCATCCGCTTCACTCTTTCGTATTTTTCTATCCTGGAGAGAATTTGATGATAACCCCAGAGGAAATTAAAATGCGATGCAGTCTCATGACTGTTTGATAATCATGCACAGTTAAATCAGACACTGTGCTGAAGCACCTCTTTGTTTTCTGCAAGGCCTTGCAGCTGAGCAACGCGGATGTGGTGTTGTGTGGTGGTTTGCAACTTCTAAGGCTGCATTAACTACCAAGAGTTTGTATTCTTCAAGCACAGATCATATCACTGCAATTGAAAGATACATACACAGTATATGACACGTCTCACATGTGAGATACAAGACTTCTTTGTGCACTACGAAAATAGTACACAGGCTTACGACTTGTCTAACCAACACTGCCTTTTCAATTTTAGTCAGCTCATGAAGAATTGATGAACAGACAAACCTGTAGAAATCAATGATTTCCAGGAGATTTGTAGTGTATTCTGACACGTGTGAAGTGCAATCGAAAAGTCAGGTAAAAATGCTTTTGTGTAGTGCACTGCAGTGTGTCTGTGTATGTGTGTGTGTACAGCTATGTGTGTGTGTTCATACCCCACTGTGTGAACGGAAGAAACTAGCCCTGAAGGCTATACTCTTTCCCTCTGATCACTCTGATGAAACTTCTGGAGACGGGAAGGCCAGAGGGCTTTTCTGTAAGAGCGGTCGGAGTGTTTCAGATATTGCGAGAGGCTGCATCTCGCCCCCTGTAAAACACCCCTGCTCTTTCTTACATCAGACAGAGGGGCAAAGGATATGATCTTCTACGCTAGACAGCTCTACCTTACTCAAACAGCCCATCAAAATAGCAGCATGATTGTGTGTTAAGCTATTTGCTTGTATGGAGGGTATGTGGTATTTAGGTTTTTGTGTGTGTGTGTGGCTGTGTGTGTCTGTGTGTGTGTGTGGGTGTGTGTGATGTGTGTGTGGTGGTGCTGTGGGTGTGTGTGTGGGTGATGTGTGTGTGTGTGTGTGTGTGTGTGTGTGTGTGTGTGTGTGTGTGTGTGGGTTGTGTGTGTGTGTGTGTGTGTGTGTGGGTGTGTGTGTGTGCTGTGGTGTCGCTGTGTGTGTGTGTGTGTGTGTGTGTGTGTGTGTGGGTGTGTGGTGTGTGTGTGTGTGTGTGTGTTTGTGTGGTGTGTGTGGTGTGTGTGTGTCAGAATATCTTCAAGGTAGAACAGAAACGCTTGACCCCACATTCCACCGCTCCACTATCTTAATTAGTGCAGCACTAAGCACCTCTACACCGGAAGGGGGCTCATATCAAAGAGCATGATTTAGGTGTCTTGGGTTCAAAGCCCTGGGCAGAGACTGGACTACGCTGTCTCATATCAGTGAGAAATATTCAAATCTTGTCCATGTGCGGAAATCAAAGTAAAGCCCCTTAACAAGTAGTTGATTGCTGTGCCTCACAGACAGGAAGCGGCTGTTAAACCTTGTCAGAGTTGTGTGCACAAGAAGAAGTTCAAGGGGCCAGTTAATGGCCATTGAGAATATGGAGGGGAGGTCTTTCTCAGAGAAGCCTAGTGATTAAATGGCTGCTGGAGTAATAATAAGGGACACCGCTCTGCCCTAATAATCGGGCTGTAGATCAATTTCCAGTGCACACTGCCACTCGTAATGTGAGCTTGGCAGTCATGCTTTTATGTGCATGTGTGTGCAAGTGTGTGTGTGTTTTAGGAGGTCTTCCTAGTCCAACCCAGACCACAGGGATGGGCCGTGTCTCTGACTAACTCCCCACTCTGCCTGAGTGATCAAACTGCTGGAAGCTCCCCGCCATGCCAGTCCCCTCATCAATATAAATTACAGGGGCAGCTGTTCACTGGCAGCCTCTCCTCTCCTCTCCTTTTCCTATCCTCTCCTTTTCCTATTTGCTCCTTTCCTCTCCTCCTTCTTTTTCCTCTTCCATCCACCAGGCTGGACTAATCACCAAGCCATCAGAAGGTGAAGCATGCTAGATGAAAACAGATACTTATATCATTGTGCCAATGACTGTGCTGTCGTCTCCCCACTCTGACTGTTAAAAGGACTTCAGTAGATTTACAGTGTGAGGCATCACCCTTTTTTCTTTCTCCCTTCTCACTTGTTTTTTTACTTCACCATAACGGGTGGTCCCTTGCCAGCTCTGTCTTTAACCACAAAGCTATAGTTCTCAGCAAGAAGTCAGCTGTGGTTTTCCTGTGAAGTTCTCTGACAGTTCTATATATGCTCTGTTGTATTGACTTAAGTAGAAATGGATGTGTCCCTTAAACTGCCTGGGACATGGTGATAGCAAAAGATCAAGGGCTTAGTTTTTGCATTGTAGTTTTACTTTGACGCCGGACACCAGATACACAGTGTCACCTTCTCCTACCTCAGCGAGGCAGCGTTGCTTATAGATGAGTGTCTGTTTGGACCTGTTGAGAGATATGGTGTGGAGCGGAGGATCAGATGCAGCAGCTGATTACTCTGAGATTATACGTCTCCCCTCTAATCTACCATCAGCAGTCTGGGACTCTGTCTCACAGCTCGAGAAGCAGAGCGCTAGCTAACGCTCTCACACAGGTCGTGTAGCCAGGATGCTCTTCCACGAACAGAGCAGATCTCCTGATTACCAACAGCTAATCCTCTCTCTCTCTCTCTCTCTCTCTTGCAGCTGTAGATGTACAATATACTGATGTCTGACTGACTATGATCAGTATATCAAGTTGCTTGTTTTTTTAAAGTATGCTTTATAACAGACTTGAAAATACATACAACATAAAAGTTTGCAATGCTAAACAAAACCTTACAATGTTTTAAGAAAACTTGTCCTGAAAACTATTGAGCTGAATTTTCAGTATTAACTCGTGCTGAAAAATGTTAGCATCCTAAACACACTTTAAATTAAACAAATATAATTCAAACAATATTCATTCATTGTCACTGTATTTTATTTTATTATATTTCACCGTGTCATTCTGCCAGTTCACTGTAGTAATGCGTGCTATACTGTATGTAGTGTGTGCTTGAGTTTAGTTTAGGAAAAGAGTGGCCAGAGGGAGGCAGTAGTACAAATGTAACTCCGGGAAGAGAGAAAAGAGACGGATGAGGCTTCCTCTCTGCAGTCTTACAGATACGTTGTAGAGGGTCCCAGTTTTTTCACCCTATATTTATCTCCATTTTGGTGACAGTCTCCTTACACTGATTGAGAAACATGGCCTCGCTCCTGCATCTTCATTTATTTGCAAGCAGCCTCTATTGAGTTTCTCTCGTCAGTCTCACATAGCAATAACACAACCAGTCTGTGTTAAAGGAACTAGATGATTTCGATTATTTTGCACTGTCTTCGAAAAACAGAGTGCAGAGTTATAGTGCAATGATATCAGTCATTGAGCATACTCAACGTTATAAAGCAAGAGTTTGTTGATTTCATGTCTTTATGCATTTGCGTTTTCTCTCATAAAAGTAGTGTATGTTTGGAACAATATACTAACAGCATTATTCATCTCAATAATACTCTTTGTGATCACATAGCTCAATGGCAGCTTTTCCCTCCGTAAAGCATCTGAGAATGTGGAATGCATTGGCTCTGCGAATTATGATATTTTCAGTTAATCAAACATGAGATTTATGGTGCTTAATAGTGCTGTACATTGCCAATTTAGGAGAATAATATGTCCCAGTTGCTGTCTAATTTTGCTTGGCAACAGGCGCACTCCTGTGGAATCGCCTGAAGCGGTGTGAGTTGTCTCTGCATAGCTCAGTGTTCCATGCTCAGTGGCTGTTTGAAGGTATTTCATCACATTGTTGCCTTGATTCAGCTCTGTGGGGATTTGTTAGTTGCACTCATGTGGGAAGTGCATCCAGTACATTGTTAAGCTATGGCTGATAATGAAGATCAGCCAGCCAGAGTCCCCTGAGCTACGCACAGAGAGAGATAGTCTGGTGAGACGCACAGCACAGACATAGTGGAGCAGGACGAGCACACACAGCAGTACACACAGACGCAGAGGAATCATCAGCACAAAGCATACAACACTGAGCTGTGCTGTAGTGTATTAGAGAAAGAAACACAATACAATAGCGAATTAGATTATTATCATATATGTTATACTCTGTTGTTCTTATACGAAACATTACTCAAAGTTTGTAAAATTGGAATTATTATGTTTAAAGGTTGTTTGAGCAACGATGACAATATTTTAATGTTGTATCCTTTTTTGTTAGGATTGAAATTGGTAGTGCGAGGCCCCAGTAAGCACAGCCACTCTTCGTTATTTGATTCTCAGCATGGTACCAGAACTCCTTGTTTCCTTTTCTCCCAGAGCAACATTGACCGCTTAAATTGACACAATCTTTTTCTCCCTCTGTACTGTAGGTTATGTTTCATCTTACTCTATTTGTTTGTGCCACGAAAAGAGTATTCTTTTTGGACATTTTGGTATAATCTATAATAGACAGCTATTTTTTTTCTGAAATAGGTCAGTGTAATCACAACAGTGAGCGATGGACAGTCACTGTAAAAGGGAAATCAATAGAGCTATCTATTTGTCGTAAACCAGGCCAGCGTGATTTTTCTCAATTCGTCCTCTGCTTCCATACTCTTTCCTCTCCAACACAATATGGCAGGTTGTCGTTTTTCAGTATTTGCAATTTTGTAAAATTGCAAATGGCCTTTGTACATGCCTCTTTTCTTTTTGCATATGTTTCTCTGGGTATGGAAGCTTCTTTTTTGTATCACCTCCTGGGGGCCCAGGGTGTTTTATAAGGAGGAGAATGGTAAGGAGAACTGTAGGGGTGCACGGCTGCTTTTTTGTGAGGGGGCTCTGCTTTTGTTGGCTCCTAATCTGGTTCTTCTCTTGGTGCCGGCTCTTTCAGAGAATTTGAGCCGGAGCGAAGAGAGGCCTCGTCAGCTTTTCCTCACCCTTACTCTTTTGTGTCTCAACGAAAACTGAAAGGCCCTGTCTTGAAGTGTTGTCAGACCGGAAAACAAGAGTAAGTGACATGTGACAAGGACACAATGCTTGGCTGGGCCAGCCAAAGTAAGTGGCCCCATCTGCTGCGAGCGATTTCTCTTCTGCCGCCTGTCTGCCACCTCAGGTGAGAGGGGCCGGGGGCTAGGCGGGGAACGTGGCGTCTGCCAGGCGAAGCAGTTGGCATGGCTGGAAGGGCACGGACGGCCCGGCGCTCACGGCGGCAAACAGTCGGCCAGACTTTGCACGAGCGCAGGTTATCCGTCACTCATCAGGTTTCCGATGTCTCATCACTTTCCCATGGTGTACACAAAATCAGCGCAGGACAAGAGTGTCAGCATGTAATGAAAGGTTTGATTCATGGAGGGCGACAGAGGCGGAGGTCATGGAGCTCCTCCAGATATGATCCTGACTGATGCTGATGGGGAAGCTTTAAGATGTGGGCCATAATTAAATGTCCTTGTGCCATCATCAAGTTCCTCAGTCACAGCGATACATATTGACTATCTCCTTCTCGGAGCTTATCACTCTGACCAGCATGTATCTGATATTAATGGTCTTCACTTCTCACTGGACTGAACTTTGAGACAGAATTAGACTAAAGTGAAGTGGAACAAAATAAAAACTCTTATCAGAAATATCCCATTGTGGATTTTAAGGATGGGAAAACTCTGATGCAATATTACGCATGAATAAAGACGGGTACAATTTACATATATAATTTCATTCCTGAATTATTCAAAAGAATGTTGTTGAATAAACCATGCAACGAGTAAGGTGTCCCATATAATAAAATATTTTTGAAATATCTTGTAAGCACCATTTCAAGAACAATCAGAATTGTCACAGTGCAGCAAAGAAAAAAGAATATTTTTTTGGGACAAAACACGACAAAATAGACTGTTTGTATACCCAGCATGAAATGTTTATTTAAACTTAATTAGATACATTCAAAGTGAGGATCACATCTTTCTGGCAAATAATGTCATTCTACTCAGACACTAAAGAAGAAGAAAACAAAGTTACATCGACAGAGAAGAAAGCAGACGTGCTCACAAAAGCTTTCGGTGATATTATACATTGACATTTGTGCTGATCGCATTGTGCACATTTTGTTGAATCTGCTTTATTAGAGGAAGGCTGTTTTTTCCCCGTTGCTATTAATTTGTGTTTCTGTGGGTGTGCAGTGGGAGAACAGAGGGATGTGGTTAACCCATTGTGAAGTTAGCCGTCATCATTAAGATTCTACAGATAACAGGCATGCGGATTTCTCCTGCTCAGCATTATAGGATCCCAGACATCAAAGGCAGGTTTTTATTCTACTGTGTCTGCAGCAGAAGAGGAAAAAAAAGAGGAAAGGAGACATGGAGTCAGGAAAATAAGGCAAATTGGGAGAAGAGAGGAGAGCATGTATACCTGCGCGAGTCAGGTGACCCAGTGCTCTTTAATGTGTGTGTGTGCCACAGAGGGTCCCTCCTGCATAGTTAGCTCCTTGCTAAATTGACGTCCTCTCTGATTAAGTGGCACAGTCCTTTATAACGCCGCGGCCGACTGCAAGTTGGTTCACTTTAAAGATCATGTTCATTTCTCAACATGGTCATTAAAGTGCAGGTCTGCCTAATTCAAATCAAGTCACCTACATGTTTTTTCCCCTTTCCAACATGCAAAAGAATTGTCAGCTTATACTTTCGTCTAGCCTCTTTTGAAATCCAGTCTATGTAAAGGTACTGGCAACAGTGTTTGTACGAATCTTGTAATCATATTTCCAGTTCTACAACAATACAACATCACAATGAAGCGCCCCTTAATTCAGATGACTTTCTCTTTCAACTTGGCACCATTATGCTTTTGCCATTACATCACCGTGAGCTGTTCTTCAGTGAGAGTATTGAACGTACAAGAGAGAGAAATATGCTGTTCTCCAGTATTGTGCTGGATTACAGAATCAAGGTCGACTCACAAGACACAGAGCAGCATTATCCCTTAATCCTGTGTTTTGGTTTCAAATAGCCTTTTTACACCTAATCTTCACAAGTAAAATGACAAACATGAATACTGAGGTAGGTATTTAAATGTGCATTACCTGCTATGTTAAGGTCAAAGGCTTATGCTGACTTAGAGTGGCTCTGTATTCTGTAAAAGAACAGACGATCATGTGTTTGCCACTTATTTTGTTGCCTTGTATTACAGAAGTCTTGGGAGTCTTGTGATGAAATATCCCCAGGCGGTTTCAGATGGATAAGTCGAGAACTTTTCATCTTAACTATAAGTCATTTATTTGTTTTTCTCTAGATACATATTTTCTTCTTTTTTTTTTGTTGCTTTTACACTTAGTATTTTGAATGAAGATACCATTCCTCCTTGCATTAACCTCTCACTAAGTTTCACCTGGCCTGCTGTACTTGTGCGCTGTGCGGACAAGCATCCCTGAGTCAACAGATCTAGCGGGTACACCAGTTCCAGCCGAGGCAGTGCCCCCCCCCCCCCCTCTCCAGGTCTTACTGTGTCCGTCAGGCTCAGCTGTGGCAGAGCTGGAGGAAACTTAAAGGTGTTGTGAAAGACTAAAAGTGGGCCATCCGCTGCTGCCTCCTGTTGACCTACCTTGTTCAGAGGGTCCAGGTACAGACTGATGACAGGACTCCTCCTCAGCGGACCACATTACTAATGTGTGAGGGTGCAAGAGGAGCACACCCAGTGATGAATCACTCCCCTGCACCAATGGCATCCTCATAAGTCAAGAGGAAAAGTGTTGAGAGAGCGCCCAGTAAAAGAGCTCCTTCGTCCCGTCCACCATAGAGAAACTCCATCCAGGCGGCCCCATGTAGGGGAAGGGGGGGGGGCTAAGTGGTACAAGTCGCACATAGCCTGAAGATCTCCCTCAATCTTGAGAAAACATTAGTCCCTCTGGTGGTTCCCTTGTTTTATAAAGATCATAGAACTTAGGAAAAGTAACTTTCATGGTTCAACAGAGCCGCTTTTAATAAATGAGAGCAATCTACATTACGTTGATCTGGACTGCCTCAGCGGACCCTCTGCATTACCTGAAGTCACAGGGAGAACATTTAATATGTGTTAGTTTAAGCTAAAACCGTTTTCTTCTTAGGCTTTCTGCGCCGAGCAGTCACAGGAAACGGCTCTGCCTCATTACTCACTTTGGAGTTTCAATATAGAATAATGGTGGAATTGTTCAGCTTAAAAGCAGGAAAAATAAATGATATAAATGTTGGAAATAGATTTTCTTCTACTGAGAACTTCTTTAATAACACAAATATTGTACATTTGAGTTTTCTTTCTCTATGATCTTATTTTCTTCTATAGCCTTAAGCCAGAAGGTTAACTATTTTAGTTTACACGCCTACCTCCCCCAGAGCTTATGTCGGGCTATATTGGTGATGTTAGGGGAGTGTATAAGTTTGACGCTGGGTAATACATCACACACTCCAGGGGGTCTCCCTGGTATGCTCCTCAATAATGAAGTTCATTCGTTAACTTCTCCCTCAAAGGCCAAGCTCCCCTGCTGCCCTTTTCAACAGCTATCGCAACTCTTACTAGAGTCACACCACTAACAGAAAAAAGAAAAAAACACATAATCATGGTTTTCCCCTTGACAGGCTCAGTGGTTGCGTTTGCAGGGCATGAAGAATAAGCAGGTCCATTACCAATCCCTCATGCCTGGTTATAGCCATAATTATCACAGGGAGAATGACCTGCTCTGTTTGCTTTGCAGTGGAGGGGCTGCGCCTTCCTAATCACCTCCTCCTTCCCTCCTGCCGTCCTCCTGCCATGGAGATGGAGCTGGTTTTGGGGGAGTCTTGCCAGTTCATTAGAATTCACAGGGTTCCACCTCCCTGCCTAGCCAGGCTAAACCTCTCACACTGACTGCCATGCCTGCGATAATCTCCCCTCCTCGTTCCCTTTCGCTCCTTCTCTCTCTTTCCTCCTATCCCTTTCCATTCTGTCCCCAAGGGCAGCTTCGCACAAAGGAGATGCAGTGCAATTCATTGTTAAATCTGATTTCTATTGATCTATTGAAACATTGTTCCGTGAGATATATGATAGCACTCCAGCCGCGCTGATGATCCCTCCTTAACACTGCCTTTTCATCTGATAAACCAAATAAATAAACTGATTTATTCCAGGCACTAAAATTATAACCTTTGTTGAATGTATGAGGCGCACATTTTTTCAAGGCTGTATCAATCAACTGAACATCCAGTTCCAGTGAGCAGATTGTAAACACTGTTGTTGTTGTTGTTGCTGCTGCAGTGCCCACCGACAGGCAGAAATGGCATTTCACTTAGCTTAAATCGAGCAGAGAAATAACAGTGACAACTTAGCTGCCACGAAACAAAACATTGACTAAAAAGTAGGCCTTTTGATGTTTTAATTTAAGTGAAGTGCTTATTATATTGCTCACAGACTCTCGTCACCTGTGAATGTTAAGCAGGTATGCAAGTCTGCCTTTAATCATATGAAGTGTGGTCAGTCTGTGGAGGACACATTGGCTTTGTTACCACAGTGACAGTACTTAACATTTTTTTCTCTTTGACAAAACCATTTGATTGAATTGATTTGGAGGCTCCTATTTTTGTGTTTGTTCAGAAAAAAAAAGATTTAAATTATACTATAAATAACCGTGACAGTAAAACAAAAGGCTATAGCCCTGTCAACCACTCACTATAAGTACTGTGTTGTTGATTCACATTACATGACAGTTGACGGGTGTACACTTCACCTATGTAGGAATTAGATACTTTCATATTTCTTCCTTTTGACCCTGCTGTTCTATAAATATTGTGACTGTGTGTATGTGTGTTGAGTGACAGATAGAAATAGTGCTGAGCTGGCCCCGGGGTTGCTGGGTATATAAAGGAGGGCAGTGTATACAGTCACCTGATCAGAGTGTTACTGTTAAGATTGTAAAAAGCACAAGACTTACCTACAGCTGCTACCTTTTAGACTAGACACACTGCTTTGCTCCATGGAAAATCCATTAGCTGTAATGAGTTAACAGCATTCCCTGTAGCCACACAGAATAAACCCACAGCAGCTGCATGTAGTATGTTTTTAAACTCTCACTTCTCTTATTTAAACTTGTCTTTAAATGCAACCCCCAACAGTCCGCTGGACATAGTGTCCTCTATTTTCACTGAAATAGATATTCCCTTTGTTGTCTGGGTGATTTATTGAAGTCTTCCCACAAGTGGAAGCCCCCAGGAAATTGCCTGGAATGGCCCTAAATTGGTTTATGATTGTGTGATGTGGGCTGGTGCTGTTATGGTTCTAATATTATGCCCTCCTCTCCTTGGCATCTATATTAAATTGATCTGTATTGTTTTCATGGAGTGCCCGTTGAAGCTTGTTAATTCTACCGCTGCTTCAGGCGGAGAATTGCGGTTCCAAACACCCAGGTGGCTCTTGTGGTGGAATAAAAAGCCTCAACTCACAACAAGATCGAGGCACCGAATGAGGAAGTCCATAACTGTTTATCCTGTGGGGTCAGAGGCCGAGGAGTAGATGTTTGCGGCCGGTCCGGAGCTGTTAGAGTTAACATGGATCAGCCGCATGCTGAGCGTGGTATGGCTACTGACAGACTGCTAATGAGGCCATTATCAGCCCCTCTCCTCTCCTCCAGGGGTACCATGGAGGCTCTGTACCTCATCTCAATTGAATACCAATCCACAGGGCTTGTTTACAGTAAATACATTTGCTTGAATTAATCTAAGAGGAGTGCGGGACTCATGACCGGGCTGGTCTAGATGCACAAACACAGTATAGTGTCTGTACCAGTCATCGCAACTGCCTTAGTTAGATTTAGATGAATTGTCCCAGAGGGACATTTGTTTTCACAAGCACTACACAGAAACATACATGCATAGACAAAGCAACACACTCATGGACAGCACCGGGAATGTTCCTGCATTCATTAAATGATCCCCGCTCACAACAGTGTTAGTGAGGACGGTTGTTGAGGGCCGCTGTTGCAGAAACGACAACACTCCCACTGAATTAAGCTCTTCGACTTATATTTCAAATGTAGATGTAAAGAAATGAAATAAAATCACTCTATTGATGGCTACTCATCAGTGATCCCCACATTATTACCTGCTGACATTTTGACCATCAGAGTCTTTGTGGCTTAATCAATGCACTAATGAAAAAGTATCAGCAGGGTATTGGCATACTGTCACTGCTAATGTGGAGCAGTCAAGGGAGAGCGTGATCAAGAGCAAATGAAGCAGCTTTGCAGGAAACATTTCTCCTTAGGGAGGCCTGGTCTTTTAAGCACAATTATATACAGTTGGAGGCAGTATATTTGTTGTTGAGCTGAAAGCGTGGAACAACATCAAGATTGGTTTACAAGGTTTTTCTCAAAGGATCGTTGTTGTACAGTGACAATTAATGTTATTGTATTTGTGGAGCTCACAGTATTGAAAAAAACTATTTTTGATTCCTTTATGAAATATAGAAAGAGATGACATTAATGTAGATGGGGGTACAGAGAGATAACGGACATTGTGCATCATGGTCATACTCTTTACCCTACATATAGAGTACTGTGAACAGTTTTTACAAAAACTTTTTCTTTGGTAAAAAGTATTTTGGATTTTATTTTGTAATGTTGGTAAGCCAACCCTTTAAACGGGAAAGTGTAGAGGGAGAAAGCAAATTAAGGGACAATGGGGTACCTTGTAGTACACAGAAAAGTTCTGCAGCTCTCAAGTACACTTTCTTTCTATCCCACATTGATTTTGAAACAACATTTAAAGGTATTTCTTTTTTTATTGATGGAAGTAGCCAGTTGTGTAAGTTGTTTCATTACTCTCCTAACATAGAGAGATTTCTCTGAGATCCTCACTTATTCACAAGATTGTAGGAAGACAAAACATGAGCTCCTTCCAACTCTCTCCTGGCACTCAGACAGTTGCTGTATATAGATGTTATCCTCTTCTCAGATGCTCTTGGATAACCAGCTAGCAGACGCAACCCTTAACCATAGCTCACAGTGTATTGAGAAAGACTTTTAGAGCAGCCAGTTTCTGAGAAACAACCACAGATAGTGGCAGTTCAACATGTTACTGTGTGGGACTTGTCCCTGACTCATCTGGTGAACTTTGAAGATATAATGGGGAGACAGCAGCATGGCAACGAGACAACTGCTCTGTCTCTGACAATACATTGTTTTCAATAGTTTACCACGGCCTGTGTACTTTGTAACCCAGGCACGCTTCATTTGATGCTATCAGCCTCTGAATGATATTTTGTTCATTAGACGATGCGCAATAAGAGACCAGTGTTGACACAATGTGAGTTAATGTGTTTAGTGTCTCTAATGGATCATAGAGGTCCTAATGAAACATTGTCATGGGAAGATTTATGTTGCAAGCTGCTGAGCCTCATTTCCATTTTATATGTGGTGAGGAGTACCTTTATTCAATGAACAGAACACAATAGAAGGCATAAAATGAACATAGATATTTAGTGTGTAAAAGGGGAATAAATAATAAATCCAAATGTCTCTTACAATCGCATTGTTAATGTGAAATGCTTGTCCTTTAGAGGCTTTGAACATTTCTTGCAAAGATACAGTGCTGCTGTGTTATTCATATCATACCTCTGTAGCGAATGTGAAATGAGCCTCTAAAATATCAACATTTTAAATATTTCTTGCATAAAAAAAACACTTTTTCCTTTTAATTTTTAGTGTACAAATATTGGAGCGCTTGAAACCGAAGCTGCATGATGTTTTTCTTGAGACGAGCGCCAGCTTATTCATGGAAATGCCAAATGCAACGTGGTTATTGGCCAAGGCTGGATTGCACTAAAACCAGAATATTGTATCAGAGAGAGGCAGCTGGTTAGGAGTCAGAACAGATTATCATATGAGAGAGGATGAGCGAGGAGAGGGGGAGGAGAGAGACGGAGAGGTAGGGACTGGAATGGGAAGCAGGGGGCGAGAGCGAGGGGCACAGGGGGGAGAGAAGGAGAAATTATAGCAGGAAACTCATCGCCCAGTCGCTGTGGGGTGGAGGGGATCATCCAAACTCTTCCGTCACTATCTACCCTTATTCACCTGTCAAAAAGAGTGTGTGAAAGCCGTCGGTGTGTGTGAAAGTGAGAGAGGGGCATGCGGGTCCTCTGAGAGGTCAGGGGAGGAAGCTGAGGCTCCACTCATCTTCTCGCTGTGTATGGCCCACCGCTGCTCGCAGACATCTGGCCTCACACTGATCACTCAAATCTACAGACAGGGAGGAGGAGGAGAAGAGCGCATCCATCTTTGAGCCACATAAAAAAATGACAGATCCCTCTCTTATCTATCCTCTTCACTCCTTTATTTTAACTTCCTCTCTCTGTTGTTCCCTTAGCTTATTTCTCCTTCACCCCTCTCTCAACCCAGCCTAGCGTTGTATTCCCTCTTTGACTTTTCTCTCATCTTTGACATTGCACAATTTTTTTTAAAAAGAAGAAAAATAGTAGAAGGGACAGAAGAAGAGCGTGAAAACTGATGTCTGCAAAAACTGACTTTATCCGTGCACTAAAAAGATAAGCCAGAGGAGATACAGTAGCGAGAGTGTGCTGTGTCTAGCAAGCCGGTACACAAGGCTCTGACTGCAATCAGCGGGAAGAGGGCCAGCTTCCCTGCCTGAGCTCTCAGCGCCCCTACTGGCTGCCTGCTGTGCCAATCAAAGGCTAGTGGGTGGGGAGCAGTCAGACATGAACACTGATGTCACAGTCACATGGATTCTGGTGTGGTCATGCTCGGAGGCTGAGAGACAGAGCTGTGCTGGCCAGCTGCTGCTGAGACAGCAGTGGAGGGCTTTGTGCTGGTGATAGTTGTTCTCTTATGGACTCGAAGCTTAATGATGTATTTTGTGATTTCAGCTATGAAAGGTAAGAGCAAAACGCATGCTTATCCTGCATCCTGAGTAACAAGTAGGGAAGTACGGCTCCGCTATTCATAGCCTGCCAACTCTTTGCATTTCATTTGCAAGGCATGTGTGTGACAGATAGAGAGTGAGAGGGGGAGGGAGAAATACTGTAAAACAATGCTTTAAAATGTGTTTCAGTGAATGATGCTTTCTTTACATTTATTTTCATGCATGAACTGATTTTTCTTTATTTGTTTTAAATCAGAGTAAGAGCCTGAGCTGTAATTATTTAACTTCTAAAATGTAAAAAGGTACTTTGATGTGGATGTTTTCGTTTTATGTGAGTGTTTCCTGGCTGCCACTGTTGTGTGGTGTGCTGAGGAAACCACAGCCGGTGTAATCTTTGCACGTCTCTGACAAGAACAGCTCCTGAGCAGAAGTTTTTTTGGCATAGATATAAGGTAGCATGCAGGGAGAGGGGGCAAAGGGTCGTAAAGGGGGGGGGGGGGGGGGGGGGGTGGTTCCTGTCGCTTTTCCTTTCTGCCCCGTTCTTAATCCTGTTGTTCCAGTCCAGAGGAAGTGTCTGTTCCGCGGGAAGATGTGCGTGGCAGTGCTAAACGTGGGTTGCAGACGGGCGACAAGACACTGGCGCGACTGGCAGACTTTGATTCTATGAGTTGATACCGGTGCATGTGTGTGTTCATCTGTGTGTGATAGTGTGTTGTGTTCCACTGACCTATTTTTTGGGCAGTCGGGTTTAAATGTGTGGCCATGAGAGCAGGACTGGGTCCTCCCAGTCGCTATGATGTTGATCTAGTATGCTTAATCCCAGCTCTTCCTCCCCCTCCATCATACATGCGCACACACACATCCGCGCAGACAGACAGTGAAAGTGCAGTCAGACATACTGTACAGTGCAGCACACACTTCTCTCATGCATGCTTGCACACAAACACATAATCATTCTCTTTGCACATATGAATACACTCATCATTCCATATAGAGAAATGTGGAAACATCCAACTAAATCTGCTCATGTGTCCTCGTGATTCAGTCAAATACAATAACCACGAGGAGGCACGTGCAGCTGTCATTCTGTGTTCACTGAGAAATATCAGTAATGATCATTTCATTTGATATGTTCTGCTCTTTTGTTTCTCCATCTGTCCAGAAATAAATTCCCTTTTTTATTTAAATCATATTTACTGGCAAAACAAAATAGCATTGTAGAATATTCAACATACTGTCTGTATACATATTCATTTATACCAATATAAAATGAATGTGTAAAAGAATTAGCGCTATTATCAAATGTATTTACTACTGTTCATATTAGTCATACTGATTCTAGTTAATCATCTTGCTTTTTGTGTGGGACTGGCAACTCTTACCACAGTGTTAATATATGTTTCCACATTGATCAGTGTGTGAGAATTCATTTATAAAGTGTGGCTCACGTTCAGTAGGGAAATTTGGGAAATTGAGAGGAAGGGCAGCCTTGTATCTATTTTTCAATGAGATGCATTATGAAAAATGTCCTTTGACCTAATGTCCTTTATGTGCAATTTATAGTGAAGGGCTTTATGAATTCATATTTTTTTGATAAAATGGAGTGCTGTGTAGCTTTTCTAGGAAAAGTGCACCGAATAGACAGCATTTTAATGTGTATATTTCTTATTTTCTTGAATTAATGTATATTTTTATGTTGTTTTTACTTAGTCATGTTAGTAAAGATGAGACATACTGACATCTAAGTTATAGCCAGTTTCTGCCTGTCTTCACGTCTACCTTTAGCTCTGTCTCAACCCTTTTTGGTGCTTTCAGTTTGATAGGAGCTGCTGGTGTCATGATACTGTGACCATGTCGGAAATTAAATTAAAATGTGAACAAGCTGTATAATTGGAAACTAATTTAAACGGCAGCAGTAATTTCTTCCTGAAAATGGTCAGTGAAATGGATGAACAGAACAATGACTTGCTGCCTTGCCATGCACTTCTTTCTCCTTATGGCATAACTGTTCGCACTTGCACATGCAACACCAATGTTCAAAAAAACGGTTTTTTCTATTGTACACTTCAAAAATATTCTAATACATTATACTAAAAATGTATGTGGCTTTGTCTCTCCACTGCACCCTCCTCTACCCACCTCTCCCTCTCTATTCAGACTCTACCACACCACCGCCTCTCAAGTACCTAATTACCTGTAATGGAACATCCCTCTCATTACCCCATGCAAATTAGCCAGCCTACTCAGCACAATTAGGATGAAAATTCCAATTACATGATTAAAGAAAGTTGTTTGATGTGTAGATTTGTAGATTGACAGAAAAGGTAAAGATGTATGTCTCTTTTACAGTACATATAATGTACGCTTCATAAAGAGTATCATCGTTGTGAGGTAAAGGTAGCTGCATTGATGGAATGTAACTGAGTAAATGTACTCAAGTAGTTGTGTTTAATGGAGTATTTCCCTTTCTTAGAGAGCTCCATTTTGTATTTTTGGAAAACGACAGTATGTGAAATTTGAGCTTAAATGATTAGCCGATTAACCCTTGCTTAAATTCAATCTTAATAGTTGTGAGGTTTTGACTGTTTTTTGGGTAACTAAGAGTTTGGTAAATGTGAGTGACATTGCTCTCTATTTTAAGTTTTAAACAGTATTAACAGTATGTTTTGACAAACCGAATGAACAAGAAAGTTACCAGATGTTTAATCCATAATGGAAATATTTGTTAGTTGAAGGCTAGTATACAAATAATAGAACATATAATTTAATAGAATAGTATTGATAGTATATATGTATCTTTAAATATACTTACACCTACATGAGTTATTTTCTCTGCATTTATAATTATACATTTACAGCATAGTAATGATACGTTTAGTTAAAAAGAAGATCTAAATGTATCTTCCGCAAATGCATAGCAGTTTGAATGTTTTAAATAGTTGAAAGCAATGCCCTGTAAACCCCTATAGTGCATGCAGACTGCACATAAATATGTGATTTAGCACGAGTGTGTACTAGACTATAAAAAATGTTCTGGGTCCGTAGAGAAGGTAAAGCCAAATGTCTTGTGATAGGCGCTTTGAGGCTATGTTAACAAGGCTGTAAATGTTTGCTGTAGATTTGGTACCCTTTGTCTCTTTCTATCAGTGGGCGATTGAAGTGTTCACTACCCAGTGCTGCAGGCCCTCACACATTAAAGCAGAGGTTAACAAGATTGGCTATTATCCAGTTAGGGACTGAAGACATGAAGAGCTTAAGTACTGTAGGAATCGCCACAGATTAAGGTGAAGGCAAATATAGTACAAGCCTCCATCAAGGAATTTAAATTAAAGACCCAATTAAAAAGAGACAATATTTAACAAGTGTGCATATTTAGTTTAGACTCAAATAAATTGAGTTTGAATGTGAACATAATTCCACTACCAATATTAATAGTATTAAATTACATTTTGCACTACCCTCAAATTACGTATCTCATAAAGTGTGCATTTATGAATTATCTTTTAATTTAATTTAACTTTTTTTCGAGGGATCATTTACATGTCCCAGTCAAATTGAAAAGATAATATCTGAGCAGAGGAAAGACAAACAAGACTCACTCTGAGATGGAGGGTCTCTTGCTGGCTGAGGAAGTGTGATGGCGTCCCCACGGGTTATTAAAGTGTGTGAGCTGTGCACACTGAAACCAACATCCTGGCTGCCTGAGTGTGTGTGGAGCGACTGCTTAATGAGATATTGACTGCCCATTGAGAGCATGGATTTTTTATTTGGCTCCACAGTAGTTGGGAAGATAGGAAGGTGCACTCTGGAGAGGAGAGAATGGGAGATGGGTGCTAGTTTTTTTGTAGTTAACGATAGTTAGTATAGTCTATGATGTAATGATTTTAGATATTGGTCGCTATTAATTCCACTTTTAAAAATCATGATTTGCTGTGCGCATTTGTGTAACAACATACATTTAAAACTAGATTATCATAATCAATTATGAATCTGTTATTTCATCAAACAAATACGAGACAATATAGAGTGAGTAAGAACTTATTCATTTTATTCAGATATTTTCTTACAGATGTGCATTATAACTATTAATACCAAATAAAAAACTACTCAGGATACAATTAGTCATTTATTTTTTAATGGTGTATTTCCCATACACTACATACAAGAGAAGCCAAATTACATTAAATACTGTCTTTTTAAAGCTTTATATCCAAGTATCGTTTTTTATTTTTTATTATATAAACATTAAGCTAGGACTCCATCCAAGCCCTTGCGGGGCCAGACAGACAGCTCCGTCAGTCATCTTGTCCTGTCAGTCACACCTTGTTGTTTTGACAGATTAGTCCAATCGCAGGTGAGGTTAAATGACTCCCCTGTCCCATGCCCAATCAAACAGCAGGGACACTGAAAACAGCCGCAGCTCAAGATAACCATCAGGCTACAGAAGATGATTTTTGTTCCTTCTGAAACATTCACATCGAGTTCAATCTGGGTTCTCAATTTGTCTCCCCAGTCAGGTGAGTCACCGAGCTGCATGGCTTAGTCAAATGCCTCTAACTTAAGAGTCATTTCCTGCTTAACTTTCACTCAGTATTTCAGGAGTCACTTATAGAGCCTTTGAAGTGCTTCCCTGTCATGCAGCATTTAGGTGCTGATAGAATTCTCCCTCTGTCAGCACTCCTTAGATAATCATATACCACAGTCCATGGAGTAGAACCATTTTTTTCCTTCTCTTTATTCCTGTAACTTCAATCAAGAGTAAGGATTAAACCCTTTTCATTTACATTCTAACGTTTTGTGTTCATTCAAAGTTTGTATGTACATACTCTAGCGTGGACTTACTCACAAAAAATAAAAATGATTTAGCCTCATGTGACCTGTTTTACCCTCATAGGTTTGCCACTTGGGGCTTAGAAGTTAAGTGTTTTAAGAGAGTGAAGGGTGTTGGTGAAAGTTTTTCCCTGCTGTACTTTTATGCTGAGCGTGTTTCGTACCATTGGCTTTTTTCCTCTGTGTGCCTCTGGAGGGCTGTCCATTGGCTTTTGAAGTTGCATCAAAGAAGAAATGAGGGAGAAAAAGCATTATTGATTTTGCGTTTTGTCTGACTCAAACACTGAGGACAGAAAAACACATAAGGAGTTAGGTGTTGGCAGTGGGGCAGCTCCGTCTCTTGTGTGCGAGCCAGAGGGAGACGCAGGAGAAACCGCAAAAAGAGGTAGAAGGTGAGCAGGAACACCAGACAACACTAATGCATCTCTCCCTAGAGTCTTATGCTCACTCCACTCACTTCCATCACCTTTCTGTTTTTAATGGCAGAGTAAATAAAGCCCATTACTGTACAGCTGGAGACAAACCTCCGTCTCTCCCCGCTGTGTCGGATAGCTTTTCCTCTCTTCCATCAGGCCTGTGACTCCCTTGCTCTGACAGCACTCTCCAGTTGACCTGCTTTTCCATGAAACACCAAGCTGCTCTCTTCTCAGTTGTAATCAGATCTCCCTGCTAGGCAAGCATGCCGGCAGCAGGCAAGAAGAGAAGCATTGTTTGTGTGCTTTATCACCTTTATCCTCCTCCAGTGTCAGCCCTGCAGAGGTGAGATGAGAGTGGAGTAGATTTCTGGTGTTAATGTGACCTAAGGTGACTAAAAAGGAGCTCTCGGTGACAGCCACTGATAAGAGCTGTCACCTTTATGGCTTACTCAGCTCGTATGCTATGGTTACAGCCATGTTCTGTGAACTTCATTGAAAGTGATTACCTAGGTTGCACATATGGACGTGTGTGGAATCTAACTGTAAATAGTGAATGCCAGGAGTGCAGCATTCTGTGGAGTTATGGAGTTGGTAAAGGTCAGAGGTCACAGCATACTAAGCCACACTCGCCTTCGCTCCATGGCGAGCGAGTGCGGCATCTAGGAATCCTGGCAGGGAACAAAGAAAGAAAAATGAGAAGTGCATGGAATTTTGATGAGATGAGGGATCAGGCAGCATTATAACAAAGATTGTCACAACATGCACTCCTCCGCTTGATTACAACAGGGAGAGAAGTGTGTGAGGCGTTTGATTACATGTCCCAGCAGAGGCCATTAGGGATTCTACTTGTAGGAAGGCATCATTTACACTGCAATGATGAAAAAATCCTCCTGAGCACTAGGGGGTGCTCTTCAAGAAAGATAAATGATATGAATAATCTCTACCACAGAGTTTCGAAGTTGTAGCAGCCTCCTAATTTATCTCTGACTGCTGCAGCAGATTGTAAGCATGTTTGAATCTCCCTGAGGAGTCGGTGCAGGCCAAAGGAAAAACTAATTCTCAAGGTTAGCACCGTTAGGCCCTCCTCACCCCAACTAAGATGCATGAAAGGAATTTGATCATCATAAATAACAAAGAATAACAGCCTTGCTAGAACGGTCTGTTTAAGATTGATTTTTATGCACATGCATTCATTTGACATAAAAGAAATGCTGTTTCAGTGCTAATTACGAAGATGAAAGGAAGTAGAATGTGCAAGGCAATGAACTTTGTTTAAAGGCGCCGCACATGGCTTATTCAGGGACATGGTGCTTTAATGAAATCCAACTCCATGTATGGGCTTGTAGAGTATGTTTTCAAATTGAAACTGTATTTACTCAGTTTTAAACAAGAAAGAAAAAATGCATCTCTTTTGCACGTGTCAGTCTCAATAGAGCCAGCTAAACAATGCGTGTCCTACCTAGACAATGAGAGCGTGCATGTTTCCCAGCTGGAGTAAAGGGGTTAACTGGCTGTGGAGAGATCCTTGACCTATCTGAGATGAGCTCCCCGCCCCCTCTGGCAATGTGGGATATCTGATTGCTGATTATGAGTTTATTCCCCATCGTGCTGCTGAGCCTTTTGCATGTCAGGATCCATCCCTCTCCGACTGAACTGATTAAGGAGCTGGAGATGATGCTACAGCTCTCAGCAATTGCTGAGATACTCTCAGAGAGCCTGGTAATCTGGAGTGCAGCTGGCAATCACACACCACTGACTCTTTTTGGGTTGTTTTGTTGTTTTCAAGTGGGTGTTTTGGCATATTGTTGTCTTTGTTCCCCTGGGCTTCTTGTTTCTGGATGAGAGCTTTCCTCATGCTGAGCACAGGTCCTTGTCAACCTGGCTGCTCAGCTCAGCCTGGTCCAGCCTCAACAACAGCAGCATCAGCAAAGACCCTCGCTCAAAGTCTCCGGATGTGCTTATGATCACCCTCTTGCAGGAGCCTAATTTGGGAAGAAAAAGGACATTCATCCCTGATGTAAAAATGCTCTCCCTTTGCTCATTTTCACAGCTCCAAGAATCCAATACATAGGACAAAGACATCAGATAAATTGAAAGAAATAGCTTCTCCAAATTGTGTCCACGTGTCCACTTTTAAGGGTTTATGTGGTGTTCAACGGATTTCTGTCACAAGGAAACAAATAGAGTTTTTCTTTTGCGAAGAGACTGGCACTCCTGCTTTATTTGCTTGCAGGGATCTGTCGCTTAGTTACAAATCAGTGGCTGTCGTCTCTAAGTTCTGTTTTTGTCAATAGTTGGATATGAGAGGGAGACAGTCCTGTTCATTCTGCGCTGATGGCTGTTTTAATCTCTTTAATGTGTGACTTGGGGCAACAGAGGAGGAATCTGCCCAAATAGCAATCTCAATTACTATCAAAGCTGTAGAGCCCACTGCTAATGACGTCCAACTGTCAAACGCATCACCCACAGTTTTACAAATGAGCTTATTGCTTGAAACTTTTGTCGCCTATTGAAAATACAAATACTGCACATTTTCCCACTACGACCAAAATATTACCTGAATTACAAGATATGCATCAACTAGTAACCTAAGGAAGACAACTGTCCTCTGCTATTGTGTATTTGTTTTCGCCGACTTACTGCATGTTGTGTAACGGAGCCTGGCTTTACTGCCAACAGTTAAGCTAATATAGTTCCAGATGTGCCAACATCAGTCCCGGTAAACAAATGGCTATTGCTCTTTCTGTCTCGTGTAAATGAAAGGTTCCAGGTGTTTCACTGCTGTGACGAAAGACATGAAATATGTTCCGTGCGAGAGACTAAACCACAGTGTCTGAGAAGTGATGGTGGGGAGGGGTCTTCCAAGGTTATGTGTGCTTGTATTTGATTTGTTCTCGTTTTAATTTGTTACTATGTCTTAATTGCATGTGTATAAAATCTAATTATTTGTACATCTATGAATTTATGCGTGCTACAGCATTTTTAGGAATATTTCTTTATGAAATAAGTAGCTTAACCACAAGGTTATCATTGTTAAATCATAATTTTAGTGAAATTTTTTGTTACATAAAGCACAGGAGAATTCCAAGTCTTTATATTTATTCTCGTACTATATCAGCCTTGTTGTTCTGAATCTTATTTAGCTGTCACTGCGAATAAATCAAAAGAAAGAGGGGAAACAAGAAAAGGCATGATGGGAGATGGGTAAAGCAGATTTCCTTCAAAATGAGGATGATCAGAGTCAAACTACTGTACGTTTGACATACCTTGCCCATTTGAGTGGGTTAGGAAGTTATTTTTTATCTTTTGACACATGATTGCATCGGACCGCTCTGCTTTGATCTCACCATGGATTTTTTTCTTTCTCTTGATCTGGGATTATTATAATTTATACATAAGGGATTTTGTTTTTTCTTGAGCTTCAGCAAACTTGAGTAAACATGGTATACATAGTAGATTAACATTGTATTCATTTACACATTCTCATTAGAGAGCCCTTAGGTAATTAATCAGAGGCTGTGGTATTATATATAAGGAGATAGACACTGTTCAAATAATTTATTCCTTTCTACTCTTACCGAGTGTGAGAAAAAGTGTCTGATCAATTCCTCCCTTAGAAGTAGCTCTTTGAAGACATGCAGTGTCTTATGAGAGCACCACCACAGTATTTATTCTCGAGAAGCTGAAGGCTGCAGACCTTGCATATACTGTACAAACATAGCAGGGCATTGTTGCCTCATCTTAATAATCAGCTATTCCCCATTAATACAGGAACCATATAACCCCAATTAAACCTATACAGGTATAAAACAGTCACATTGATGTGCAGCTTCAGTTCAGAGTTTGCAATGTACTCTTCATGTTCACATACAGTGGCTACGGTAATTGATATGCCTTTTTGTGCCATACTGTGCCTTGAGATATGCATATTATTTATAATTTTTATGTTTTTGAGCAGAACAAACATGTGTCTTTCATATGTGCATTTAAAGAGCAGCGTGCAAAAGAAAGGATTTTGGGAGGGCCAGCTGTGCATAGACTAGAGAACTTGCTTTGTAAAGAAACATTGGAAAATGGTTCCAACATAAAATGATCTTATTTATAATTAATAGTATGTGACTTGTCAAAAGGCGTACTGTATAAGAGATCTCGAGTAAAATACAACTTAATATCCATTAGAACGTGTGCATTTAATTTGTAATCTTGTAATCCTAACTTTTGCTTTTCCATCAAAAGGCAAAAAAGCTCTACATATGTATTCACCCATTAACCCTTCAGTGGCAGTCATGTACCACGCAACGTGCTTGCCTAACTATTGGGAGCAATTTTTCGAATCAGCGTGTGACAGTGAAGTAAAACAAAGCCTCAATATGGTGCGTAACAATTCTGCCAGCGATCAAAGCAGCTCCAGGCTTTAATTGCATCCATTGTAAATTAATTTTGTTTCTACATGAATGTGCCTGGAGGGCAGTCTCACTTACTGATTGAATAATTAGTAGCTGCCCCTGATCTCACATGCTAACAACACGCATTGGCATGTAAATAAAATGTATTACTAAAAAAAAAGCTACATTTTAAGGATGGGATGTTTTAAAAAACTGTTCTTTGAAGATCTAAACAATAATTTGGGAATTCCCTGTAGTAGACGTAGAAAACAGTAAACAATCCAACTATACAGTGGGGCAAAAAAGTATTTAGTCAGCCACCAATTGTGCAAGTTCTCCCACTTAAAAAGATGAGAGGCCTGTAATTTTCATCCTAGGTACACTTCAACTATGAGAGACAAAATGGGGGGAAAGAATCCAGGAAATTAATTAATCCCAAACACACCGCCTGGGCAACGAAGGAGTGGCTTCGTAAGAAGCATTTCAAGGTCCTGGAGTGGCCTAGCCAGTCTACAGATCTCAACCCTGTAGAAAATCTTTGGAGGGAGTTGAAGGTGCGTGCCCCAAAACGTCACTGCTCTAGAGGAGATCTGCATGGAGGAATGGGCCAAAATACCAGCAACAGTGTGTGAAAACCTTGTGAAGACTTACAGAAAACGTTTGACCTCTGTCATTGCCAACAAAGGGTATATAACATGTCTGCTCATCACCTCAACCTTGACAAGACTGAGCTGCTCTTCCTTCCGGGAAAAGATTGTCCCACTCTTGACCTAACAATCAACATCGGCACCTCAGTTGTTTCCCCGACTCAGACTGCAAGGAATCTGGGTGTGACCCTAGATAACAACCTGTCCTTCACTGCAAACATCGCTGCTACAACCCGTTGCTGCAGATACACGCTTTACAACATCAGGAAGATACGTCCCCAGCTGACCCAGAAAGCGACTCAGGTTCTGGTCCAGGCTCTCGTCATCTCACGCCTAGACTACTGCAACTCCCTCCTGGCTGGTCTACCTGCATGTGCCATCCGACCTCTGCAGCTCATCCAGAATGCAGCGGCTCGTCTGGTCTTCAACCTTCCTAAATTTTCCCACACCACTCCGCTCCTCCGCTCCCTTCACTGGCTTCCGGTAACTGCTAGAATCCACTTCAAGACACTGGTACTTGCTTACCATGCTGCGAATGGATCTGGCCCTTCGTACATCCAGGACATGGTTAAACCGTACACCCCAGCGCGTGCACTACGCTCTGCATCAGCCAAACGACTCGCTGCACCCTCGCTGCGAGGGGGACCCAAGTTCCCAACGGCGAAAACACGTGGGTTTGCTATCCTGGCTCCAAGATGGTGGAATGAGCTCCCCATTGACATCAGGACGGCAGATAGCTTGCACATCTTCCGGCGCAAACTGAAAACTCATCTCTTTCGACTCCACTTCGAGCGATAGAACTATTAACGAAGCACTTTTATACTAATAAAGGACTGGCTTATCTAAAGCCAGTTGATTAGCACGTGAAATGTTTGGCTCTATGAAACCTGATGTACTTATATGATTCTGTTTTCTTCAAGGTTGTGTCTTCCTGGTCGAATGTACTTATTGTAAGTCGCTTTGGATAAAAGCGTCAGCTAAATGCAATGTAATAACAAAGTATTGAGATTAACTTTTGTTGTTGACCAAATACTTATTTTCCACCATAATTTGCAAATAAATTCATTAAAAATCAGACAATGTGATTTTCTGGATTTTTTTTTTTTCTCATTTTGTCTCTCATAGTTGAGGTATACCTAGGATGAAAATTACAGGCCTCTCTCATCTTTTTAAGTGGGAGAACTTGCACAATTGGTGGCTGACTAAATACTTGTTTGCCCCACTGTATGTCCAACGTTACTGTAGATACATTTCTGACTATTTCCTACCTGATATCAATGTCAGGTATTTTGTTCCAGGAATAAGTTATTCCAGCATTGTAATCATTTCATATTTCTACAGAAAAGCATAAACATAAGCAGGTTTCCTGATTTCTTGTTATTTTGTATTTGTCGATTCTATCACATAAAAGGGAAAGCAAAGAAGGCGTATTTCAGCATCTCAGTTTCTCTCCATGGCAATCCGGTTATTGTTCAGTTCTGACTGTAAACATAATGCTATCCATAGGCAACAGATATGTTATGGCTCTTACTGATGTACTTTCGTTAGATAGATTTTATGTCACAATAGCATATCCCTTGAGCAACCACAAAAGCCTTCAATGATGAAGGGTTTATTTTTAAAACTACAGGAAAGGCTTTCTGCAGATTAATTCCAGTGTATGGCTCCCATTGTGGGAGAAACAAATTGAGCTTTAAGGAATTAGTGTGTTTGCTGCATAAATCTCAAATCTATTCCTGAAACATATGATTGTGTTTAATGTGATTGGATGCTTTTGTGTTGCCTCTGAGTGGCAAAGGAAGCAGCGTTTGCCGACAGGAGCTTAAAGTACAGTAATGAAGGCTCGGTGTTCCTCCATTGACCCAGGTGTGTTGTCTAAATACAATATGGATGTGCCGAGCCGCCTGTGTACTCCAGTGCTGGGAGACTATTTGCTGAAGGTCATGTGGGATCATAGCATGCCATTAATAATTCCTGAAAGCATCCAACATCTCCATCTGTTCTGCTGCATGCATCGCTCCACTTCAAAGACAAAGGCAGCATCTGCAGGTAAGCATTAAACCTGCCTCCAGGCTAAGATGTTGGAGGTGGGACTCTTTGTAGAGAGAACATATCTCTGGTCATAGGGTCATGCTGCTCATATATTAGCCAATTAATGTTTGTATGTTTGCTCTCACAGCTTGAACCTTTGAACACATAGGTAAACATAGACCTGCAGCTGCACATTTACAGTGAATAATGGCTATTGTGTGCATGTTTTTCAGCTATAGCCGGCTGAATCTAGCGGACGTGTGTGTACAGTAATTCCACACACACCCTCACAGGCTACAGGCCTCTCAACAGGGATGCAATTACCACCCTCTGTTGAGTCCAGCCAGTCAGCTTGACAAGGTGTTACCGGAGAAATTATCAAAGCTGATTTTGAACCAAGCATTTAATAATGTGAATTGTGTGTATTTGTGTGTGCACCTGAACAAATAACATGTTTATACCTGTGTGCCGGGTATACAGTGTAGTGAAATCTAAACAGGTCTCAATGACAGGCCCACTTGAGATACGCAGGAGTCCTGCAGGGAGTAAATGGATGTTTGGCGGTGGCATGTGTTGCCCGGGCCTGGCGCGCGCAGTGGGCGAGGAGGCAAGTGCCTGGCTGAGTGAAAGATGGCAGTGTGCAAGGAGAGTGTGTGCACACAGCTGAGGCTGTGACAGAAAACAGTGAGAGTCCTGCTCCCGCTGCTTCATCTTCCCCTGCCAATGATAGATCTACACTTTAATTTTGTGAATAGCGCAGGTCCTCCATGACAGAGTCTGGGCAGCATTTGAACTGTTAATTATAAAGATGTGTTTTGTTAAAGAAAAGAATGGAAAGCTTTGTTTGGATGAAGATATTTTATAATTTACTGTAACATGGAAAGTACAGCGTATCATTGGATGAAGCTTACAATTATTCCGGCTTCACCCCTTACTTGTGGTCTGCTGATAAAGCACCTGTGCCCATGAGTAACTGCACAATCTCTCAGCCCTGGGCTCCTGTCCTGTACTGTAGGGCTGACCAGTGAGTCTACTCGAATCACCATCAGCTCCAAACTGCTTAGCCTGGCCAATTTGAATTTCACATCTCTGCTGACTCATAACCCTGTCAGGACCTTTCTTCTTTATCATGTCGGTCTCCGGTCGCCCCTCATCACAAGCAATAGGAATTAATTATTCAGATTAGAAACCGAGCCACGATTACTGTGATTTTTGTCAAAGGCTTTGTTTTGGCTTAATGTAGATATCTGATCGGGACATTACTGCAGAGCCAAGATTGCTTTCAAAAGCAATACTTTTGCAGTATTTTTCATTCACAACATTTGAGTGCAAGTTAATGGTTGTGTAAGAACAGGCAGGAAATGATTTTGTCTAATGACACACTCTCGGTAGTCAGGTAAGAGCGAGTGCAGCGCTGTGCGGCGGCTGAGCTGGACTGAGACTCAGATCAACATGATAAAGAGGGACTGATTGAGCTCCGTACATCCACAGGAAGCTGAGCGTTGGGGTTCAAGGTTATCTGGACAAATCAGACTCCTGTTTCCATTCATCCCCTCCTCACACAGCAGCCAGCTCTTCCTGGGCAAATTAGCAATTCTGATGTCTGCAAGCAGGTCTGGCAAGGGAATGCCTGTGAATCCTAATGCCATGATTAAACTTTCATATTCGTCCGGGAGAAGTGCTGCATATACAAAATAAGCAATCTCTTTTTATTTTACAGAGCTTAAAGTATGTCTGTCGTGATGGGCGAACCTAAACCCTTCAGTCGGGTTAAATGGACTGAGCAAGGTGGGCGGGGATCCATCACTCAAATTACTAAATCTCTCTTCAGTGAATATGATCAGTAACAATATACTTAACATAATAAACTGTATTTAACATGCTGCTGTCACCATTGCATTGCAACCGCTGTCTGCATCAGTGCATCTGTAAACAGGCCCAACCCCCACCCCTCAACATTGTAAATGTTAATACTTGGTGTGGATTAACATATTAAATGGTCATGTTTTGTGAAATGAAATACCGAAGCAATGTTACGCTCCCTTGGCCGGACATGCAGAGTGGATGGGAGAGAACGTGAGGAACAGGGAGCTGGGCCTGGATGCGGCCATTATGTAAGATGTTCTTATCAGGTGCTACCTCCTGCTGAGCGTCAGCCTGGCTCCCTCTGCTCCCCCTTCCTGGTGCTCCCACAACATGGGCCTTCATTAGCAGGGCTAAATATCCCGTTCTCTGCTATCTCTATCATTTCTTGCCTTGAGGCAATCCGATAATTACCTGTTCTCATTTCCCCTCCTTCTGGCCAGCAGGGAAGTGTTCTGACTTGCATTAGTTTGCATGAAATATTATCAGAATATTGCACATTTCTCCATCCTGCAGCCTCTGACACGGGAAATATAGAGTCTCGGGAGCTGTGATTGACAGGTGTCTGTCTTTCATGTTCCTCTGAGAATAGCTGCTTTGTTCTGGAGTTAAAGCAAGAACTTTGATGGAAGGAGGAATGAGTGCGTAATGTGTATAACGGCTTTGTTGCTTTGTTTAACCTCCGACTGCCATTATTTTCGGGCACTTTTGTTATGCGTTACATTGCTCTTTGTTCCCTTCTGTGTAGGTGTAAAATAACTCAATCATTTTCCGAATTTAAACTCATCAGTGAGTTTTCCCCGCAGAATGGTTATAAAAGAGTAACATCTTCCTCTCTGTGAGTCCTATGAGGGTTTTTGGAAAGAGACGGATGAGTACATGGCATACAATGCCTTGGAGGGGAAGACATCTTGAGTGGATATGGTCAGAAAGCCAGGAATTCCATGCAGCTGCACATATTCTGCCTCATTTTATTCATTCCTATCAGTAATAATGTCCAGCGGCTCTGGATCAGGAGATGTATAAATGTTACCACTAAAAGCGAGCAGCTCAATTCTAAACCTCAGTGGTCAGAAGAAATGATATGATAGCTTTAACAGGCAAGAAAATGCATCTGATCGTGATATCATGCGATACTGTACATCCTTATTTGTCTTAATTATCAATGTGGCTGCTCAAGCGCACATATTCTTTCTTCAAGTGCTTCTGTTTAAAAAGGTAATGTCATGCATGGTATTTGCCAAAATGCATATCTGTTTTAACGCCAACGGAGCCATTAGATTGATTCTATCCAATTAAAAAGATGTCTCTAAATGTCATTCAGGAATGCATATTGAAATTGAAAAGGAACTTGTGTGTTAAGCAGAGGATCCGTCTGATACTGAGTTGTTGTTGATGCATGAGCTTAAGCCTATTCAGTGTTTCCCCTCGCCTTGCTGTGGGAAGCAGCGATAATTTTGGACTTTGTGACGGTCACTTTAATCTCTAATGAAGGCTCGTCCCTGGCTCTGCTCAGCCCTCTGATAGCAGAGCAGTCATAAACAGGCCTGTCAGGGGGATTGCAGCGCTAGCAGTGCAAAATGGCAAAGAGAACCCCAGGGACCGAGCCATGCTAGCATTATGGTCTAATTCACATACAGCTCGGAAAAGACCGAAAATTCTCCTACTTTGCCTCTCTTAGCTTTCTGTGTGGCTGGATCCTTTGGACTCACTTTTTCCTATTTAAAATAAACATTACATTAATCGTAAACAAGTCACACTCCAGCATGCCGTCAGTTGGTCAACTTATCCTTCAGGGTAATCTGAGTGGAAACTAAAATATCAGGAGCCTTATTTCAGCTGCAATAAACACTCGGCTTCTGAGATTGCATCACAAATTGACCATAAAATCTGTGTTTCTAGATCCATTCACGCTGTGTTACAGTATACGCTTCTTTTAGTTTTACAACATTAGCATACAAATGGAGAGAATTTCATGTTTAACATTTAGTGCAAGATGTAAATGTGTGCTCAAATGATTCAGTGAAACTGATTACTGGTTGCTCCTTGTTCTGACACATCCTGTGCTCATGCAGCATGTGCGACAGCTGGTTAGTAATTAGAATAATCTTCTCCCTGGTAGTGATTTAGCTTTCATGACTGCAGCTTACCTCAAATTGAAAATACATTTATAGATAAATGCCTTTGCTGTTCCAGCAAATTATACTGCTGAAACTCAAAGGAGCCAAGTTGTTTATTTTGGTAGTAAAAGAGCAATCAGAGAAAACAAACAAAGCGCTTTATGAGTGCTGTCAGATTAATAATGATGCTACCCAGCGGTGATGATTCAAACGATTATTTTCCTGCACACTTTACCCCACCTCATCATGGTTATTATAGATACTATATCATTATTATATCAAGCATTCACTACAGATTACAGAGTTAATTGAAGCTTGCTCCAGGAATGGCAAGCTCCCTGTGCATCCAATAAACTGGGAATTACTGGGCAGGAGAGAAACACACATTATGTTATCCAAAGCAAACTAGCATTAAATCAGCTTTGGTGAGTTCATGTTCACTCTGTATGTTTCTTAAGTGAGCATGTGTGTGTAGATACACACACAGATACACACACAAGCACACAAACATCAGTTGACAGTATTAAGATGAAGCTATACATGTGATACATTGTTTTTCTCCGAGCTTCTGTTCGGGTGTATCTGGGCAAATCCCGTGGTGATGAGGCGTAGAATCTGTCAGGGAGAAGGCATAAGCCTTTCATATGCATAGTAGAGATAAGAGGCAGCCATTTTATCAGGCGAGCTGTCTTCCTAACGTGCTTGTGTGTTACGTGTCCTCGGCAGCGCCTCCAGAAACATGTCCCTTTAATGACATGGCCCTGTGCGCGCCAAAAGGACGTCCAGTATGTTGCCGAGCTCTAACCTGCCAATTACGCCAATTGCACATGGCATCAATGTTGACAAACACACCAGGAGAATTGCCGATGTTGATTGGTAGCTGTGTTCCGAAATCCCCTGCTGCGACCTCTTCTGTAATTTAACAAGCGTGGAGGAGAACGGCAACGGGTTTCCTAGAAAATTCCCCAAGCCTTGTGTTCTTTTGTAACGGGGCGATGTTTGTGCCAACTGAACAGGCAGAGAAATGGATCTAGTGTGTCAAGAAGGCAGTGAGAGAGAGAAATCATTCTTCCTTCTAGTCACACTGTATATGATTTGTTTCGATTCATAAAGAGTGTTGTGTCTCCTGCTGGGCCGGGGTAACATGTATAAAGTTGTTGTTGTGGATCAAATTGCCGCTGAGGATTAGATCCCAAATACTGACCCAGCACCATTAGCTGCTACTTATGTAACCCTTGAAGAACACTACTGTTGGCACCTGAGTATGAAGCTTAGCTGCCTATGAAGTGAAGCAGGATATGGCAATATGGAAGCATATTAACGATACAGTGGCTGCTCACTTGTGAGTGCTTGGTTAGAAAACATAAAGGCTTTTTCAGCAGGTTTTTTGAGCAAGAGCAGCATTGTGCAACATCAGCCTATTTGCAAAAATGTAGTTGTGATAAGCATGCATCTTTTGAAGGAATACAAAAAGATGATGCCCCTTTTTGTTTTAGAGCACATTTACTTTCAAACTAAGCTCATGATTTTTTAATTCCTGTTTCAAATAACAAGCTTCTATATGACTGAATACATACAAAAAACAACCTGATGGTATACTGTTTTCTTGGATCAGATATGTTTGCCACATTTCAGGGTACTACAATATATTTTTTTCTCTTCTTTTTCCACTTTTTGTATCAGAGTTTTTTGCTCTGATACAACTCCTTGCAGGGCGCTTTAAAGGCAATAACAACCGCAGATTATAGTTTAACACTGAGGTCAGGAACTATTCTATAACAGTTCACTTGAGCTGCGGGCCTGCTCATGTAAGCACTGGGCTGAGAGAAGCTGGAGTTGTGCCATCAGTGTGTGGTTTGTATTTGGAGTTATCTTAGAGCTGAAGTCAGACCTGGTCAATGTGAAGTGTCCTTGCCCACTGAGAGCATGCTTTATCTTTGGTAGGAGCGCTATGATACACAAAGACAGGGAGCAAAGCAGGCGGCTGCCTCTGATGGCCTGCTGGAAGTAAACTGAGCTCAGTCCCCACATGTCCCCTCCACTTCTCTTACATAACACGCTGTTAAGCTGGAGTTAGCAAACATTAGAGATCAGCTGGTTATTGGAACAGTGGACATGTATTCATTCACTGGATACATGTTTACAATAGAAAAATTAGATAGCTGTGTTCTAGCTTCTGCCATTTATTATTTAACAATAACATTATTTGAACAATACCATTTGTTGGTGTTTGACTGATTCACTTGTTCTATATAATACTGAAACAGTTCAAGATAGAGGGTTTGCGAATCTAAAGGAAGACTGAAGTGACTTGGTCTATTCTGTCCATGTCTCTGTGAGGCTGCCCACAGCCAGCCCTTTGTGATGTTCTTTGGATCTTTCTATGCCTCAAGGACATGATGTTTTCCTTTTACCTTATTATGTCAGTGCAGCCTAACCAGTGCTGCCTGTTAGAAATGTTGAATGTCCCCTAACAATGATGGTGCAATCATTCACACCTATGTTAGATAAAGAGAGGCTGGGGAATCTATTAGTGTCCATCTAAATTACATCAGCGCAACCACTGACACCAGCCTGCACTCCAATGCCAACTCATTGATCAAGAACTGTTTCCAATGGCTTTATGTAACCAGCCCTCTGCATTAGGCTAGAACTGTTGTTGCTTTTAGAGTTGGCTTTTTCTCTTGTCAGACAGAAATGCCTAAATGAATAAAAGCTGCCAATCTGAAAAACGACTCACCTTCCTAAATGGGGTTTGAATAATGTAGGAACAATTACAGAGGGTAGGCAAAGTAGCAGATTTTTACTTGATGGTACCGGAGCATGCTGCACAAAAGGATCATTCGGGATAGTCGTAACAACCACAAAAACAACCTTCACTTCCGT
This sequence comes from Gymnodraco acuticeps, assembly GCF_902827175.1. Classification (NCBI taxonomy): domain Eukaryota; kingdom Metazoa; phylum Chordata; class Actinopteri; order Perciformes; family Bathydraconidae; genus Gymnodraco; species Gymnodraco acuticeps. Next base: position 2,580,014 of record NW_022990889.1, read on the forward strand.
GTGATTTCTGAAGTGTTTTCAAGGCATTGCAAAAATAAAAAATAGAAAAGCCTGTGAAAAACCAAATTTAGATTGCTGTTGGAAGTCTCCATCTTAATACAGTCAACTCTTTTCAAACCCCCCTTTGGTTGTGATAAAAGAAAAAGCAATGTCAATCAGGTGCTCTAATGGGAATGTGCATTTTGTAATTCACTCAAAGGGAATGGTAAATTGAAAAGAGTTTGCAACATTTTAACACACTCACACACACCAGCGCTGACAGTCAAGCTCCATTTTCTGACAGCTGGAGAGGTTAAAAATAACTGTGCTCGCAGCAAATTAGACGTATCATTTGGCTTCTAAGTGAGAGATGAATCTTTGTGTGGATGCTCCTGCCATGCCGTGACACAGGGGCAATATATCAGGCTGTGTTTGCCTGTCTTTCTCATAAACTCCAAATGGAATTGTAAACAGATGAAGCAATTTTACACCAAATGTATTCTCTCTGAGTCGCTTCTATGCTACAGTGAGGAGCCCAGCTACCGTAGACATGTACATTACTGCCCCATGCACTCTCAAGCCAAAGTACATAAATCATAATTTGGCCGCCTGCAGGGTTATTGCAATCGCTCAAAGCCAATCTTCGAAGTGTTTTATATGTTTTTTTATCTGATGATAAATCTGGTGTTATTGCACATACGTGGGGAAGACTTTTCAAGAACCCGCTGCTTGGTATTTTTCAGATTCATAAATGCTATACATCATGCGCATACAGAACATACACACTCAAGGATGAGCTGTATGGCTCTCCATGCTGCTTCTCACAGTCAAGTTTTCCATGTCATTCAACGGCACCTCGCCTTGAGTTTTATGCATTTAATGTCAGGTGGCGGAAGGTGGGGTGTCACTTCCCATTTAGGATAGTAAAATAATGTTGGATCCTTGTTGCCGTGAGGTAAGTAAAGAGATTTCCATGGGAGGCTTAGGTGTCAGCCGAGGTGTAGCGTTTCCTCTAAGTACCTAACAACATCATTGTTAATTCATAGCTATTTAATCACTTACTAGAGTAGGTGCAGAAAGGATGATCTTTGTGTCATGTTGTCTCACAAGGTAATCTCTTGTATTTCCTCGCTTAAGACCCATGCTCTAAATTTGTCACTGACTGTGTGAAACCGCATTCACCCCACGAGTTTTAGGATGAGTTTTAAGTCTGCATATTTACTGAGCTCAGTGTGGCCCTGCCTCCGCCTGCTTGACATGATTTATCTCATCCTGCCTAACTGACAGGTATTGATGTGATACAAGGATAAATGCAGTAGATTGATGGAATTAAAGCCCATGCTATTGTTCCCATGCTGTGCATCACTGACACATGTGAGACTCTTGTCTCTCATTAAAGAAAATAAATGCTTCAGGCATCCTCCCTGCAAAAGCATCAAGTTTGTGTGTGTGTGCTTATGCGCCCGTGTGTGGGAAGCTATCTCACTTGTTTTCCCTCTCTATAATCTCTCCCTCCTTGCACAATGGATTTAGCCTGGCCTTGAATGGGAGAGAGTACAAATTGTAGCTGACTCTAAACAGCTGGGCATTCACCCCGTCGACAGAGGCCTGGACATGTGATTACATTAAACAAAGAGGCGAGACCATTGATTATTTAATAAACTTCCAATTTTTGCTTGTGAAAAGGACAACATCACAAGCATAGCCATGCCCCATTGTTGAGCCTGCTTGAGTCGTACCCCTGGGCAATCCCCATTGCTTCTTATATGATGCATATAGAAATCTAATCTTAACTATGCAAAGGGGGAAAAAAGGAGAGAAGCTTTCTCCACTTTACGTGCACAGCAGGCTGTGCATCTACATTTTAGGGAGGTAGTGTTAACTCTATATTTGGATTCCATTGGAGTGGATTAAGGATTCTTTACTGCAAACCCACGGGATTCTCAGAGACATAAAAGAGGAGACTGTTTGCATCCATGCTATACAAATAATTGCAGGTTTCAAATCGAGTGTAATTTCAAGCACCAGCTATATGGGAGAGTGTGGGCTTTGATGTACAAATCCACAATTCATGGAGGATTAGCGCCCCAAAGGTTAGCAGTTGCTAATTACAGGAGATTGGTTATACATATCTAACAAGGCAAGAAGACAGCCTTAATAAATGTGAGGATTCCTCGGGAACAAGGATAAGCGGCTGTGATAAGCGCACATGTATTTGAATCACTATAGATTGATACCCTGTAATGCCCTTGTTCATAAAGTGAAAGGAAAGAAGCACTGTCTTTTCTATTGTCTCTATAAACAGCATACCTTGTGCGATATGAGATTTTCAAGATGCATTTGTGAATGCAGATTTGAGCAATCATATAAATTAACCTCTCAGATATTCTTCCTGTGTCTCCTACTGCAGCAATTTCTCTTGTACTGTATTTTGCTTGCAGCATTCAGTGCTGCATTACCATAATCCTTGGTTCCCTTCCACAAACCACCACTGGCTAAATGAATCTATTATTTTAGCCTGGAGCCGAAAAGATGCAACAAAATGCAATGCATTGAAGGGAATTAAACTTGTGATAAGCAGCACATTTTCTCTATAATAGCCTGTCTACAACAGACTTTTAACTTATAGTTGGAAGTATCAGCGCACTTGACCTTTAAATAATCTGAATGTTGTAAGCCTAAACCTTTTCAAAAGGAAATAACAATTTGCACAGTCGTTTAGTGGAGCTCCATCTCACTGCCCTGTGTGATGTTGAGTTTCCTGACCCACGGTAGCCGACCTGGCCAGTGTGGCCTTGTGTTTTCATATGGCCCTAAATTAAACATGTCCGAGCAAAGGCAGGCACTTGCTGTGCTGCGGGAAACGCTTTTTCATCTCCTAATGAATGTGCCTGAGGGGGTCCCACAGGGGGCTCCACTTCACCCCTCATTAGGCGGGGTGCTGCCTCTGCCTTCATGCTGAGGAGCAACCTCCTGTAGAGGGGCCTCCCACTTCATCTGAACGTCCCACGCTCCCCTGCCCTGGACCAGTGGACTGCACTCTCTCTCTCTCTCTCTTTTCACCTTGTCTCCACTGCGTCCCCCTCATCACAAAGCGTTCGCCTTATGGTCGCAGACCAGGGATGACAGGGATGAGAGGACTTCCGTGCTCCTAATGTCCTTTTAATGGCCTTGTTTGGTCTGTTATAGTTGTGATATATGCACACCCTTCTAATGTCCTCCAAGAGATAATCTTGAATCTCTTTTTCACACCAAGTGAAAGATGGCTTTGTTATAAAACTCGTAATTATTTATTAACTAATCAGGACTGCGTTGGATCGCCACTTTTTCCCGTCCTTATTACGCCATCAACGTGTGTGTTAAGACAGACAGGTGCTGAGGGCCAGACATGCAGTTCCTTGGTTAGCAGAGGGCTGAAGATCTGCGAGAGACCATATGTCCTGCTTTGGCTTAAAATGCCCTCGTAGTGCACCGCTGCATGTACCTACTCTCATATGGAAATATTGACAGCTTCCTGTCGTTAATGAAGCAACATAGCACGGACAATTCCCGGCTGTTTTGAGACAGCAGGAAAGAAAGGAGGGATATACTCGCTGTCAGCTGACTCAAACAGCCTTTGCAATGGCGACGGCAGAAAAGGCTGAAGAGCTGATTGTTATTCTAGAGCTTTTGGGATGAGTTTATGCAATCATTAATCTTGGCACTTGTTTATTTGCCTGGGATTAGAGCACCATGGCGCATTCACCGACACTCAGGGAAGCTGGGTTCGCAAAAGGTAGCTGCGAGCGCTCCGGCCTTCCACTGTTAGCAAAAGTGTGCAAGGAGGAAGGCATGCTTTGTGCATGGCTGCTTAATCCTGCCATGTTAAACAAAACCAGACTAGTGTTTGTAGGACTAGGAAAACAGCAGTGCAGAGGGAATGTGCCTCACATGCTGTAAGCAGTCTGTGAACTCTGTGTGGCAGTAGACACTCCTCGTGCACCCCTGTCGTCTAGGAATGCCTTTCATACGGTCTGCTACAACTGGAGGAGAGGCAGGACCACGCTGTGTTGCTCTGCATCTTCTCAGTGAGAGCAGAACATATTGTATTAACTAAACGTTTATAGAAGCAAGGCCTCGTTTTAAGCATCATGATAATGCATTTTTAAACCCCCATGGTAAAGAAGCATAAATGATTGCTTAATTTAAAATATTGTAATGACTCAATTAAATAAACTTGTTTCTCATATCACAACCATTTTTAGATATATCTATATAATATATTCACATGTTTTTGCTGCGAGCCCATCAAATATCACTTGATGCTCATCTAAATAAACACTTACTGATGTGACATAGCAGTTTGCTGACACTTAAGCAAGCCATTGACATTCATCGCCTCAGTCTACTTATCACGTCCCTGATACTGCCAGGAGCTAAATGAAATAAACAGATTGATTTTTTTATTTTGCAAGTAAATATTTTACATGGTTTGCGATCAAAACGTTTCAGTTGAATCATTGTGTACATTTAGCAGCATTGAAGATAAATGATGCATGATGGAAGTATTCCCAGTCACTTATTAAGACACTAATAGGCTAGGGCACTCTATATGGATTAGATAATTGCTCGTTTATATTCTCCCCCTGCACCTGGACAAATGGGCCTGGAAAATATTTGAAGGCCGGATACCAGCATGTTATAGTAAAAACATGGAAACTAGTGAGCGCAGTGAAGCAGGCTCTTTGAGAAAAGCTCTTCTTCTCGGGCCCCATGACACCGGTGATCTGTGGAAAGGTTGGGTGCCTCTAGTTTCAGCTCTATCAAGCTCTGGATCTTTGAGCAGCAGGATTCAGTATCACCAGCTAATGTAACAAGGCTCATTTGTCTCAATCACACGTCCCTGCTAGTATCGGCTAGCCATTGATGCCATTCATCTTCCCTGTCCTTGCCTGCTCTTTTTCAGCTGATGAAAACCAAAGACCTTCAAGCAGAATGTCAGAGCTTCTGTAAAAAGTGCTCATCAGTGCAGCCGAAAAAAACTGTGGAGGAAAGGCAGGGCTGTGTGCAGCGTTTGTTAAACTCAAATACAATAACTTTTAGATTATATTAAAGGCAGACAAACCTGCTTGTTTTGGCAACAAGTTAAAATAAATTCAAATAATAAGATGCATGTCTACATGATTTAGGAGATGTTGTGAATTTCAAGTTTTACAATCTGATGCCCATTATATTATGAACAATTAAGGCTGACGTAAACTGATATATGAACACTAACAAGCTGTAGGGGAAGAACACCACAATGTAAAGCTGGAGCTCATCGAGGATGTAGTCTTGGGCATTTGTATTTTTATAATCTTATCTGCAGTTAGAAATGCTAATTCCTGTTATATTCCTGAAACAATATAACAATTTTCAAAGGGAAGTTATTAATAAATGCACATCTTACACTGTGGCTCCTTATTATGTATTTTTTGGAGAGATATTACATGATGACATTACAATCATAGTGGGGTTTTTTTTCTCTTCAGCTGATGTCATGTTCAATGGCAATTCTGACTTGTGCCATAACTGCAGACTTATGCAGAGCTTCCCTCTTCGATGGTGCAAATCAAGATCGTGATCACTATCTGGCCCGTGCAGCCGGCCTGCGTTGTCTGGAAACATGTTTTCCTAAGGAGACCACAGAGGGACAATTACTGTCAGCTGAACTATTCAGCCTGCTCTCCATGTGTGTTCTGGCTGCATGCCTCTGACCCACTGACCCTGAGCAGCAGCATGAGACGGGACCCCCAGCCTCCCGCCTCTTTTACCCCCACTACTCCACCCCAATATCCACCATCACTGAAACATCCAAACATTGACTTTTCAAGTCTTTAAAATGCAAAAATAAAATGCTCATATACTCTGTCAAGCCTCTGGCAAAAAGACAATGCAGGAAGTTGTATGGGTGTAAGTTTTGATTTCTTTGTGTGAAACAGTATAAATTCAAAAATCCTGGTTGTCTTACAAAAAATGCATACTAATGCAGCAATTATAGGAGGAAGGAAGTTGTACAGTGTGGCAGTAGCAAATTCCCTGGTGCAATGGAACAAGGCTCTTTGTTGTTATGTAAAGGTTTCTGCGTGTAATTGCAGTGGATGTTTTGAGGGATTCATTATTTCTATATTCCTGTGTTTTTCTAAAGGAGCCGACTAGGCTGCTGTCCCTGCAGGGAGATGGGGAGCTGAGAGGTGCTTAACTAAGGCACTGTACCACAATCAAGGCTTTAACCAATGCCTACTTAGTGCAAGTGGTCAGACTAAAGGTTCAGAAGCATCACATGATCCCCAGCTAGGGCTTAGAATTCAAACGGCGGCTCCTGCACCAGTCAATCAGTCGGTCCTGTGTGATTTCAGCCTCAGTGATCTTGAGCTTCGGTGCATCCCAATGCCTTGCTGAACAATGCATGAGTCAAGCAAACAATGCACAAGCATCTCTGGCTCTGACTTGTAAAAAACGTCCATCCCCCTTCAAAAATGCATGTCATTTAATAGAGGGTTTATCACATATGAATTTATGAAGGACCCAAACCAAATGATCTAAATAGTTAGACAAAAACATGTAAATATTTGCAACACCGATTTTTTTTCGGCTGATAGAATGCATAAGTGAGTGCTGTCTACAGATTGTATTTTGCCATCAGAGTAAACAGTGTGAGCGTTTCTCCCTCCTGGCACACATGCACGCACAAACGCACACGGAGGGGGCGTGCCCTCCGGTCCCTAGCACCCGGGCACAACTTCACTTGTCACTGCAGTCACAGACAAAATTGGGATAGGTGGGGGAAGATGGATCGAGGGAGGTAAGGAGTGATGGGGAGAGAGAGATTTGAGCTCAGGTGGGGCAGACATGGGAGGGGAGAGCAGCGTCGCACACATGCTATCCTTCATGGTGCTCGTCTGTTCGGTAAACCCAGGCTTTTGTTGTTTCCCCTGGAGTGTAGGCATGCAGACTCCCAGTCAGGAAGCTCGTCAATCTTTGCCACAACAATACATAAATTAGTGCCCAAATTACTGTTACGCCGGTGGAGAAAGAGACATTGAGAGAGATGTCTTGTGCTGCGGTTTGGGAATACATCTTCCCCTCTCCTGCTCCCCCTCATAGAGTGTGTCAGAATGCACTTCAGTAAAACAGTCAAGTAAATACAGGGAGAGACATGAAGAGAGAAGCACTGCTGTGTTGTACAGGCATCTAGAGTTGGGCGGTTTTGAAATATTAATGGGCCTCACACACAAACAAACACAGATATGTACGCATGAGTTCATCCAAAAAGCCGCCCAGGGCGAGGGTCCAGACCTGAGCATTAGCAAAGTCACTGCACTGCTATGAAGGAATAATAGGGAAAGGCTTAAAATGCCTATCTTTTGCAACGGAAATATCTTCAAATATACAGTAGCTGGTCTCCAGTGAAGGGGGATCACTGCTTAGGCAGCTAAATGATTGGAGGGGAATTAGCAAGACGCAGCATAGAGACATCAAAATGTGTCAATTATGTCTTTCCTTGCTCTAATCCCTCTGGTCAGAATGTTTTTTTGATGACTTCAGCATGTGTATAGGTTGAATGGAAGCTGTTTAAAGTGATGATACAGAGTTTCGGTCTGCAGGTGGATTTCTGTACAGTGCTGTGTGTCTTCTTTGTGCTAAAACCAGCAAATGCCATTAGAGCAGCTCTATGGTAATATGCCAACAGCCCCCATCCCTAAACAAATAACACATTTATACTATTCAGCCTGTGTTCTGTGCCACGACTGTCCTTTGCCGCTGACATTCACATAACCTTTCTTCTGCTGCATAAATGGGAATAAAAAAGTATTGTGTTGTGCAGCTTCACATGACAGCAGAGCCTGGCAGATGAAAAGAGGCAGAATCCTGATTCCAGCTCTTGTTAGGCTGTCGTCTCTGTACAGCAAGATCTGACTGTCACGGGTATCTGTTTAAAGAAGACTCTTTATCAACCGACAACTGATCTCAACCGCCAAATAGGAAGTTCATGTAGCAAATGAATAGCTAGGAGCACATAATGAAGCAGGAACATTGCACAGTGCACTTTTGCCAGCTGTTTCAGAGCCTCTGGTGTTTGTCTGTTGACCATGTGTAAATGCTCTGGTATTCAGACTTTTTTATAACAGTCTTGAGAGCAGGCATGTGATCCTTTTTAAGCTTTTGTTTGCTTTTGTTGCAATAATATAAAAAAGGGGGAAGTATTATTAACACAGTTTGTCTGATGGGAAAGCATTGTTAATCTGCTCATAATGCTGTGCTCTGTTCAGTTCCTTACATAATGTCTGACATGAGCCCGCTGGCTTGCGTCACTCTGTCATTGACAGCTGTCAACACAACACGGCGACACACACAGATACGCACCAATACACTCACTCACACACCACCATGCACAGAGGCAAATGTGTGTTTTTTTTCCCACAACTGCTTCACATTTTTTTCAGAATGTGTGTTGTAGATGAGCCAATGATAAAAAGAGAAAACGCCATAGACAGGTCAGTATACAGAAGCCTTGATTTCAGACCTCAGTTATTGTACACACCTATCATGAATCATCGGGCAATGAGAAAATGATTTAATGGTCCAATCGAGTAATGGGTTAAGCCATCAGCATTATGACGGTGGCCTGGGCCTGGCTCTGTAATGTTAGGGATAATCTTAATCCTTCGATGTTATGTCAGTAGTCCAAGGGTTCAGTGCAAACAGCCGGGACATTTTGACAAGTGATTTCCCATGTTTGCACAAGCATGTAGGATTTTTAGTTTTCACTTTTTTTTGGTTACAAGCATGCTAGATTGAAAATATAAACAATATCATTCTAAAAGGTATTGGCTCATCCTTATTGCATATCATTATTTTTCATTAAGAATTCACATAGCCTATTGACATTTCACTTATTTGTCCATACATCTCTCCGCTTCATAATTTCAATATCTCCTGTGAATGATTTTGAAGCACAACTACATTTGCAGTGCATATGGAGGAAGTGTTCTTGTCTGACGCTGTCTGTCTATCCAGTGCTCATAACAATATAAACAGTGACAGGGCCCTTGTAAGCTGTTAGTGTGCATTTGGCAAATTGTTCTTGGTGTTCACATTTGACTGTCACTTTCCAGGCCTTTGATAATGTAGTGTAGTTAAGCAGTGGGTTGATCTGAGGGCTGTGCAGAAGACAGTGAAGGGCACTGGGTGAAAAAGAGGAGGCCTAGCTGCCCTATTGTACATGTGCTCTGAGTGACACGTCATCCCCTCAAAGTGCCTGCTAGTGTGGTGAGTCAGTGTCCTTGAACTGCTCAACCACAGACAGACAAAGAACACGCTTTAGCATTGGGCTTGACTGTCTCCTCTCTCTGCCATGCCCATTGTCCAAGACACCCATGCCAGGCTGCAACGCTGCATACAGGAAATCAGTGTTGAGCCGCAGTCCGACCCTTATGGTTATGCGCAGTGTGATTGTGCTGCAGTGTGAATCACACATAATCTTGGCGTCTCAGCAGGTGTCTTTGAAGTGGACTGCGTGCAGAGGCCACATCGCAGCGCTATGAGGAGCGTCAGGCGGTTGGGATGGGCTTTAGCATGGCTGCCCGTCTAACTGTGCCTGTCTTTGATGTCGTAAACAGAGCAGGCAGTGCTGGCTGGCAGGCAGGCAGGCGCAGTGAATGGGATCAGTGGCACTGCGATGGTCAAGCTCAAGCAAGCCAGCAGCTGCCTGTTTCACACCAAGAGGCAGTTAACACCGCAGCTCATGTCAATATATATTGACTGCCAGATTGGTAGTGTTTATAAGTTCAGGCCTTTTTGTTTGAATGTCTCTCTGCTGTGAATTCATTTTGAATCATCCTCAGTGTCCAAAGTGTAGCTTAGGGGCCTCATGACCAGTCACTCAAGAGGACAACTGTAACAATAATACAGATATACAAACACTGACTTAGTCTGATGCTGTAGGTGACTTTATGGTGTATTTGAACTCCATTGTATCATTGCCGGGTATTTATTCTCCTTGACCCCCCTCTCCACATCTTTTTGAAAGCAGCTTATCCTACTGTGAAAATTACTATATGTTCAAACAGAGGTCTTTTCTTATACAAGAGACTACAGAGCCTGCCTCAGCCGGTCCAGAAACAAACCCTTTTTACTGTTGAGTGCACAGAGCATCCAGGGGCTTGTGCAGCGGTGGAGTGAGAGGGTGTTAGCTGGTGAGGCTATGTGCACTCAGGTCTTCCTGCTGCAGATAGGGCTTTGTGAGGCATGCTCGTGTATGTGTATGCCCTGCCCGGCCTGGCACCCCCGCGTCTCTACTCCCACTGCTTTCACCTGATGTGGCACAGCCTCTGTCAGGCCTGAACGAGCGCCTGGCCAGCTCCGCTTCTTCAGGAGAGATGAAGGCATCTCAGAGCTATGCTGTGGGGGTGGGGGAAGCAAGCAGCAGCCTAAGCCTGGAGCTATCAGAGGCTGGAGCTCAGAGCCAAAAGCCTGTGGGCTGGATAGGGTGGGTGGAAGCTTGGCTTAACTTTGGCAAGACATGCATAGGCACAGCCCTGCACTGCCACCCAATGGCTGGGGCCTGTCACTACAACCTTTAGCTCACCATAACCACAGCTAGTCATAATTACAGCACGCTTCAGTTGTTGTGAGTGCATGTCAGAACAAATTATGTAAGTAATGAGGCTGAAAACGCTAAAGGAGTCGAAACACACTGCACTGCTAATGCTCATGCAGGGAGAACACAAAAACAAACAATAGAGTGCACTCGTAAGATAGACCTTACCGAAATAACAAGCAACTGCGCACAGTAAGGAAAAGATTAATTATAAATTAACCCTCTCAGTTAGGTTGTCACAGACCGCCTACTGCCTGGATTTCACTCTAATCCGGGCCGACGAGGTGCAGTGCCCTCTATTGTATGTGAGAATCACAAATCGCAGGAGCTGTTGTCTGGAGGAGAATTAATTGTGCATGTTCCACCACTCCCTTTTGTTAATTTTACTAAAATGTAGGCTAATTCCATGTAAACATGGCCGGTCTTGTTGACTCCAGCAGCGCGAGGAGAACAGACACAGATTCCTGAATGAATAGAGTGTGGCTCCGGGGTTAGTGGATTAGAGGCTCTGTGTTAAGGGCCTCTCCAGGGCATGCCTGAGGGACAAGGACATTATCCACATGACACATTACAAGCTCCCAGGCAGATGATTAAAATGGGCAGGGATCTCTGGATTGAACTTTAGCAAAAGTACTTTTGATGTGATCAAACTGGTTTAAAGAGGTTGGATGTTAAGGTGTACGAGGGATATTTGAAGCTCCTAGTCTTTGCAAGAGACAGTTAGGCCTGGCTAGAGGGGGAGGCTGATGTAACACTTTGACATAGCGAATATATCTCCACTTGTTTAATTATTATAATTTTTATAGCATCTTATTAATTCAAAAATCATAATATTCCTACCCTAATTGGTAAAGACTTGTGTTGCAATAGCTCTGATTGGTTGGCTGCATGGCTGGTTGCAGAAAAAGCATTACATGGTGAGGAAATATCCTGCGGTGATCTTTCCTCGATTTAGATCAGATAGCGGATTTTGTCTGGCGCTGCAGTGCACTGTAGGGATGGTGGGACTGAGATGCTGGAGATGTGGAGGAAGGCTGCGAGATAGAGATCTCCGGAGGGAGAGAAAGACAGGCGGGAGTGGGGCAGAGGGGGAGGTGGAGGTGGAGAGGGATGTAGCATCGGTGGCTGCAGTGATGAAGCAGAGAGCAGCGGGACGAGCTGGGAGTTCTGTGTCTCTGATGTGTGTGTGTTCTGTTGTGTTGCCCTGTGGTCCGCTCCTGAAGAGAAGGCCAACGATGGATGAGGCCTGTCCTCTCTGTGCCTTTGTCCTCTATGGCGGGTATATCACAGGCCTGTCAACAGCACAGCATCACAGCCACTGAACACTTTTCCCTGTGGCATATACAGAAGAAGAGAGTAGCAGCAAAGTGGCCATGTTGTGAGTCTTTGTGGATTAACTCCTGAGGTTTTTATGGTTTTGAAGTTTAAGAGAATTCAAGAAGTCAAGTTTTCCACCAGCGAATATGTTGCCTTATGAGACCTATAAGCCTTTGTCATTGCACAAGACTATTGGTACTACGGCACTGTATTAAGGTTTATCGGTCGATGGGTTTTTCCTTGTGTAAATTGTATTTACATTAGCTGCTTATGAATACTTAAAATGGCATTCTCCAATCACTCTCTCTCTCACACACACACACCACATTTCCATCTCTGTAAATATTCAGCTAATGCTCTGTGGAAGTACAGATTCAAAAACCACCGGATAAGGTGTTTTTAGAAGCACAGTGCTCTTTCATGTACCAACATGGATCCATGGTGAGGGTGTTGTACAGTGACTTGTGACAGCAAAATGTTGATTTTTTATTTATTTTGTTTCCTTTTCTTCTCTGCAGCTCAAATCGAAATAATTCCCTGCAAGATCTGTGGAGACAAATCATCAGGCATCCATTACGGTGTGATAACATGTGAAGGCTGTAAGGTAAGCATCAAGTGTGTGTGTGTGTGTGTGTGTGTGTGTGTGTGTGTGTGTGTGTGTGTGTGTGTGTGTGTGTGTGTGTGTGTGTGTGTGTGTGTGTGTGTGTGTGTGTGTGTGTGTGTGTGTGTGTGTGTGTGTGTGTGTGTGTGTGTGTGTGTGTGTGTGTGGTGTGTGTGTGTGTTGTGTGTGTGTGTGTGTGTGTGTGTGTGTGTGTGTGTGTGTGTGTGTGTGTGTGTGTGTGTGTGTGTGTGTGTGTGTGTGTGTGTGTGTGTGTGTGTGTGTGTGTGTGTGTGTGTGTGTGGTGTGTGTGTGTGTGTGTGTGTGGGAAATAAAGTTGCTTGCTAGGAAAAACGTTTGAAAATGTTGCAGAAATTTTACAATGATTTAGAAAAAGGCGAGGTGAAGAACATGATCATTAAAGTGGTCAAGCACCACAGAGGACATCACAGAAAACTACAATTAGTAGGACAAAGTCATCTCTCTGCCATGCTCTGCCTTTCCCTCCCAGGGACATGTCTTTTCACAGTTTTTTGTCTGCTTCTGCTGCAGCCTGCTCTTCTTGAAATAAAATGATCAAAAGGAGAGTGCTTTGAATTATAGCAGATTGTTGGCTGTTTGCTACAGTGTTGCTTCCATTGAAGCCGCCTTTTGTACTGTTTCAAATACGCCAGCCATTCACAGTGAGGGAATTTTGTGCTTAGTGTATTCTTGTCCCTGTGCTTGTCACCAAGCACATCATTAGCATTCCTCAGCCAGCATGCACCTTTACTGTTTTCGTGTGTGTGTGTGTGTGTGTGTGTGTGTGTGTGTGTGTGTGTGTGTGTGTGTGTGTGTGTGTGTGTGTGTGTGTGTGTGTGTGTGTGTGTGTGTGTGTGTGTGTGTGTGTGTGTGTGTGTGTGTGTGTGTGTGTGTGTGTGTGTGTGTGTGTGGTGTGTGTGTGTGTGTGTGTGTGTGTGTGTGTGTGTGTGTGTGTGTGTGTGTGTGTGTGTGGTGTGTGGGTGTGTGTGTGTGTGTGTGTGTGTGTGTGTGTGTGTGTGTGTGTGTGTGTGTGTGTGTGTGTGTGTGTGTGTGTGTGTGTGTGTGTGTGTGTGTGTGTGTGTGTGTGTGTGTGTGTGTGTGTGTGTGTGTGTGTGTGTTAAGGAGAGCGCGCCGCCCGCAGGAGAGCGCGAGGGACCAGTTCTTCCCAGTGCTCTTCTCCCTCACAAAGGAGCTGGAAGGAACAAACCACTAAAGAATAAACTGCTGAAATCTATCTTTAATGATTGCTAATTAGTCCACAGCAGAGAGGCCTCTAATGATATGTGCGAGTATAAAAGTTTGGACCATAAATCATAGCATTATTAAAGAGTGCTGCTTGTCACTGGCAGTTATAGCCTGGTTCCATAATGGCGTCCATTATAAAGCAACTTGGCAGCTGTCAGCTGTTTTCTTGTAATTAAACAGCCAATGAGCAGCTAATTAAGACATATGTGTATGGAGCCGTGGAGTGGGGCATGTTAATGATGTGCTGGATTCAATTCATTAAGTCAAAGTATGAGGAATCCAGTCAGTGTGCATTCTCAATCCTTTAGCACTGCACATGCCGGTGCTGCGTTAATCAACACTAATAACCCCACTGAAGAAAAATACCATCCACTGTTATCATTCCTACCCAAACACACCACCCTCATGCTGTACACGCTGGTGAAATGAAGCGCTCTTTGAATGCCAGATGTTACAGCATAACAGCCAGGAAAATAATGTCAGTAGTATTATTACCTAATGTTTGGCAGCAGTCAAATAGAAATATCACCACTAGGAATACAGTAAATCACTATCAATCAGTAATGAATTGTATCAGACACTAAAACATTATGAAGACATAAATTGATTCTGCAGTCCCAGAACATTTGGTCCACTCTCAGTGTTTCCATGCCCCTTCCTTTTTGCAGGGCTTCTTCAGGAGGAGTCAGCAGAGCAATGCAGCCTACTCCTGCCCCCGTCAGAAGAACTGCCTGATCGACCGCACCAGCCGCAACCGCTGCCAGCACTGCCGGCTGCAGAAGTGCCTGGCAGTGGGCATGTCACGAGATGGTAAGTGCCTGATGGAAAAGGTGGGTGGAAACAGCAGGGTGACATAGTGAGTCAGGGGAGGTGAAGAGCCCAGGTTCAAGCCCCTGTGTGGGCAAGGATCTGCTGGAGTGCCTTTGAACCAGCGCTTCAGAGATGCTGTGTGACCTCCCTATTAAGGCAAGCAAGAGAAGACCTAATTCCCTCAGGAGATCAAAATATATTTTGTCATTTTCAGGAAATTATTGATAGTGGTTATTTGTGATAAAATTGGATTAAAAGAGCAATAACACATAAAAGGAGAGTAGATTTTCTGATGTAAACTAGTCAGCATCTTCTTACAGCAGGAAGTGCAACTTTTTGGAGTGCGCAGGAAAAAAAGTGTCCTTATCTGGGTATATATTAAGAGGTAATCGGTAAAGATTTTGAGCTTGAGGTATATTAAAGAAAGAGTAGTAAAACCAACAACATTATAACAAATGTGTGCTTTTACATATAAATGAAAACCTGTGAGCTTTTCTCTATTAAGCTGTTCATTCCTAACCCTATAGCGTGTGGTACTTAGAGATGCAATATCAGACAAATAATTGAAACAATATTTAATATAAATTCAAAGTTAAAAGTAATTTTTCCTAAAAGAAAAAGCTGTTTTTAGCCTTTTCAAACATTTAAGATGTGCTGCTTTTCTTTATTCTCACATCATATTAAAGTGAATAATCTTTTTTTGAGAAAGTCGGATAGACATTTATATATATTTCTTTAAAATGAGTAGACCAAAAGATTAATTGATTTATCAATCCAAAATAATCTGCAGATTAATTGATAATAAATATGCAGCTCTAGTACTTTCTATATTTAGGTATGGAGACAGAGAAAACACACACAGGTACAGATAATGACCGTCATTATTCTCAAAGAGACACAACACATATCCCAATATAACTGTGACACGAACACATGCTAAGAAGGCAGTCTATGTTCATTGTCTGCCTGTAGCAGGTGAGTGCTTTGTCTGCGGGACTAATTTGTTGCTGTGAAAGAAACTAGGTTTGATGAAATAGGAGGTTATTAGAGGTTGTCATTAGTGCTGCTGCAGCTGAGATGCTGTAATGGGAGCACACAGGTGGGGATATGTGCTGGAGTGCTCCTGCTGAGCCAGGCTGGGCCAGTCCAGACTGGGCTGAGCTGAGGTACATTTGTCAGAACAAAGCCTCTCTAATATTTTCTCTTTTAGTAAAACACACACAGGAATTCACACGGAAATGAGAAAACTTGAACATACATGCACAGAGGCTGGCCTTTCTTTATGCACACTACTTAAATGCAGTTACCCACTCACGCATAACTATTCATAAATGAGAATGAACACAGACGTAGATTAGCACTTATGAGTGCCTTTGCATAGCCAAACACACTTACACACACGTATACACACAAACTCAGGACAGCGAAGGTGACTCTTGCCTTCACTCAACACACCAGAGCCCATCTGCCTGCACTCTCTTCCTTGTGGCTCAATTCACCTTCCACTGAGCCTAGACAAACACAAACACACACACACACACATACTGTGATCGGCTGTCATCCTGCCAGGCCAAAACGCTGGCCAAAGAGTTTTCTCAGTCCCAATGTGTAGTCTGGAAGCCTTGAAACAGGAGGCAGTAACTTAGCTAGTTTTATGTTTGAGTGGCTGGTAAGCTGTTAGTCACTTCCCACTTGTGCCTCTTTACTTTAGTAATAATATATGTCACTACTGATCCCTCCTGAAATATGGGAATTAGTTTATTTTGTATCAGTGTTATCTGTTAAAAGTGCATATCCCTCTTGTGTACTGTACTGTAATGTACTGTAGATCAGTATAGGGGAGTATGATGCTCAAAGCAGGCATATCCTGCTGTCATAGTAACATATGACTTCAGATAGACTAGTGTTGTGTCACTGTGTCATGGGAGGCACAACTCTCTGAATGACATACACATTTGAATAGCAAATAGGGAATTAATATGCCCAGAAATCCCTAATTTAATATTTTCCTTGGCCAAACAACACATTTTGTTCAAGCAAGTATTTGTTTTTGGTTCAATTACATAGCATTTTGCCAATGTGACAGATCATTTGATAAGTCTACTTGTGTTGGTAACCCACTGGTAATATTAGTTTACTTATCAGAGAGTAAATATTAAAAATCAACTATTAAATTAACACTCTAAAATCAAGTTTAAAACAAATTTCACATTTCTTGAAGAGATATGCACTCATTTAACCTGGTCTTTCATTCGATTTTATAAATGTATTATTTGTATTGTTTGTGATGTTTCCCTTGTGTCTGACATTTTTATTTTGTATTGTCCTTTCACAGCGGTGAAGTTTGGCCGCATGTCGAAGAAGCAGCGGGACAGCCTGTACGCTGAGGTGCAGAAGCACCGGCTGGCGCAGGCGCAGCGTGAACACCAACAACAGCCAGGAGAGGCGGAGCCACTCACACCTAGCTATGGCCTCTCAGCCAATGGCCTCACAGAGCTTCATGACGACCTCAGCGGCTACATGGATGGTCACACTCCTGATGGCAGCAAACCAGACTCTGCCGTCAGCAGCTTCTACCTGGACATCCAGCCGTCTCCTGACCAGTCAGGCCTGGACATCAACGGCATCAAACCGGAGCCCATCTGCGACTTTGCCCCCGGCTCTGGCTTCTTCCCCTACTGCTCCTTCACCAACGGAGAAACCTCCCCTACAGTGTCTATGGCTGAACTAGGTAAGAAGCAGGAAAGAGACAGGGGGGATACGAAAGGAGAAACAGCAAAATGGAGGAGGGGGGGAGAACAACTCAACCGTGGGGCAAACGACACAAAGGTTGCTTAAAATAGCAGGAGGTTGGAGACTCATCTCCAACACTCATTAAAAGAGCCTCTTTTTTGTAATTAGTTTCCATTAATTAGGGCCAATCAGGATCCAGCAGGGCAGGCGTCTGGGGAAATCATTTCTTTAGGCTCCCCTGTGCCTAGGAACTCCTTTTAACAGATGTGTTTTCAAAACCATTTAAATTCTTATACTCAATATTTCTCTCCGAGAAAATGTGACCTTTGTCTCAGTGAGTAACGTGGCGCCCCTCCTCCTCTCCGTGCATTTGTGTCATAACTAAATTGGCTTTGCCTCAACCTTAAGTTATGAGCTTCCTGTAGGCAGTAAAAGGAAATGTCAACAAGCCTTTTCCCAGTCAAAAAAAACTCCACGCGTATCCGCCTCTCCTCCTTTTTGAACGCTCAGTAAATAAATCTTCTTTTCCTGTGGCACATTCCAGCACATTACATACGTAGCCTTGTGAGAAACATTCAGATCTCAACTGTAATCTTGTGGGTTTCTGACGGTGGTTTTGTTGCAGAGCACCTGGCCCAGAACATCTCCAAGTCCCACATGGAGACATGTCAGTACCTGAGGGAGGAGCTGCAGCAGATGACCTGGCAGGCCTTCCTGCAGGAGGAGGTGGAGAGCTACCAGAGCAAGGTACTTTGACCACAACTGGGCCTGTGCTGGCCTCCACAGCAGTTACAGTCATCAACTCCATTGTTTTAAGATAACCTATTCTTTGTCTTTTGTGTTCTTAGCCCCGGGAAGTCATGTGGCAGCTGTGTGCTATCAAAATAACGGAGGCCATTCAGTATGTGGTGGAGTTCGCCAAGCGCATCGACGGCTTCATGGAGCTGTGTCAGAACGATCAGATAGTGCTACTGAAAGCAGGTATGACAGCCTGTCAACATGGCCTGCTGCCGTCAAACTCACCCACCACCCCCCTCTGGCATTGTCACAAGGGCGTAGCTGACCTGACTGCACAAAGCCCTCTTCCTCACATGCACAGACAGTGTCCCAGGGAGGAGACCCCACCCTGCCGATTTCCTCTTTTTGTCTCTGTCGCTCTCTATTTTCTTCTGTTCATTACATGTAGCAACGATGGACACAGCATTAGATAAGCAATGTGTTTCTAAGTTCAGATAATGCCTATCATGACGGCTGACATTCCCCTCTCTTTTTTCACACATCGATTGATGTCTGCTTATTCAAACTGCTCTCATGAACACATACTAAGAGAATATTAAATAAAGCTATGGCACTCTGTCACCTATGTATGCATAAATATAGACACTCGAACACACAGATACAAACACACAGCGCATGCAGCAATCAAATATATCTCCCGGGTCTTTCCCTGAGTATTATTTACATTAGCACAGCCAATATGAATATTGAAATAAAGACTGAGATCCCTTGTCAGACATGACATTTAAAACAGTAGCATCTCCCTTAGAGGCAGTAATGGCTGCTGTTACATTTTTCTTGATCCTCTTATCCACTCCCACAGAGTGCTACAAAATTGCAGGATGGAATACATTCTCTACCTATTTTGCTAAATAAAGGTTGAATGAATAAGCACTGTCACTACTGAATAAAGCACATTTGTTATCTGGCAGGTTATTATGGAAGAGTAGCCTTCAGTCTGTGATATTATCATCTGCAGAGGTGTTTCTTTTTCTTCCTTTGATGGCAGGCTTCTTTATTTCAAAGTGGATTTGTTTTTCATATTGTTGAAGAATAGCACAAAGCACAATCATGTGTTTTGCACTCCTTACTGATGTGTAACTGTTAGGGGGGGGAAAAGAAACAACGCTCAGATTCAGCATCTTGTTCCTGTCTGTCTCCACAGGCTCTTTGGAAGTTGTGTTTGTCAGAATGTGCCGTGCCTTTGACTCGCAAAACAA
The DNA here is from genome assembly GCF_902827175.1 of Gymnodraco acuticeps. NCBI lineage: Eukaryota > Metazoa > Chordata > Actinopteri > Perciformes > Bathydraconidae > Gymnodraco > Gymnodraco acuticeps. Next base: position 2,599,335 of record NW_022990889.1, read on the forward strand.
CACCGTCTATTTTGATGGAAAGTATGCCGGACCTGATGTGTTCAAGTCATTAGGTAAGTGGAGTGGGTGTATATGTGTGTGTGGGTGGATGTGTGCATGTTTGAATGAGCTTGCATGTGGGTGTTTGTATTCTGCAGTGCATCTGTGTGTGTTTCTTACAGTGTCTCACTCCTTCCCTTGGTGTAATAGCCAAAATTAGAGTGTGCTGTGCTGTTTAACACAATGCTGGGGGCCTGAAAGCCAACCCTGAGCATGCTTCCTAGCCTCACCTGCAATTCTGTCTCTGCAGTGGTTATTTATGGTGAAGAGAGATGTTAGGCCGGCTCGGCTGCATATAGCTCCTGTAACTGTGGAATATATAAAGCCAGACGGAGAATCTTTAGGGAGAGCGCTATCAAAACCATCATTGATAGTTTGATATAAAACATCTCGGGTGAAAGCAAATAGCAATCGTGTTTGACTGCCATGACATTAGTTTCACTCTTACGATGGATTTTCATGCATTTTCGACTGCCTTTTGACGGAGAAAGATGTAAATGTGTCCCCGCGGTGGTAGTAAAAATGCTGAATTCTGTTTCTTGGTGTATGTTTCCATTCCTTTTACCTCTATGCTTGTGTGTGAATGAGCATGTGTATGTGTCCCGGCTTCGAGAGTCCCAGTGTCCTGTGTGTTCTGTACAGAGGGGTCTGCGGCAGGGGAGGCAGAGTGATGGGCTTCCCGAGCTGCGGTGGCATCCGGCTGTCTCTCTCTATCCCCGATAATTGATTTAACTAAAAGCCTCAATAGTGACCTCATTTTGGCTTGCATAACACCACCCAACTGCCAAAAGTGACTCGTCTGGGAGGCAAAACTCAGTAAAAAATTGCCTGTTCTGCTTAAGATGCTCCCATGTGCTGTCAGCATGCCGCTCTTTTTCATTCCTTCTCCTTCCTCTCCGCTCCCTGTGTGCCTCTCTCCCAATAAAGATCAAGAGTGAATGTTGTTCTTTGGTCTTCCTCATCCTAAGCCCTCTCTCTGTGTCCTTTGCTGTGGCAGGCTGTGACGATTTGATCAGCTCCGTCTTCGAGTTTGGGAAAAACTTGTGTTCTATGCACCTGTCTGAGGATGAGATCGCCCTGTTCTCCGCCTTCGTGTTGATGTCTGCTGGTAGGTGTCACTCACAGAGCAAAGAGGAAAAAATAAGTAGACGCACAATCAGCACGACAAGGAACGCTGTTGCCCTCCTGTTTCCTCTGTCAATTAGTTCCATATATTAGTGCCACTTCATCATTACTTTGAGCCAAGTTGACTTTTTAAGGGCCTACGTGTGTTTTTTACAGTAATTAAAAGTTGTTATAATTTACTTTCCAGACCGATCTTGGCTCCAGGAGAAAGTGAAGGTGGAGAAACTCCAGCAGAAGATCCAACTGGCCCTCCAGCACGTCCTGCAGAAGAACCACAGAGAGGATGGTATTCTTACAAAGGTACAGTGCGCTGCAGTACACACATCCATTACTTCTGAAAGTGTCTGTCTGCTCAGCAGGCTCTACACTTGTAGCAGTTTAATCTCCCACTGTTTAGGATCTTTATCCACAGGCCATCAACCATTTTAGTGTGTTAGATTAAACTAAAACAGACAGAGGAAGTACCGTAATGTTGCATGAAATGCCTTTTTATCAGTAAAGAAGAGTACATTTATCAATTGTACCAGCTCCATAATATGACTTGTCAAGTTTTCCTTGCGCCTGAGCGCTTGTCTCAATATTTACAAGTCTGTTTGCCCCCCTGGTGAAAGGGAATACACTGTAGGGAGGAATGTTTTTCACTACCATTGCTCCATGTCCTTGCCTCCCCGTGAATCTAAACAGCCTGTCTCCTCTCTCTCTCCACAGTTGATATGCAAAGTGTCGACACTGCGAGCACTGTGCAGTAGGCATACAGAGAAGCTTACCGCTTTCAAAGCAATATACCCAGACATTGTGCGTGCCCACTTCCCTCCCTTATACAAGGAGCTGTTCGGATCAGACTTTGAGCAGTCCATGCCCGTTGACGGGTAGCAGCCCTGCCAGGTGCCAGTGTGCCCACCGTAGGGGAATGTGGAGGAGGAATCTGAGACACTTTATTGGTGCCCTGCACACACCAGAGCGGACAGATGGCACGCTGTTCAACTTCTTCTTTTACATCGGAGGGGAGGGCTTAGGGAGTTGATTCTCAAGGTTTACTTTATTGAATTTAGTTCTCTGTGGAAGACTTGTGGGACCCAACACCCCATGGGACCTGAAGAGGAAATAGGGACAAATAATTTCTGTCTGGTTGAACTTGACCCTCTTTTGCGCATTTCCAACATAATTCACTTTATTCAGTCATTTTCACCAGTATTTATTGCATTGCCTTTAATATGATTGACCTGTTCATATGACTTGTAATAGTACAAACTATTACCAAGTCTTTGGAATTAAAAAAGCTGAAGACCTCTTCAATTAGAAGATAAATCTGCATCAGTATTATTTTTCACATTGCATTCCCAAAACGTTTTAGTATTTCCCCTTCAAAACTATGAATAGTCATATCCCTTACCCCCCTATCTGAAACAAACTTAAAATGCGCACATTTTGGTCAAGTTCAGCCCCTTTTTCTCTTGTGTTCAGTCGTATATATTTTGGACGCAGTACTTGGAATGAAAACTCACGGCGACTTTGAGGGAGGTTCTGTCGGCATGGTGATGCAATCGGCACCTCTCTATGGACAATCGTTTAAAAAAAAGAAAAAAAGAAGCATAGAATTCTGGTAATTCTAATGAAAACGCAATGATTTTAGCTGTCAAAGACTCCATCCACCATTGTTGCATAGTGAAATCATGTAAGGCCATCTGCTATTAATCCTTCTCTGGACTGGTGCCCTGGAAAGCACGGGGCACCAACACAATGAAAAGGGTCCATTCCACCTGTTTTATAATGTACTACAGGGTATATGGTCATAAGTACTTACTATACAGAAAAAAAGTAATGTTTATAGAATCTATTTTAAATAACATGTATGATATTAGTAGTTAGGCCATTCTTAACTGTTGAATTGATAAGGCACTTTTATTTACACCTTTCTTTAATTTAAGAATTGTATATTTACCTAGTGATGTGTTGCATGTGCACAAGAAATACAAGTTGAACCATGGTCACAGAGGCTAGTCCTGGGAGCTGCAGATGATTCTGGTGTGGAAGTGTGAGGGCTGTCTGTTAGCGTGAGGCTGCTGGTTGGAGAACAAAGAGGCATGGATGAGAAGGCAGGGTGAAAGGAGCACCTCTCAAAATATAGCTCTGATAATCCTTTTTAGCAGAAGTGAACACGTACGAAAACAGCCAACAAACCTTGTAGTGGCGTAACAGTCTTGTTCCTTCTTTATTTTAGTTATGAACAGACCTGCATTTGTTTAAACCTTTTTTAAAGACAAGAAAACAGGTATTGCATGGTGACACAATGGCGCTCATACTCTTTTTTAATGATATTTGGTTCTTATTTGCCTTTCAAAAATCGCACGTATTATACAAAGAAGGCTACAAGGAAACATCTCAGTCTGGCAGTGCGGTCGGACTGGAGAGATCCAAACATCGACTCATACACACATAGACTGTAATCCAATTGTTCCATCTAGTGGAAGGTAAAGATACAGCAGGCAAACTGACAGCCTAATGACAAACATACAAGGTCTAACCTTGAAGCACATTCATGAGCCTCTGTCAAAATGTTTGGAGTGTTTTTTTTTTTTTTTTCGAGTTGCTTTATCTGCCTTCTCACCGCAGCCTCAGTCACGCCACAACAGGACATAGAAGAAACAGTGAAGGGAAAGTGAATATTCAAAGCCTTGTCTGGTAGTAAAGCTTCTATTTTTGTAACATGTTTTGGTTAATGAACTCATGAAAGAGAACAAGGGAGAGAAAAAGATGTCAGGTAGCACTTAACTATATTCCTGCAATAATTAGACTAGCTGTTGTTTGTATGATTAGGGGAGAAACATAAAAATGGTAGGACAAGTGCTATTTTCAGAATGCTTTGTTGTTGTGCTTCTGTTTTGTTGAGTGTGTCTTTCTTGTCAGTGTGGTAGTAAAGTGGTAGAAAAAACCCTGGATGTGCCAAACAGTAGTCGTTGCTTCTGCTTTCCAGTCTACTCGTCTATAACGTAGAATGGATTCCTAAGACATTCCAGCAATCTCAGTAGCGGCTTCTAGAAATATCTTTAAAAAAAAGAGCGAGAAAAAGAAAAAGAAAAAAATGATATCCCTTTAGAAACCCAACAAAGCATGTTGATACATCTGTCACCAACCGTAACATAGCATCCAGTTGTTTGTCTTTTGTTTTCTATTTGCACACTATCATTCCTCTGCCGTGCAATTTGTACAAGGTGTTAATGCCTTGTGCTGTCACCCCTCAGGGAAGAGTTCCTTATGCGCTTTCTTTGTTTGTATTCATTAGGTTTAGTTTGTATTTTTGTCAGGAATGTTCCATGAGAAGTGGTTGAGATTTAACATTTGAATATTTATCACACTTTTACATTATTATTATTGTCTCTAAGGGGCCCCAGCCACTAAGAAAACCACTGCGCCCCTGCAGTCAAGTTCAAGAAAATCTCATCTAAAAAATAACAAACCCCATCACTTTTTCAAGCTGCAGTTTTATCAACACACAGCATATTCCTGTCACACACAAAAAATCAGTTTTGGTTTAAAACGGTGTCATCAGGGTCTTTAAAAATGATAACCCTCTTTGTTAGAGAAACCAAATATTCTTATGCAATACTAAATCTGTTGTGTTTGGGTTGTAGTAGATATGCTGTACCTAAGTAATAATCTCTGTTTTGATCCAATGTTATTTGGATATGCACAAGCCCTCTACGACTAGTAAACCTCAGTCTCCCAGCAAAAGAAACCCGTCTGGAACACTGCTAGACAATCCAGCGAGAGCATTGAGAGAGGAAGAGGTGTGAATGCTCAGGGAGGTAACAGGTAGACCGAAGAAGCAGCTCGCTTTCCTCTGGATGGATGCAGAGCATTTAAATAGCTCTCATTTGAATTCATGTGGTCTTTAAAAATCTCTTCAAAGCACTCGATTGATGAGAGGATGCGACGTAGCACACTGAACAGCACTTACTGTTCGGATAATAATTAAGAGCTGGAGGTTTGGCTGATATCCTGTTATTTATTTGCAAAACAAATCAGTTTATTTCTTGAAAATGATTCTGTTATTATAAGCTATTGTAATATCGCTTGGTGGTCACATCAAATAATTCAGCATTTTCTCAAATATTATCAGCGAAGGTCTACCACCAATACTTCTCTCATAAAGTGAACATTTGTTTTTCCTTCAAGTGGCATGTAATGTGTTCTACAATATTTAAAACGAGCAATATGCCTTGTGTTACAATTACGGGTCTCTACAGTGCAGTCATCACTCTATTTTAATTAACTTTACTCATCCAGCTGAAACTGATGATGTTTACTCTGTCTAAAACAACAAGCCCCATCACTCTGTTTTCATCTTATGTAGGTATGTTTGCGATATTGGCAGGATAGCAAAAAATGGTCATCGGATACATGGTTACTTGTGTCCTAACATTACCTGCGTCTTCACACAGGCCTGTAAAGCGATGTCCTTCTGTATATTCTCAATTGAGATATCCCATTTTAGCAAGGGATTGATGCTAAGTGTGCTATTCAATCAGTGTATAGTATACAGTAAAATGTGCTGGTCCTTCTGTCTCTGCTCTGTTGTCGGTGTGTAAAAAGCAATAGTGTGTGTGTGTGTGTGTGTGTGTGTGTGTGTGTGTGTGTGTGTGGTGTGTGTGTGTGTGTGTGTGTGTGTGTGTGTGTGTGTGTGTGTGTGTGTGTGTGTGTGTGTGTGTGTGTGTGTGTGTGTGTGTGTGTGTGTGTGTGTGTGTGTGTGTGTGTGTGTGGGGGTGTGTGTGGTGTGTGTGTGTGTGTGTGTGTGTGTGTGGTGTGTGTGTGTGTGTGTGTGTGTGTGTGTTGGTGTGTGTCGGTTGTGGGTGTGTGTGTGGTGGTGTGTGTGTGTGTTGTGTGGTGTGTAGTGTTGTTCTCACCTAGTGTGTGAATAACAATAAACCCCAGACAAGGCTTTAATAATTACAAAGGAAACAGGGTTATTAGGACAAGGATTTTATTTTGACTTTTTTTTAAGAATATAAGGTTTTGGAAATGCTCAGCTTGATCCATCCATAATAGGTGTAGGTTTCAAAAGCGTGACATAATGCCTTCAAACAATTCAGAGTCTGCAGAATGCTGTGAGGCAACATTGAGCAGCTTCACAGAGAAAACACATTCGCTGTCGGTCGAGACAGCGCGGCCACGGCCTGAGCTGGAAATAATTGAAATGAATTCTGGAGTGTAAATTGTGAAAATGAGTCTTCTCAGCCGTAAATTGTGAAGATCAGCGTTATGTCACGCTTAACGTTGTGCTGGAGTGTCGATGTGTTTCCCAGAATTATGAGTCAGTCGTCACATTTGAACAGAACTCGTTTTCCAAAGCACAGCTGATAAGGATTTATGATTACAAATATGTTTAAGAGTATAGTAAAAAAAAAAAATGGAAAGCAACTTTTAGCCATAATCGAATGTCAAGCAATAATATATGTCTGTGTATTGTTTTTAATCCTTTTGTGCATAATAGTCTTTGAACATCTGCATGTAAATACACCTCTTATTTATCACATTTTGGTTCATTTTGTGGATGTTTTTATGTTTCATCTGTATATTTGACCAGTTCCGTTCCCAGGTGGAGAACTAAGAACTTGACATGGCCTGTATGCTGTATATCTTATTTTCTCACTCTTTCTCTCTCCCTCATCCTCGGCTGTTTATTCACAATATTTAATGTTATTATTGATCAGATGTATAAAGGTAGCTTTGTAATTTCTGTCTGTATAGGTAAGAGGAAAATACTGCTACTAAAGGCCTACCCAGTGAAACTATTTATCTGTTTTTCAATGACACCATATTGTACGATAGTTCTGTTTCTAGTTTGCCTCCCTCTTTCAGGATTAGTTTGATAGCGATAGGGTGTGCTGACATTTATTTTGTGTTGCCATGATGTGCGGTGCTAGGTAAGTTAATTTGTGAACAAAGTATTGATTCCTAAGCCTGGCCGCCCTATTAGTCCATTCATTTCATAGCATATTAATGTATTATTGATATTAGGACTCAATAAATAATAAAGATAATGAAAATGATAGTGGTAAAAAAATACCCAGCCAGTACCTGTATCAGTGTGCTCGTCTTGGGGTAAGGCACTTATTTCCTTCTGACTTATAGCAAAGCTAGTTTCTGCTAATTAACAAGCTATTTAAGGTTGCTCTTCTGGTTTGTGGAAAAATTATAATATTCAAACTGAAACAGCAGTATATTGTGTTTTTTTTTTCTTTGTCTGATTGTAAAAACCACTCACTGAGGCTATAGTTTGTCAGGTTTTAAGATACTAAATATTTACCTCTCTTGTGTCTGCATAGTTCTTCACCTGATGCAGGGAAGTGGTGCTTGGATTTTAATAAACAGCGTCGGTATGCTTTTGTTATTCCCCATTTTAGACTATCCTAAGACTGGTTTATTCAGACCAGTAGTGTAAACCTCTTGCACCACTTAAAGTGTTACAAATTTACATGAAATAATTGCCATTTGAGGACAAAGTTGACCTTTTCTCTCCACTCTGTAGCAAATATCAGTGAGAATATGCTTGCAATAATACACAACGTATCACACTGAGTGCCTCTCGGTGTAACAAGATGCATACATAGTTTTGATTGTCTTTTTTTGTGGTTTTCCAGACGTGTAATGAAGTGACAATGTATTTTGTACGAGGAGAAATCCTCAACTCACATGCTTTTTCAGATTCTTTCTTTATGTGATGTTAATCATTTTCACATGGGTTGATGCGCTATGTTAAAGGGTTTCAGTGTATAGATGGTCCGTTTAGAGAGTACATGTCATCCCTCACCTTGTTTTTTGAAAACCTAACTGGGAAGTTTGTTTCATGTTGATCTTGAATGGTGAAATAAATGCTTGCAGACAATGCTACAGAAAAGTTCACCTTTTTTTAATCAGGCAAAACTTACAGGCAACCCACATTTCTTCACTTTGTGCTTGTTTTATATCAACTTTTTTTTATTTCACTGAGATTTACTAATGCATTGTATATCAAGTAGTTGTATGGGTTTGTAAAAGAGGCATACAATACGTCTGGATTTATTTTAATGTTCTGTGTTCAATGTGCGCTCAATGGTTGGGTGGGTGGAGAAGGGGTGCATTCTTTTTCCATGCAAAAGCAGTGCAAGTTATGGGAAAGCTGAAACTAGTGTGTGGTTTTCACACATTTCTAAGTCACACGTTTGCTACTGATGTTAAAATGGGGACAGATGATCATGTAACTTTTTATCCAGCTCTTTTGAAGTCTCTTTAGCAGGTAGTCTATTCACAAACTTAGTTTTGCTCCTTGTCTGATTCTTAAATATGAAAATAAGTATTTTGATTCATTTTGTAAATACAGCTGTAAAGAAAAATAAGAAATGTAATGTTGTCTTTTAAATACTTTTCATTCTAATATGAATGTTGTTATATTGTACTTAGAAACTGTACCTTTAATATTACCTTTATTAAAAGTGCATTGGACACATCGATTTTAGATGTGCTTTATGTGCTGTTATCCCATAATAAAATGTACCGCTTGTAATGGGCTTCTATTTTCTGACTCTTTATCTGTTTCTGTTGTCTAATCTCTCTTCAGCTCACACTCTTTTCAACTAAATAATCATATTCCATGTTTTTAACAACTGGCAAAGATATCAATTATCACACACTCACAAAATATTAAAGAGAACATAGAAATAGAGAGAACATACCTGTGAAAATACTTTGATAGTAAACTACATCATCTGCCATTTAGACATTAAGCTATATAACCATTTAAGCAACATGAGACCTTTTTGGTGGTGGTCTTGACATATTTCACTATCACAATTGATTGATGACACAATATGAAAATCTGTCTATTTAGAGAAGTAAAGAGTCTTTGGTTACTTTAAAATCTTTAATATGCATATGATTGGAAATGCAGATATTTCTAAAGGATAACATTCAGCATTGTTCTCAATTTCTTGACACAACCTGCATGGACAAACAGGAGTTTTCGAACAATGTTATGTAGATATACATGTGTATATAATACTCTTGATATTATTGTTGGAACACTATATTTAATTTAATGTTGTCTATATATTTTTACATGATGGCTCTTATACCCAATGTTGATATGAGTATTTAGGTTCGAAAATACAAGAAAAAGAGAAGGACTGTGGCAACACCTCCTAAAAAAGTGGCTTCCATAATTTAAGTAAAGAATTTAATAAATGTAAACATATCTTAGGATATTGTGGCCTGCAGAAACAGACACAACAGGATGGCAAATTCAGAATAGTTTTATTGACATGACCATAATGGCATACAGTATGGCCAAAGCTTTGTACAATAACGACATCTATGCTTAAATAAAGATGTAGAATGTATTAGAAAATTATAGAAAAAAAGAAGGACTGTGGCAACACCTCCTAAAAAGTGCCTTCCATAATTTAAATACACACCAGGATGTCAAATTCAAATAGCTTTATTGACATGACCATAATGGGATACAGTATGGCCAGCGCCGTATAGATAGAATATCTATTATAATAATAAATAATAATAATAATTATATTATACGGCTCTGAGTATGGCCAAAGCTTTGTACAATAACGACATCTATGCATAAATAAAGATGTGGAATGTATTGTAATGTTCATAAACATTTTGAATACAAGTACAAATAACATGTTTTCTTTACAAGGAAAACATTTAACTTTGTGTAGATGAACTAGAAAGTTAATAAAAAAATACAGTTAAAAAACAGATCGTTTACTTTTGATGTCCGGCAGGGGGCAGCGATGTCCACAGAGCGCTTTAATGTCAACATCATTTCAACAGACGAAGAAGGTCATCTGCTTGCTAGCACATGTGGCTACTCATATTTACAGTAGCTTTAATGTTGTCATTTCCGCGGACCTCTGGTTAGTGTGGCTATAATGGAACTAGTATGGTAAGTCGTATTTTCACTGTAAGCATCAGCAGAAGATCAGTGGTAGATTGTGTGTCAATTCAAGTAATAAACTGAACTTTGTGCTATTTCATTTTTGCTAAAAAGCTTAGCGACAGCTCTGTTATTGTTGTGACTGACAGCTCGCTATGCTAACCAAAGCTGAGCTACTTCTATAGTAGAAACTATCTTAACCGGAAATTAAGTAACTCTAAAAGTACGCATAATTGTTGACGTAGTTTTATTTAAAACACTAATAAGTGCCAGGGAAGACTCAACCAGAGAGCTGCAACATGCAAGCATAGCTGCAGTCAAGCTATTATGATGACGAGTCTGGAAATAATAATAAACCGAATTGTTTTAGTTCAACGAAATGTGTGTCTCATTGTTTTGTGTTGTAAACAGTTGTTATGTTAAGCTAAGCCATGTGGCATGTTCCGCCTAGACTTACCTAAACTAACGCCAAACAAAAATGTACTGTTGACTCTAGATTTGAACTGACCTCCAGAATTTGACTTGACAACGTTTTTCTGTCTTGTTGGTATATGCATTCGTTCCCAACATAGCTTATAGAGACTAAACATGGCGTTCTTGATCTAGAAAGCTTTCTTAGACATTTTGTCGTACAGACGTTGGGATAACGTTTGCTTTTATTTTGAAGGGTGAAACGGAAGTTGCTTTCTTCTCTTAATCTAACTGACTTGATGCTGCTCCACCTGACATGATAGGGAATCATCTGTTATGTTTTGGATATTACAATAGACTGTAAATATACGGTTATTACAAGTCTAAAAACACCTACTAAACTTGACACTGTGTCACCCTGTCCAGCTGTAAGGGGAATTTGATAGTAACAGTACTTAAAATGAATTATTGAATTTGCCTTATTACAAACCGCTACAATTGTTTGTTAAGGAGATTTACTAGTTAGTTGTGTGAATTGATCTTTAAGAGCCGTTGTTCTTAAACACAGAGTTTCACTTGGAGATAATCAATAAATGATCATTTGAGTGACATAAAACCTACGTTATTTTTCAATAACTCCGTACTAACTTGCCCATATTAGTGAAAATATTTAGGCTTAAAAATATTATAAAGTAGTCTTATATGGCCCACCTTTGTTGATAACATGTGGGGGTTATGAATTTTAATATCTTTGATATAAAGACACACGATTTTCATCGGCATAACTACACTGTAGCTATGTTCGTATGACTAAATAAAGAACCTTGAATAACTCCAAATCAGTTATTTTCAAAAGCGTTCATGCAATATATAACCAAGTGATTTTAAATCAATGTCAAAATGATGTGAAACTGCAGAATTGTCATAGAAACATTTATATACAATTATAGAAGGTTGTCTAAAATCACCCAAAAAGTTGGCAGGTCCAGCTTTGCAATACTATTTTGTGTGGATTTGGAGTCGCTCAGCAGGATCTGATTCAGGAACTTGTACTTTTGAAAATGAGTTGCCAGCTTCTGAAGATTAATTTCATGTCAAAACCCTTGCTGATACACACAATTAAACTCAGCAGAAAATAATGACACTACACCTGAGTCATCTATTACGCTGAGTAATGGTCATTTATAATGTGCACTACCCTAAAACACAAACTTTGAGACACTCGCATGTCAAAATAAACTGTCCACCCACAAAAGCCATGAAGAAACTGTTGCATAATGTTTGGTACAATGCAGTGCCTCAAATACTGTTTTTTTTCTTTCTTTAAATTCAAGGGAGGACCCCCAGGTCCCCGATGCTCCTTTCTTTACCAATGATCTCTATGTCAAATATTCACTTGCACCTAATATCAGAGAGCTGTGGGACTTTCTCCAAAGGTTTGTTGATGATAATAAATCAGCTCAAACTATTTTGTACTCTGTTTTCTAAGGCTAAATTATATATCTGTATCTAACATGTTTTTACCTCAATTTCTTTCTCCTTCCACAAGTCCTGTGCAGAACATAAAACAGGACTGTGGGACTTCAAAAGCTTCCTCCCCCTCTTCTTCTACAAAAGACGCTGCAGCCTTTAAAGACAACAGTTGCATCAGCATGAATGAATCCTGCTCTGAAAGCGGTGATACTGACGATCCGTTTATAGACAATGACGGGCAGGGTGCAGCACAATGTTGGGATACAGAGAAATCAAGGGGAAAGCTCAAGCAGATTGAGAAAGAGGCGGGTGCTGTTTACCCTGAACCCAGACTGCCCTACCCCTGTCCGTCCAGCCTGTCAATCAATGGCCAGAAGACTTATCTTGGCTTTTTGATGAGTAAGAAAGCAAGCGATCCTCCACTGGTACCTACATTAAATCCTTAACTGTATTTCAATCCTGCCTGTCCTTTTTTGCAAAGGGTCTTCTAATAGTATGTTCTAATATTTCAGAACTTGCAGGCACGAGTAAACAGTGAAGTGATACAGTTCATGATGTACCTGCAAGACGTGGCCAAGATATGTGCTGACGACTACAACTTCATATCACAGGGAGCTATGCAATACTCAGAGGTAGTGATACTGCAAGGATTGCCCCTGTCATCAGCTCTGTGATGTATGTTCATAAGTGTTAAAACATAGAGCCCTAATTTGTTCTTCAGGAGTTCTTCAGGGAGTGTTTGGAGCACATCAGGACGTTTCCTGAGCTCTACCAGATCCATGAGATGACTAGTCTGACCGGGGGAACATTCAACCCAGGGCTGAAGCTGACCTTTGAGAAACAGCTGCTGATCATGGTAATGAACTTTTGAAGTGCTACTATCATACGGGAGCTCTTCTAGTCAAAGAAGTGTAGGGTTACCACTTCATTTGTTGTTCATTGTGCAGTTTTCTTTTCAACCTTTACAACTCAAAGTGATGAATTGCAGAATCAGTCTTTTGGTGTTGATTCACTTGTTCCATTTCCATATTTGTACCCTTCATTTCTCCAGGGCAATGTGGATATTACAGACCACACGATGGTGCCTGCTGATGCACAGCTTGCATCGGATTATCAGAGTGTTTCATCACAGAATCCTCCAGCTAAAAAAGCCAAGGACATGCACGCTGTAAGCAATTGTCTCTTCTTTTTTAATTAGCAAGTCACAAAGCTGTTTTACTGCTAGAATAGGATTCATGACCGCAGGTCTATTGTTACACCATTTCACTTCTTTCAGTTTTAACAAAAGACACCAGAGGGTGTTCTTGTATTGCTGAGCAAAACCAGTGCTAATTGTGTTTCTGAAAGATGTCAAAGTCCAGTTAATAGTAGACTATTGAGAAGTTACCTGTGTTGGTTTGACTTCAGTTCTGGTTGTCTGACCCGGTCTTGTTTTTCTCTGCAGACAATCAGCGGTGATGTTAATGCCAGCAGCCTGTGTGCTCGTTATGAGCCTCATGTGTGTCTCACTCGAGGCGCCCTCGTAAGGCTGCTAGATAACCATGGCCCAGACTTTGCAGAGCAGTGGGAATTACCGGTTTGGATCAAGTTAAACCCAGGAGAAGGTACGGCATCATCATTCAGATACTCAGGCTGTTCTAGTTGACGTAAGATTAATTAGGACAAATTTAGGGCTTGCTTCGAATGGGTAAAAATGATTTATTTGTCTTTCTTTACTTTGCGTTGCTGCTCACTTTCAGCTATAAAGTCATGGTGATAATGCCACAAAAATTCATCCAATTGTATCCTGTAAAAGCCAAATATTAGAATGAATTATTTTTGCTCTAAATAACTTAGATACAGTAACATACATCTTAACAAAAAACTACACAATTATTTTTAAATGCACACAAAATGTGTTAGATGATGACCCCAGATATTGACCTTGCTACATTAATATCAATGACAGATTCAAATAGCAATGTGTATACAAGAGAACTAAAATAGGAGATGCATTTTATAATGTTACTGACTTATAATGACACTTTTACATTTTTTCACAATAAGTGATTTTGAAATTTTAGACCAACAAGAATATTTCGCTGGATTTCTAAGTAGCAATTCTATAGGAAAGGATGGGATAAGGTTTTTATTAAAACGTTTTTTTTTTAATGTCATTCTTGAGCTTATGACATTAGGCAAGGCAAGGCAAGTTTATTTATATAGCACTTTTCAACACAAGGCAATTCAAAGTGCTTTACAAAAAATGAAAGACATTAAGAAAATGGCATTTAAAATCAGTCATTAAAAAGAAAAGCTAATAAAATAAACATTAAAAGAAAAAATACATGGATAAAAGTTACAGTGCAGTCTAAGATATGAATAGTTCAATTAAACATTAAAAGAAAAAGTACATGGATAAAAGTGACAGTGCAGTCTAAGATATGAATAGTTCAATTAAACATTAAAAGAAAAAGTACATGGATAGAAGTTACAGTGCAGTCTAAGATATGAATAGTTCAATTAAAAGCAGCGACAAAAAGAAAAGTCTTCAGCCTGGATTTAAAAGTAGTCAGAGTTGCAGCGGACCTGCAGGTTTCTGGGAGTTTGTTCCAGATATTTGGAGCATAATAACTGAACGCTGCTTTACCATGTTTAGTTCTGACTCTGGGGACAGAAAGCTGACCAGTCCCTGAAGACCTGAGAGATCTGGATGGTTCATCATTTAGCAGGAGGTCAGAAATGTATTTTGGGCCTAAACCATTCAGTGCTTTATAAACCAGCAGCAGTATTTTGAAATCTATTCTTTGACACACAGGAAGCCAGTGTAAAGACTTCAGAACTGGAGTGATGTGATCCACTTTCTTAGTGTTAGTGAGGACTCGAGCAGCGGCGTTCTGAATCAGCTGCAGCTTCCTAATAGATTTTTTAGTGAGACCTGTGAAGACACCATTACAGTAGTCCAGTCTACTGAAGATAAAAGCATGGACAAGTTTTTCCAAATCCTGCTGTGACATTAGTCTTTTAATCCTAGATATATTCTTTAGGTGATAGTAGGCTGATTTAGTAACTGTTTTAATGTGACTGTTGAAACTCAGGTCAGAGTCCATGACTACACCTAGATTTCTGGCTTTATCTGTTGTTTTGAACATTGCAGGCTGAAGCTCAGCGCTAACTTTTATACGTTCTGACTTGGCTCCAAAAACCATTACCTCAGTTTTATCTTTGTTTAATTGGAGAAAGTTCTGACACATCCAGTCATTGATTTGTTCAATGTACTTACTCAGTGTTTGAATTGGAGCATTCCTGGTGAAATTGTTACGTAAATGTGTGTGTCATCTGCATAGCTATGGTAACTTATTTTGTTGTTTTTCATTATCTGAGCCAGTGGTAGCATGTAGATGTTAAAGAGAAGAGGCCCCAAGATGGAGCCTTGAGGAACCCACATTTCATATTTGTCAACTCAGATGTGTATTTACTAGGGCTGTCAAGTTAACGCGTTATTAACGGAAAAAAAAAATAACGCCACTAATTATTTAACGCGATTAACGCATGTGTATTTTTTTTCCTCGGCCGCCCCGTAGTTTCAGAGCGCATCGAGTTTAAAATACCATCTACAAGCTGATTCTGACAGCCCCGCTCCTGCCGCCCGCTTGTGGCAGACCACATTACCTGCGTCTTCACACAGGCCTGTAAAGCGATGTCCTTCTGTATATTCTCAATTGAGATATCCCATTTTAGCAAGGGATTGATGCTAAGTGTGCTATTCAATCAGTGTATAGTATAAAGTAAAATGTGCTGGTACTTCTGTATCTGCTATGTGTGTGTGGTGTGTGTGTGTGTGTGTGTGTGTGTGTGTGTGTGTGTGTGTGTGTGTGTGTGTGTGTGTGTGTGTGGGTGTGTGTGGTGTGTGTGTGTGTGGTGTGTGTGGTGTGTGTGTGTGTGTGTGTGTGTGTGTGTGTGTGTGTGTGTGTGTGTGTGTGTGTGTGTGTGTGTGTGTGTGTGTGTGTGTGTGTGTGTGTGTGTGTGTGTGTGTGTGGTGTGTGTGTGTGTGTGTGTGTGTGTGTGTGTGTGTGTGTGTGTGTGTGTGTGTGTGTGTGTGTGTGTGTGTGTGGTGTGTGTGTGTGTGTGTGTGTGTGTGTGTGTGTGTGTGTGTGTGTGTGTGTGTGTGTGTGTGTGTGTGTGTGTGTGTGTGTGTGGCCCGAGCGCCGAGAGAGAGACCTTACGTGCATTGTTGTTGTTAGCATCTGGTGCTAGCTAGCTGCGCTAACGGATATGGAGCGACATTTTGCCACAACTGCGCCGAGCACTTGACTTTATGCAGGAAGCCAGACAGTGGGACATTGTACGAAAAGTCAGCACACTCAGCACGGATAGTGCGCAACATGATTGCAGCGTCCAGGCAGCTCCCGTTCGAGCATATGCCTTGAGTTGCACATAGCTCCAACGATCCATCACACACACGCACGCGCGCACACACACACACACACACACACACACACACACACACCATTTGTATTGTATTATTGTATGAGAGAGGTTCCAGGTTGAATTGAGGCGAATATTTGTAATGTTCAGAGGTTGTTGTGTTTAATATTCATGAGGATTTTTGTCATTGTTCAAATGATAATAAACATTAGCATAAAGCATATTTGTCCACTCATATGTTGATAAGAGTATTAAAAACTTGAAAAATATTCCTCTAAGGTACATTTTAGAACAGATCAAAAATGTGCGATTAACTATGTACAATCATGCGATTAAATATTTTAATCGACTGACAGCCCTAGTATTTACCTATAGAAACAAAGTTGTTTCTGTCCTTTAAGTAGGATTCCAACCAATTTAGAACTGTTTCCGAAAGTCCCACCCAGTTTTCCAGTCGGTCTAGTAATATGCTGTGGTCAACAGTGTCGAACGCAGCACTGAGATCTAATAATACTAACACTGAAGTTCTGCCACTGTCTGTGTTTAAGTGGATGTCATTAAAGACCTTTACAAGAGCAGTCTCAGTGCTGTGGTTTGGATAAAAGCCTGACTGGAACACATCAAAACAGCTATTTAAATGCAAGAAATTACTCAATTGTTGAAAAACAACTTTTTCAATGATTTTACCTAGAAATGGCAGGTTTGATATGGGCCTGTAATTGTTCATTACTGAAGCATCTAGATTATTCTTTTTTAAGAGCGGTTTAATGACTGCAGTTTTCAGGGCCTGTGGAAAAATACCTGAGTGAAGAGATTTGTTTACTATATGAAGTAGATCTGAGGCCATGCAACGAAAAACATCTTTGAAAAATCCTGTTGGAATAATATCAAGGCAGCAGGAGGAGGATTTCAGAAGTTGAATAATGTCCTCTAGGTTTTTATCATTAATCTGATGGAATTGTGTCATGATGTCTGAATTGATGTTAAGTGGACACAGAGACAACACATTTGCTGTTCCTGATGCAGAGGCACTGACTGCTTGTTTGATTTTCTGAATTTTGTCAGTGAAAAAGGCAAAATCATTGCACGCCCTGGTGGATAGAAATTCAGAGGCTACTGACACTGGGGGGTTAGTTAGTCTGTCGACGGTAGCAAACAAGGCATGTGCGTTGTTTTTGTTTTTGGTAATGATGTCAGAGAAGAACGATTGTCGTGCGTTTTTCAATTCCAAATTATAAAGGCCAAGTCTCTCTTTATAGATTTCAAAGTGAACCTGGAGATTTGTTTTTCGCCACCTGCGTTCAGCTTTTCGACATTCTCTTTTTTCTGTTCTCATGGTCATGGCCTTTCTCCATGGAGATATTTTCTTGCCAGACACTTCCTTTAACCTAGTTGGAGCAATGGCATCTATAACATTTTTAATTTTTTAATTAAAATGATCTACTAGCTCATTTACTGAGATGTTGGCAGGGGCAAGTGTGGAAGAAAAATTCTGAGTAAACATTTCCCTAGTATTTTCAGTTAAATATCGCTTTGTGGTTACCTCTTTTTGAACATTTTTGTGAACAGAAATAGAGCTCTCAAAGAAAACACAGGAATGATCAGAGAGTGCAACATCAGTCACCACAACCTTAGAGATATTCACACCCTTTGAGATAATTAAGTCCAGAGTGTGCCCCTTATTGTGCGTGGGCTCCGTCACATGCTGAGTCAGTCCATAGCTATCAAGAACACAAAACAGTTCTTTAGCCCCTCTGTCCTGGGGGTTGTCAACATGGATGTTAAAATCACCAACAATAACTAGAAAGTCAATACACACTATAGACAGCAGTTCAGTAAAGTCATCAAAAAAGCTTGTACAGTATTTGGGTGGTCTATAGATATTTAGGAACAGAGCTCGAGAGGAGCATTTCAGCTGAAGGGCCACATATTCAAAAGAATCAAAGTTTCCATACGATGTCTTCCTGCATTGAAGGGAATCATTGAACAGAATAGCAACTCCACCCCCTTTCTTATGCATTCTTTCCTGACTCATAAAACTAAAGTTGGGAGGGGTTGATTCGATACGAACAGCTGCACTGTTATTTTGTTCAATCCAAGTTTCTGTTAAAAACATAAAATCGAGATTGTGCTCAGTGATAAAATCATTGATTAAAAATGTTTTTCCTGCCAAAGACCTGACATTTAATAAAGCTAGTTTAAGTTTGTTAAACACACTATCAGTCATGTTTTTTGTAACAAGCTGTGGCTGACATGGAATCACTGCTAAATTAGATAAACTCACACAAACGTTTGAGCGCTTCCTGTTTCTAAGATGATTCACCGCTCTTAATCTATTACCTATCAACACAGATATCGGCAAAGCTATAGGCAGGCAGGGCCCCGACATGTCCTGGAAAGAGTTGAGAGTGCCATACGCCCTTGAGCCTGGACCCAGCAAATATCAGTTTGCAGCGTTTAGTACACACACATCCTTATCAGGATTCGGAGACTGCAGATGCCCTCTCGAAGGGAGGGGAGGCGGCCGACGCAGGCACGGTGATGGAGACGTGGGAGATGGTGCGGGGGTAGAGGACATGCTGCCAGGGGGGGAGGTGGTTGACGTAGGCACGGTGATGAAGACGGGGGAGATGGTGCGCGTCTCTGCTGTGATTTTGGTGGGCGTCGTTGAGGAGCGGGGGTAAAGGACATGGTGCCAGCCCTGCGTATCGCGTTCGTTTGGTCTTTGAACTCCAGGAAGGAATCGGTGCCAACCCTCTGTATCTCCTTCATGTGTTCAACGATCCCCAGGAGGGTGGGCAAGGGTGAAAGGGTGAACGGAGTATCCTCAAAGGCGTTGACAGGGGGGGGGTTGACGGGCAGTGGAGACTCCTCCATGTGTCTCCCATAATCAGAACATTCCTCAGGCGGGTGCAGTGATAATTCTTCAGGGTTTTCTGCGCGATGTGTTGTGTCTTTCTCCTGTTTTGATTCCTATTGCCGCTTGTCCTTGGCAGAGGGAACAGATTGATAACGCAGGCAGTTGAATATGTTAGAGATAAACAATTTCACTCCTGACTTGTTCAGGCAAACTCCATTTGCCTTGAAAAGATGTCTGCGATCCCAGAAAAAGTTAAAATTGTCAATAAAATGAACAGAATGGTCAGTACAGGCCGTTGAAAGCCAGGTATTCGGTGCAAACAATCTGCTGAATCTCTCCACTCCTCTTCTGACTGGCGGTAGAGGGCCACTGATGAACACCTCTGCATTAGCTTATTAAATAAAATAAAAAGGTTCATATTTGCAGTAGATATGAAGATGTTGCAACTCTTGCAATAGAAAGGGAATAGTCTTCCTTTTCTGTTAATGAGGATGAAACATTTGTAATCATGTTGATAAAAGAAATGCACTATGCAGCAGTAAGGAAATCTGAGCTACATCACTGTGTGTAATGACATTGAGCGGCCTCATGGTGGCACCATTTCACACATCCTTTATTTCACATGTTTTATTTACAGGCAATGGACAGAAGAAGACTGTATATATAGACTCACCCCTTCTGAAGACTGAGATGACGGTGAAAGAGAGGAGCCATGTCTTCCATGAGGAGAGTCTGAAGCTCTCCATCAAGAAGAATGGGAGTAAAAATGTCTTCCATTTAATGACGGAGCTTCGTGAGGATGACCAGCAACTCTCTGTATGTGGTCGCACAAAAAAAGTAATATCATTAATGTGGTCTTATTTATCAGAACAATAATCATTTGTTTTCTGTTTCTCCTTCAGGGGAGATCAAAAAGAAATGTAGTGTCTGGTGAAAACAATGGTCTTGACTTTGAGGTGGACCTTACTGACCTGGAGACATTTGGTGAGACGAAACACATTAAAACCCCAAAGACGCCGAAAAAGAAGAACGAGCAGGATGCATGTGTTGAAAGTACGAAAGCATCAAGTTCTGCGTCTGTGACTAATACTAAAAGGTCCAGTGAGCGTCCTGCAAACACTACCAGCAGTTCACAAGAAGAGATGGACACCTCAGCGGCAGGTGAGGATGATCCCGTAACAGAGGAGAGAAATCAGCCAGCTGGGAATGAGGCCATTGCACCAACAACTGAAGACATGAGGCCGGACTCTGCTCAGGAATGTAACGAAGACCCACCTTTTATGGGAGATTCTGATGAAGATCAACTGGTCATTGATGACTCCATTGTGTCTCAAGCTCAAACACGTACTACACAATGTAAGCCCACACCTCTCTCTGCTGACGCCAGATCTGATTCTCTAAATTCAGAGTGTTCTTCCCCTGAAAAACCAACAAAGCAGAAACGACTTTCCAAAAAAGCAAAGGTATCCGGCGACCAGCTGGGTGACATTCTGCGCATGCAGACAGCCATGTTCAACTGTGACACGGCCAAAAGCTCCACCGTATCCCAAGAGATGAGCTCACCAGCCCGAGGTGTGGGACCCTCAGTTCACTCTTATCCTACGTCTCTGGTGAAGCCCTGTGTGTCCTCATATTTGGAGAGAAATAACAACCAGGATGGAGAGAGCGGCGCTGCTTCTCACGAATCTGCACCAGGGGCCAACAGTACAAATACAAAGCATAAAAGTTAGTGGCAAACAAATGTTCTTTCAATGATTTAAGTTGTTTCTCTGTGTGGTTCATTAACCGGCAGTGGCTCAGTCAGTAGGGGCTAGGACAGTGAGCCGTAGGGTCGCCAGTTCACGTCCCTGAACGGACCTAAAATATTACTTGGAGAGTTCCCCTCCTGAGCCCTGACATGGTGCCCTTGAGCAAGGCACCGGACAACCCACTCCCAATGCTCCCCGGGCGCTGTACAATAGCTGCCCACTTCTCCTAGTACTAGGATGGGTTACATTTCACTGTGTGTGCTCTGTGTGCATGTATGTGTGACAATTAACGAGAGTTTCATCCTCTGATTCTATATAACATATAACATATCGTACATTATTGCCACCTACAGAACTACTGTCAGAAGAACTGCAGGCTGGTGCAGAAGATGAGCAAGATTACGTCGCTCCAGAAGAAGGCAACCTGCTCTACAAGCTCTACAGTCTGCAGGACCTGCTGCTCATGGTGCGGAGCTCTGTGTCACTGACCCATAGCAGGAGAGTCGGCCAAAACGACCAAAACCAGGTATAAGTCGTCACTCATCCTCCAAAAATGTAATTTCACAAATTAAAGTAAGTCAAAAATCTTCATCACCCTGATTTCTGTTTTCTTCTTCACCACAGCATGTGCCAGTGCATATCTTGCCCAAGCTGGAGTACCAGCTGAGTTATGGAGTTGAGTGTCTGAACAGCAGTGAGGCTTGCCAGCTGTGGACCGAGACATTGCTCCACTCCAGCACTGTACCCTGCATAGGTAAAACTTGTGTTGCTTTTCTTACCCACAATGCTATATTCCTTCAGTGAAAATAGAGACAGGAATGTTACCAAAATAATCTCTATTCTAGTGTTATAGTCAGTATCGCTTTTAGTCTTTAATTTATTTTAACATATATGCCAACAATATAATAAAAGTACTGTTTATGTGGATAAAAAGACTTTTCTCCTCTCCCTCCTTCAGAGGGTTCAGTAGAGTCAACATGGAAATCCTCCCACAAACCAATGGAATAGTCTTCAGATGACTCACCGTCCTGCTGTGTCTCTGTGTTGATTAAGTTTACTTTGTTGCCATAACTACAGCCACATTTGATTATGGGGAATTACAGAGAACGCATTGTGCAGACCTCAGCTAAATGCTGTTTTGAACTTCAGTTAAATTCTCTTAATACTTATTCCAAACTGCTTACTATCCCTGTTGCTCAAGATTCAGGGAAAGGCTTCATCTTTATTCTGTGCGAGATACATTAATCTTTTGGCTCGTGTAGGTGTTCTCTCTGGGACTGCACATCGTCATCTACACAGCATAATGATTATTTGTTCTATCTAATGAAGGCAAAAGGAGTCTCTAAAGCACACCCCTTTCCAGTCTGTTGGCACAGTTGACATTCTGTGTCCCTACAACAATATACTGCTTTCTTATACTCAGCTTGACAGAAATACCTTTGCCAAAAAGTGGATGTCACCCTTCATCAGGCATTTAAAACCTTGGATGTCTAAAGAGGAAAAAACGTCTCTGGTTTCTGTCCCAGAATTATTAGAAAATGATGAGCCAGTGAGGAAACAGTGATACAATTCCAGCTTTATGAAACTATACAATAACTCCCACCTATTGACATTATGATATAAACGATAAAGGACTTCCTTCTATGCTTAGAGCTTCGTAGTTCATCATGAGGTTTATCATGTGGCTTTCCCAGTTGTGTATTTCTGGCTGTGGCTGCAGGCTCTAAAACAGTCCATAATTGAAGGAAGGCACAGTTGGAATAAGCAGGCATTACATGCTGGAGTGGGAGGCAGGACCAATAAGCATTTCTTACCACCCACTTAACAATGCTGGGAAATCAACACAGGCTAATTACTTTGTAAGCACTAGGAGAGGCATTGATGATGAAGTGAAGCTCTTGATGTGCTCATTAGCTCTTGATCTTTCCTCAGTGTATCGCTCACCCTCCCGTTCTGTCTCTGCAGCTCACATCAATGCGCTCACATCAAAAGTAGCTCTGCTCACAAAGCTGCCCGACAACTGGAAACCCAACATCTCCTGTGGGTTCAAGTGAGTGTCCTTATAGCAGATGTGCACAGATGTTTAGGTTTCACCTTATAACCCCTGCATGTATGACGAATGTTGTCATATTAAAGTAAAGTCACATAATAAATAGTCTACGCCATTTTCATCAACGGGGGCTACTCTAATTTATGTTTTATGGTGCCTTTTTATCTGCACTGTCCATTTGCTATAACAATGTACATTTAGCCGCTGTGGAACAAATAAAGAATTTCTGATTCTGATTGTTTAAATCTCCTCTAATCATCTGAATTAGTGTAAAAGATTAGACTCCTGCCAAAAGAAACTGACTGAAATATGAATGTTCCATCCACAGGCCATCGAAGTCTCTGAATATACTGCACCACCTACTGAAAAAGCTTACTGGGTAAGTTGATGATGACGACGACAGTGTTTATTTTAGCTTTGAATGTACATTATTTATTGAGCTCCCTCACAAGAATGGTAGTGGCATGCATCTACAGGTCTAAATGTCTTGGTTCTAATGCAAGCACCCAACATATTTTATGTGGAAAACTATGGAAAATGTGGTTTGATGAATGTACGGTCCAAATTGGGGAAGGGCTGGGTCCTCCTCTGTAGTTCTATTGTTTAGTTGGGCAACATCTGCAGATGAGTTATCCGTGATCCTCTGTCTTTATGCTCTGTTAGGATGACGAAATTGTGAAACGGTTATGACTGTCAGCCTCGGGCTAAAAGCATGATTTTGCCTTCATGTTTGTGTTGTAGGGTTACACAAGCGATTACTCTATGGCACATAATGCATGCGTCACCTTCTGCTTTCTCAAGGCTCTGTTCCCCCCTCGGAATGCTCCAACATGTCTCAGTGTGTGGGTTTCTGACGCTAACACACCTTCAATGACTTCATTTGATTTTGTAGGTTAGAGGAAGGACAGTACCTGATTGCGCACAAGGCAGGGGAACCATTTGTGACCCTATTAAAAGTGGCTAATGGGAAAGTGAGTCGGGGGGCATACAACCTGCAGCAGGTCCACAGCTCCGTCCCCCAGCCCCCCACATCCGGCCTCGTCCCCTGGATACCTGTTGATCCGTCTGTGGTGCTGCCCTTCCACCAGAAACACGGCCGTGTCCCCTGCACCTTCCCGCCAAAACCCTTTGTGCAGGTTTGTATTTACGTTACCATTGTTACTGCATTTATAGATGGTACTATGAAACAATATTATAGCAGTGGAGATCATGAAAGTAATGACAATGAGTTGAAAGACTATTGAAACCAGTAGAAGTGTTTATTTGTTAATGCTTATGAAGTACACACCCACTCTCAGGAATTCTCTAAAATCCAAGATGCATACCATGCGGTCTCCCTGTGTGGTGGTGGGTGCAAAGCCCTCGGTCGTGTCCTTATCAGACAGGCTGAGTCAGTGCAGTGAATAGTTCTCCGACGCATTTCCAAAACTAACAACAGAGACAAAAGAGAGCAAAATCTGTTCAGCAGGGTTAGGCGTGTAGACTCTGAGACATTCATTAGATGCCTGTCTGAGTCCACATAGCAAGACGTTAACACATCTTTAAACTTGTCAACTACAATAGCAAACTTATAATTTAAACTGGGCATTTGTATAGTCAACATTTGTACATCCAAGAATAACAGATAAACATATTATTTGGGGTGATAATGTATGATCCTACATGAATGAAGTCCCAGTTATTTACATTTCTTTTGACCTTCCTTCATCCTACCAGACAGCGAAAGATGGGTCATCGCAGTACAACAACCATGGAGCCGGACAGGCAAAGAACAACCGGAATGCAGTAGGCAAACTGAAGAAACGACAAAGGAACCGTAAAAAGTATATTAAAAACCTACTTAAAAAGACATTTTAAGAAGTCCCACGTCAAAGGATTCAATATCATGTCTTCTCATTTCATATAAGGTGAGGAGCTGAACCTGTACTGGAAAGGAAAGGAAAGGAAAGGAAAGGAAAGGAAAGCACTGACAATGTACATCATTTCATACTGGTGTTATATTAAGACTTTGAACATAAATGTGGACGTTTAAGCACTTTGAGAGTAGAATCTAGAACTTTCTATTTTTGTATATGTTGGTAATTATAATTTGTGAAAAAATATAAATAATAAACTTTGTCTAAGTACCATATGTGAGTATGTCTTTATAACTGTTTGTGTGGAATGAATGATTCAAGACATCACCTTGAACATTTCCTGAGGGTCCAGTTGTTCCAGTGACTTTTTAACAGTGTTTTGGGGAAAACAACCAAAGTATCACAACTCTTCCAGTAGCTTCTAGTGGAACAGGGTGGAGTCGTGTGTGCATGGAAAAGGGGAGGGAGTCTGAATGAGGGGAGGTTAAAGGGGAATTGTTTTCTGTCCGAAAGATAAACCTTCACACCCATTCCACTTAAACACTGCCTGGACATATCTCTGCATCATCTCAACTCAACTAAGGTAAGTTCAGTGAAGTTATACATTTGACTTTGAACTAACTCATTTTATAACTTAGATTAACTTTACAATGCAGGGAAGTTTAAGGGAATTCTCCAACTTGCTGTCATGAGCAAATTACTTCCACACCATTTCCTTTCTTCTTGTGCACACATGCTTTGTATTTACTTTTCTTGAGTTATGTCTAAGTAAGAATGTGTGAGCGCTCTAACCTGTGTCATTGTATGGCTGTAAATGTGCTCAGTTGACTGCAGTACAGTAGCATTTTCCAGGGTGTGTCTCTTTGGGGCTAGTGTTAAGGAGTGTGTCAGACTGAATAATGATTTAAATGTGTTAATGGATGTTCAATAGTATCTAACCTTTTTACCATAAAGTGAATGTGGCAAATAATTGAAATCAAAAGAACAACTTGATACAAATGGAGAAAGTCTCTTGCAGGGATTTGTGTGACTCAGTTGTACCAAAAGCAACAACCTCAGTTTAGTAGACGTTTCCTTGGTGGGCTGAAGTGATTATATCTTGAGACAAAAACAAACATGACCAAATGCCTGCAGCTCAGACAAGACACTGATAGGGTTACACATAGATGTGATTACAAGATTGTGTAGTGTTGACCGTTTTGTCATATTTTACAGCACATTCAAAATGGCTATGGTATCAGAGTTCCTGGGACAGCTGTGTCTCAACGTTGGGGTAATGTCATATCTTCATTTTACTTTTCATACAATACATGATGTACCTTAAATAACATGGCGTTAATTTAATATCACTCTAATGTGCTTTGGATCCCCAGACCAATGAACCCAAACACCCCACGGTGGTACCTGCTACGGATTTCAACCCTGACACAGACGCTGCTAGAATAGAGACTGCAATCAAAACCAAAGGCAAGAGAAAAAAAATCAGTGCTTGGTTCTGCTTCTCCTTCCTACAGAAGAGTGGCTGGTATTTGTGAGTCAGCATCCTGGCTCCAATGGTTTGACCGTGCTGGGAAAACCTCCAAGTCTGAGCCCCGGAGCTGGCAGAGCTTTGTTCTGGGAGCTGTTGGCAACATTCTGACCGCTTACTCCTCAACAGTCCACCATTTTGTTGTTGTGAATGATATGTTTAATGTGTCATGATGTTTCTTTGCTAATGAGGGTTTGATCTTGGACAGTACCTTGTGACCATGTCATGTGTCAAGTTATCTCTGCTGCCAGGCCCTTCTTGTGTTTGTTTATTCTTCCCAAAGCACTTTTAAAGCTAAATCCAAATATATGTTGAAATGACTCCAAACTTGCTATTTTTCATTTGTGTGCCAACACCATTCAACATGTTAGCACACAGAATGCCTGAAGGCTTAGATTCTTACTGTAAGTGTTGGCAGGTTCCACAGAAAATTAATAAACATCCTTTCACCAAAAGTGAGATAGAATTATCACCTAAAACATTTGTAAAAAAACTAATTTGAGCCATCCTTATTTTTAAATGTTTGGTAATATACACATTATACTTTACATCCCCCTATAGAAACCCTTATAACATATTGACACACTGTCGTGTATAACCCAGTTTTTACACCATATTCCCCTTTGTCTCACTCAACGTTTGTGTGTCTTTTTCATTCTAACATTAGGGGTGGATGAACAGACCATCATCGACATCCTCACAAAGCGGACCTACTCACAAAGGAGAGACATCGCTTTCGCTTATGAGAGGAGGGCAAAGAAGGTACAGTATGCCTTAAGAAAACCCAAAACGCTTCACAGCTCTTACTTTGTGGTGGCTTAAAACAATAAGGACACTTAAATATAACACTGATGTATTTTCAGGACCTGATCTCAGCCCTGAAGGGAGAACTGTCCGGCTCTCTGGAAGCAGTGATCCTTGGACTGATGAAGAGCACGTCCCAGTACGATGCCTCACTGATCAGAGGATCTATCAAGGTAAAGGACACACATTGCATCAGTGCTACTCATCATCAGTGGATTTAACGGAAGGGCTACACTGCCCTCTACAGGAAAAATGACTGAACTTGCTTTAATGCTACACCCTAAATGATAGTTGTGAATATCCTAAAGTGTCACGTAAAGAGAGTAACACAGATGTATCTCTCTTTCAGGGAGCAGGAACAGATGAAGAAACACTGATTGAAGTTTTGTGCTCACGCAGCAATGAGGAGCTGGTGGACATCAAGAAGGTCTACAAGGAGTGTGAGTCCAAAACGTCCAAAGCATTCATACAAGGCTGTAAATATATTTTAATGTATAATGCCGCACTTAAAGGTTATTGTGCTTGTCGTGCATTATATATATTATCATGTCCACCTAAGGTCTTGAAATGTGTATAAATGTTGTTGAACCACACTTTCAATAGCTATGTGGTTGATCTTATGTAGAGGAATCACATTTCCTGAACAAAAATCCTTGTTTCCCACAGTGTTCAAGAAAGATCTGGATAAAGACGTGGCTGGTGACACCTCTGGGAACTTTGCCAAGCTGCTCCTGGCTTTGGTGGAGGTGAGATTTGTTAGGGCCTGTCTTTATGATTAATGTAACATTATAACGTGTAAACTGACCTGAGTCATGTGTTGTTTCTTTGCAGACCAACAGAGCAGCTCCAATCGCTGTCATAGACTATGACAAGATTGATCAAGATGCCAGAGTAAGTTGCCCATCTATTACTTTGTTTGTGAAATCTAAACTTGATTCATTTCAAATCTATACCTTTTTTAAATTATATTCTTTATCTAGCTAATGTTAAGTTCTTACGTTCTTGACTTATTCACAGAAAATGTATTGAAATGACCAAATGAGATTTAAAACCCTGGATCATTTGTACAAGTTTAAGCAGTTGGCAGTTTTGTGAATAAGAGAATTACTTAATTTTGATATATTGATATCTAACAAGGAGTGGCACCCACCATCATGCCACATTATAAAGTATAAATAATAAATCTACTGTTATCTTGCTGATTTATATCAGGCCCTCTATGAGGCTGGGGTGAAGATCAAAGGAACTGATGTGCCCACCTGGATCTCCATTATGTCTGAGAGAAGCGTACCCCACCTGCAGAAAGGTAAGACGCACTGTTTCCTTTTGCTATTATTGTTACGAAAGTATTGGTTTTGAATTCTCAATATCTAAATCGTTCTTCTCTGCTTGTCAGTGTTTCAGAGGTACAAGAGTTACAGTCCCTATGACATGCAGGAGAGCATTGCCAAAGAAGTCAAAGGAGACTTGCAAAAGTCCTTCCTGGTGCTAGGTACACACATTTGTTTATCATGTATTCATATTATTTATGCATATGTTTATTTCTGTTCTACTTTTGAAGTAAAATGTAACTCTGTAGTTCCGTTTTATTGTATGTATAAACTTTGAAACACAAAAAACAATCATCTGTCAACTACAGTTACTGTGGATATTTATTCGGTTTTTCTTTTGCTCCAGTTGAATGCTTTGAAAACAAACAGCTGTACTTTGCCAAGCGACTCAATGAAGCCATGAAGGTACTGTGCTGTTCTCTTTCTTCTTTTGGAAATGTGGCTATTTTGAGGGCCAGACTTTGTCTTTCTTTAGTTGGAAAAGAAGTACATCTGCTTGTGAAAGAACAATTTTGCTGCAGGAACACAGAATTTCAAGTTGGCAAAAGCGATCTTACAGCAGCGTTACATCAGCTGCTGAAGTTAAGTCTGAAGCGAACAACTTGTAAGTGCCGACTTGTGCTTGTCTGCGCAGAGTAAAGGAGCCAA
The DNA here is from genome assembly GCF_902827175.1 of Gymnodraco acuticeps. NCBI lineage: Eukaryota > Metazoa > Chordata > Actinopteri > Perciformes > Bathydraconidae > Gymnodraco > Gymnodraco acuticeps. The sequence goes on from NW_022990889.1 coordinate 2,628,547, forward strand.
GGAGAAGATAGTGACCAGGATTATTGTGTCACGCTGCGAGGTGGACCTGAAGAAGATCTGCTCTGAATACAAGACCAGCACCGGAGAGTCTTTGCAAAAGACTATTCTGGTAGGTGACACATTCAGGCTGATTTACAGTCAGTTCTGTGGTGCAGCCCTTCTCACTTGCTCTGTTTCTGCAGGAACACACCAAGGGAGACTACCAGAAGGTGCTGCTTGGCCTGTGCGGACCGGAGCAGTAAAAATGAATCATCAGTATCAAAATGACCCAAATTCTGCCACTGGAGGGGTGCACTGGAAAGGTGGGCTTATGAATATCATACTTAGAACAAACTCAGAGCCCTTCCTACTTTTTCTGCGCATTTGAATGCAACATTGAAGTAGATGCATTTATCTTTTTGATATTTGAAGAGTCTGTATTAAATCTAACTTTTTTTTTACTAAAATGGCAATAAAGTTGCTTTTAATGGAGTTTTGTTCCCTATTGTTTTTTACATTCAACCCATTTTCTCTTGCTTGATGTTTGCATAAAAGACCATGAGAGGGCGCTACAGTAGCATTGAAAACAAGTACAGCTCTAGCTCCTCTGTGTCTCAGGCCTTATAACATCTGGAACGTGCTCAAGAAATGAGGAGATCTTACATTTATAAATAAAATAAAAAATATTATAAATTCCATTGTCATTATTGTCTTATTTATTATATTATTACATTTATTAAAATTGCATAAAAAAACAGGGTTCATAGATTTTATTTGCACAAAATATGTTAACATAATTAAACTGCAGTTTGTGAAATTTTAAAATGCCATCTGAAATTAAATTTAAATCCAAAACTTCAACAGCACAATCTTGAAGATTTGTGAAATAATGAAAAGCACAGTAAAGTCAATATAGATATTTTCAAATAAAAATAATGATTAAAATATTCTTCCTTTTGCACTATGAGGTTCCATCAAGATGATTTAATCATTAGTGTGTTTTTCTGTGTTTGTTTGGTGCTAATATTTTAATTAAAAATGTTAATTTTACCTCCGGCAAAGATGATTTGCATACCACTAAACAAGCTTCTATACAGTGTGTTTCTGCTGTTTAGTTTGTGGTCTCTCAGGATGAAATAACCACCAGTGTTGTCAAGGCATTTCTACTGAAGTATAAGAAAAAATGGCCCCAAAAGGCAAGATCAGTTCTGCTGAACACAGCGATGAGGAAAAGGATGTGAGGGGAAGCGCACAGACTTAATAATCTAAAACAAAGTGGTGTACTGTGGCTCAAATATGATAGGAGATCATCCATTATTGTGAGGGAAATTGCCTGATAAAATAGTGCTTCTGTCCAATATTTTCACTGGTTGAGTAACTGAGAAGGGGAAATGGCTTCACATTTTAACAAGGCACTGGATTTATGATCATTTTGTAATAATATTGATGAGAACATTAGCCCTTTGTGATGGTTTATGTTTATAGGCAATAAAAATATAAAATATAGTGTAAAGTAAGGTAAAACAGTATTTTGCCAAGCAGAGTGAGATTTATGCGCGGATGTGGAGACAGATTAATCTCTGCATCATAAAGAGGAAAGTACCACCATATTTTTCCCTTTTTTATATAGATGTACAACATGCTGTTCTGTTCAAGGCCAGCCCGTAGGGACTTCCACAAACCCAAGGGGAACTCTCTTCTCAATTGAAACGATGCAATTTACTGTCCCAAACGCTGGCACTTCATCATTCAGAGGACTTTAACCCCATGAATGTCAAACACAGAGCATGCGGGGAAGGAGATGGAATACCTGACATTACCATAACAACTACAGCCAAATGACAAGCACTCAGAAGCCTAAAAGGTGAAGAATAATACCATAATCACAGGTTTGAATTGGAAAGGGGATTTCTGATTACTTTAGTTTTTTTGGATAATCAAAGATACTGATAGGGAACCAGCTGTCAGGCTGTCATATCATGGCCTGAAAGGTCAGACAAACCCTTCTTGTTTCCAATGTGTCCCAGTTAGATTGAACATGTGGAAAGCTCCCCCGCTTCACCTCAGAGACAAAGCCCAAGCAGCGCTGCAGGCCTCCAGCAGCATTAAAGTTTCACAGTACAGCTGTATAGCTGCTGCCGGCCCGCAGTCATACCCACTGCACATTGGGAAGGTATTAGTTTGTGCTTTTTATTAATTCATTGCATTGAACAGAACTTGCAACTTAGGGAACCGGCAGCTTCTTCTCATCTCTCTCTCCTTGACACATCTGAACCCGGCTCAGACTTTTGTGCAAAGCACCAAAGGGTGTTTAATTATAGAGTAGTAGGCCACCAAGGTCTGCTTTTAATTGTGTGCATCTGTGTGTGTTGGTGAGTGTGTGTTTGCCTGCAGCTCTATAGGTCGCAGGCATACTCTAAATGAGAGCTCCTACAGGCTACGCTGCAGGACCCGCTCCCTCAACACAGCTGCAGAGTCGCAAGAGCCAGAGTTTGATTCATATTTTCTTAATTATCATTATTTAATTCAGCAAAACCACAGCTTCTTCAGAGAAAGCGTGGCCTTTGTCTTTGTGATGCTGAATATCCCGGCTCGTAAAGGGCACGCAGAGATCCTGCATATGGTAAATAAGAGGTTGTGTCTTATGCTGCTGCCCCAGGGAGAGTTGGCACCACACTGAAGGACATCTCCTTCTAAAGAAAGGCGCTCTGCTGATGTTTCTCGGCGCAGACCGAAGAGCCAGATCCTCCGCCTCTGGCATCGTCAGGCCCGCTTCCTTTTATGAGGCTCAAACTGAGACAACAGCGCTGTGCACTCGTCATGCCATCAGGCTGCCTCCTTTGTACAGTACACTGGTAATTGAAACAACATAAGAGAGCAGAATAAGGCCTGTCTCCTCTTCGGTTTTGGCTGCAGTCAGTCCATCTGCAGACAAAAAAAGACATTTGAGAAGTTTATGAAAGGGCTTTGTGTACATGCAACACATTTGAATGCTTTGAAGAGTTCAGCTTCTGTCATCCTAAGAAGCCAAAATAGTTCACAAGAAGGTTTTACTTGATGCCAGCTATGAGTGTCGCTGCTCAACCTCAGCCTGTTTACTGCAGTATTATAAGTTTCAGTTTTCTTAAAAGAAAGATGATTTTCCATTAATTGAAGATGAAATCAATCATGTCTGATTCTAGTCACAATCCAGTTTGTTCGAAAAGCCTGCCTGGAGACAAAAGCAGACTTTTATATAGTTGATCAGATCAGCAGTATTTGATGCTCAGGGCTGGGTTGGATGCTGACTTTTCTCTTTGCTTGAAGCTTCCTCTCTATTGCCGTGTGCTGAAGAGATGAGATTACCCTGTGGCTGGTTAACCTACACGCTTTCTATCTGTATCCACTGTCTCCCCTCCTTCAGTCGACCCACAGAGACAGCCCTCATCCCCCTGTGCCTATTCTGCCACTCGCCGGCCCGACATGCAACAGAATGTTCTGACAAAGATCCAGGCTTGCAAGGATCGCTGTGATCCTCTTGGTTTGATCAAATGTCTGACATAGGTTTGTGTTTTATATCTTACCGGATACATGTGTGCATACTCTGTGTGTGTACAGTTTCATCTTTTGATGGTGCTGCGTGGCCTCCAGCCAGATGCACTAATGATAATTTTCTGTGAAGTGGTTGTAATGGTCTGGCCCCAGCGTCAGCAGCTCCTCCGATGTTTGCACACGCCACCAGATCAGATTGGGTGTGTGTATTTTGCGGCGATGCTGATAATATAACAAGAAGCATGCAAGAGGAGGACAGTCTTTATCAAGGTGGCATATTAATGTTTATTTACACCATGGCTAATAAGATGTGTGCTCGGCAGCTAGGTGAGACAGAATGATGGTGGGTAATTAAACTGCTTTGCTTTAGATTCATCCATTATCCATACTCAAGCCTGCATACATAATGTAATAATGTAAAACAAGGCTTGTTGCAGCGGTGGATGGGGCGGCCATTCTGAGGTGTTTTCATCCTCGTAGTACGGTGTAAATCAATACTGTCTGTCACTGCAGACACGATGTATTGAGATCGCTGTGATACATTTGGAAATTGTCAAAATATGTGTTCAGAAGCGAGGGAGATATGACCTTTTTACCTGATGCAATTTCGCAAGAACACAGACACTGACAAGACTCATTTGTGTTTCAGCATTTGGCTTTCAACCTCTTAACCTGCTGGAGGATGGGATTGACTGAGTGGGTGTCTAATCCATATTGTCATGATGCTTAATCCCATCTACTGAAGACAGGCCCTGTCACCAATGTCCTTGTGAGACTGGCCACTGGACCCCACACACACACACACACACACACACACACACACACACACCCTCACCTTCATGCAAGAGATTGAAATCAGCTAGGCAGACACTCAAGCATGAACCAAATGTCAGCGACAAGCCACAGGGAGAGAAGAGGAGCCCATGTTAATTATAACAGAGAGAAATTGTACTATTTCACCTGCAAGACATGCTACCCAGGATATCTGTGGCTCATGAAGTCATTTTCTTTTTTTTTCTCCTGGGATAAACTAAGAGGAGACACAATTTCAATAAGTAGGTCTTTAAAAGCAGTGATTAACTTTGTGATGAATGTGTGCTTGTTTCCGCCAGCCTTTGCTAATCACTTGTGTTGTGTTGTGTGTTCTTTTATTATACAAAAAGGGTCGTAAATCCATTGAAAGATCAGCAAGTTAGAGAAAACTGCAGTTATTTGGTTCGTCAAAATGTCACTGAATTACAGATATTGTTTGAAGCCAGTCTGTGAAGCTCTGCCTCCTCTGACAGGAGAAATGCAAAGTTTTGGAAAGGTGTCTACAAATGTCTTCCCTGTGCAACGCTACTCTCTCATTTGAAAAGAAAAAAAAACCCTAGTCTTCTTCTTTTTCTGACAACACGTTTCCCATGTGACACTTAACCTTTGGAGATTTCCCATTCTCTCTGATCATTCACAGTTTGGTTCATGTTAATTAACCCTAGGGCGCAGCAGAGAGTTGCAGGCTTTGAAGCAGAAGAAGAAAAAAAAACAAGAGAGGAGTAGAAGGAAAATGATTTTGTTGTTTTCTGTTTCTTTTGTGGCGATTCAGTTGCCTCTCCGTGTGAGAGTCTTGGTGGTGCCAGTGAGGATAGTGAGTGGCGTGGGTGTTGGAAAGGACAGAATTTGGTTTGTGTCCTTGTCACCGTCAGTCCCTCTCCCTGTGAGGAAGTTGGCCCGGGCAGCCTGACCTCCCTCAGGTGGCCATGCATATGGAAATCAGCTCAAAAATAGAACACAAGATGGTTTTCATAGCCTTCAGCCTCCCCGCAATAAAAAAAGGAAAAGGATTTTTGTCTATTTCTTTTCGGCTCCTGGCGGAAATGGTCTTTTCTGTACTCACTTGAAATACACAAAGCATGTTTCTTGGGGAAAAGTGCCACTGGTGGCAGGCAGAGCAATATTGCCTGAGCCCAAAGAATATGCTGTGCATGTGAAATTACTTTTTTTTAACCATTTCACTACTCGTGTCTCGTCTCTTCAGGCTGTGGCTCAGAGTACAGATTGATCTAACCTCTGGCCTTGTCATCAGCAACTGTAGGTACAGCTAAACATACAGTCACAGGTGACATACAGGGCATTTATCATGGAATCTTGAACCCCGAAAGGCTTTCTTTCCTCTCCCAAAAGCACCTTTTCTTACAGCGGCAATGGGTTGAAATCCACTCCATAACAGTGGAAATATTCATGAGGAAATCCGCTGGAGAAGACGAGCTGCAGCACAACCAGAGGCTTTATTCTCCATGTTCCCGGGGCAAATCTGTTCCTGTGCTTCTATCTGACGCTTGTCTAAAGCACATAAAGACAAAGACAGGAAGTATGATTAGCCATGGAGAATAGCAGTGCAGTGCTCCCTCCAGGAAAAGTCTTGAGGTGGGACTGATCAAAGCTATGCCCAGAGACAGAGACTGAACCAGCACTTTTTCAATGGCTATCTCTGCCAGGGGGAGGGGGGAGTTCTATACATATTTCCCTTTCAACGTCTATGCCAGGAAGTTGTTAATATTTTTGTAACAGAACAGGTTCAGAAATACTGTTAAACCTCTCATTGTTGAATTGTAAACTAACTGTCAATGTTATAGCTTCTGAGCGGCTTATAAGATGTTGACAGACACATTTTTTAATGATTTAAACTCTATTATCTTGTTTTAGTTAGTGTATAGTGTCGTAGTATCAAGAAACCCTATAAAGGAATATTTGGCTTTAGCATTTTGGGTTGTTTGTTAAACCATTGTACATTGTAACCAATAACATATACCCGGGCTTTTTCGCAATGCGATGAAAAACCTGAAATGTTGGCTTTAATTTAAAATATTATGTCAATACATTTCACATAACTATATTAGGTTAGTGGAAAGCAATAATATTAAGTTCAACCTTCATCCATCCATCTTCTCCCGCTTATCCGTGGTCGGGTCGCGGGACCCGACCATGGATAAGATATATTAGGTTCAATTAAGTTGAACCTAATATATTTTATTTAAACCTAATATTATATATACTGCACACTACTAAAGCAGCTTCCCTCTCCTCTGTCATCATCCTTTTGGACCTGTCTGCTGCATTCGACACGGTGAATCATCAGATCTTCCTTCGCACTCTCCAAGCACTTGGAGTTTCAGGCTCTGCACTTTCCCTCCTCACCTCATACCTCAAAGACTGCACCTACAGGGTTACTTGGAGAGGGTCTGAGTCCGACCCTTGTCAATTAACTACAGGGGTCCCTCAGGGCTCTGTTCTTGGTCCCTTCCTCTTCTCCTTGTACACAAACTCGCTCGGATCAGTCATTAGCCCGCATGGTTTTTCATACCACTGCTACGCTGACGACACCCAATTAATTCTGTCCTTTCCCCGCTCAGAGATCCAGGTCGTCGCACGCATCTCTGCTTGTCTAGCTGACATCTCTCAGTGGATGTCTGATCATCACCTCAAGCTCAACCTTGACAAGACTGAACTGCTCTTCCTTCCGGGAAAAGATTGTCCCACTCTTGACCTAACAATCAACATTGGCACCTCTGTTGTTTCCCCGACTCAGACTGCAAGGAATCTGGGTGTGACCCTAGATAACAACCTGTCCTTCACTGCAAACATAGCTGCTACAACCCGCTGCTGCAGATACACGCTTTACAACATCAGGAGGATGCGTCCCCAGCTGACCCAGAAAGCGACTCAGGTTCTGGTCCAGGCTCTCGTCATCTCACGCCTAGACTACTGTAACTCCCTCCTGGCTGGTCTACCTGCATGTGCCATCCGACCTCTGCAGCTCATCCAGAATGCAGCTGCTCGTCTGGTCTTCAACCTTCCTAAATTCTCCCACACCACTCCGCTCCTCCGCTGCCTTCACTGGCTTCCGATAACTGCTAGAATCCACTTCAAGACAATGGTACTTGCGTACCATGCTGCGAATGGATCTGGCCCTTCCTACATCCAGGACATGGTTAAACCGTACACCCCAGCGCGTGCACTACGCTCTGCATCAGCCAAACAGCTCGCTGCACCCTCGCTGCGAAGGGGACCCAAGTTCCCATCAGCAAAAACACGTGGGTTTGCTGTCCTGGCTCCAAAATGGTGGAATGAGCTCCCCATTGACATCAGGACAGCAGATAGCTTACACACCTTCCGGCGCAGACTGAAAACTCATCTCTTTCGACTCCACTTCGAGCGATAGAACTATTAACAAAGCACTTATATACTAATAAAGGACTGGCTTATCTAAAGCCAGTTGAGTAGCACTTGAAATGTTTTTGCTCTATGAAGCCTGATGTACTTATATGATTCTGTTTTCTTCAAGTTTGTATTTTGTTGGTCGAACGCACTTATTGTAAGTCGCTTTGGATAAAAGCATCAGCTAAATACAATGTAATGTAATAATATTTGCAGGTCTCCCTTGAAAAAGAGATCAATGATCTCAATGGTGTAGAGGAAACTTCTGTGTAGCAATGCTGTGGGAGTCACCGACTCAGGAAGGAGACACGGTAGGAGCAGTAGCTTTGATGTCAAACACTGATGGTTTATTTGGAGTTAACGGCCGGAGGATTCACATCACAAGTCCAAGAGCCAGAGGTTCTGACTTCACGGTAGAGTTGCCACGTCAATTCTAAAGAACTCTACCTCAGACCCATGTATTTAACTAGTTCTGAGAGCATCATCAAACTGCTGCATAACAAGATAAAATCATAACACCTCTATCAGCTGACACCAACAGGCAGGAACAGGGAGACAGAACACTGAGAGCACAGCAGCCAAGGTTACGAGGTGCGTGTGCTCAGTCAGGACAGTTTGAACTGATAAACTGGGTCAAAGTTATGGGCCTTGGAAAATATTTCCACAACAAATGGGATACACCTGGATAAATAAAGGTTTGAAATAAAAAAAATATTGCATTCAACTAACCTAATACAGTTATGTGAAATCTGTTGACATAACACATTCAATTCAAGTCAACAGTTCAGTTGTTTCAGTGCACATGTATTCATTGTGTCCCTATTTCATTGTCTTTTGGATTTTAGTTGGGCAGTCTTACGGATTTAATGATCTCAAAATCCTGAGTTCCCTGCTACAGACTAAGAAATGTCACATATGCAAACTTTACTGGCTGTGTGTCCTTTCAAGTGCACCCAGCGTCTTTTAGTGGAGGAGAAAAGGACATGCAGGTATATTCAGTCGGCCTCAGGGTTTGGGACATGGCGGTTCAGGGCTCGGCTGATAATTGAGAAGGACGGAGTGTGATGAGATGCCTTCATTATAGAAATGTTTAAAGGAGAGCAGACCTCTGTGATATCCAAAGGACGGCTTTGATACTCGGGCCTTAGACACTTATAGGTGCAGTAATGACAGCCGCCTGCTGATTTGGCTTTCATTGTGTTCTTCTTTTGGAAGTTTTTCCACTATCATCAATATTTGATTTTTCGTTATGCAAAGTATACCTATGCACATCAAGTATACTTAATCATTTCTGTTTATTTCTTATGTGCATATTGCTTTTTCATGTTTTTTTTCTCATTAACATACAGGTGATGCAAGTGAGAGGAATGTTTTTTGTGATTATTTTTGTTAATTTACAAACTGAGGCTTCATAGCCCTGCAGCAAAGCTTAAGAGCAAAGTTCAAACACTGTTTATTGTTAACATTTCGGCAATAGCCAGACAACCGTCAATATGCTTATTCATAAAAGTACAAATTTGAATTTCTTCCTTGGCCTGTAAGCCTGTAAACTAGGAGACTAAATATATACTTACATTTTATTTCAAAGAGAAAAAATCCTCTCTGGCAAAGACACTGGCTATGAAGAACTTTACTCAAGGATAGGAAGCACATCATTAAAACAGGGGAGAAATATTAAAAAGGGGGGATATGAAAGCGTGAAGATCTACTCGCCTTTGGCTACTCTGACTCGCTTCAAAAACATCTTGAGATCTTTCCCTCCCTCAGACCTGCACTCTCCCTTGTTATTTGACTTTATTTGCTGGCTTCACACTGATTTGAGCTGTAGAGTTTTCCACTAAATAATCAATCACATAGAGCATCATGAAGGCACTGCATCCCTATGAGGAGACTCTTTTACTGCATGCAGCATAAACACAAGACACAGTGAAGTGCTGAGGTCCCTTCATGTCTGCTTGACACCTCACATTTCATCAAAGTCCCAAAGTCTGTGTGTCCTCAAACACCCCACCGTGGCCTGGTTGGCCTAATTATAATACACAGAAATATGAATGCTGAGGGGAGTCGCCTTTACACAAGTGTAGGTATGAAGTAATTACCTGTTTTTGCCGCCCTCTGTGTGCCTTTTGTCTCTCATCATCTGTGACATGGACGGGTGCCATGCTGTCAGCTTGGACCAGAAGACGAGCCATGAGAAAGGGACATTAACACATTACTCCCACTCCCTCATGGATAATGGAACAAGGTTTTCATTTGAATGATAAACAAAATGACTTGGAGACAGTGGGAAGATCACTGGCACCTGCCCCTCCCCGCTGCCCCTCCCTGCCTCCATGCAAAGCTGAGTATTATGCAAAACAAGGGGCGAGGGTCTTTTTTTCGGTGTCCCGTGAACTCATCTGTGTATCTCCCAGGCATGTTGGACAATTATGAGTAAGTAGAAGTAACTCCACCTTGCTAATGTTATGCAGTGTTGTGTTCACTGTCCTTTTATCAGAGCAAGGCTACTTTCATCTGGAAAGTTCTCCACCATACCCTGTGTTCTTCACATTAGCATAGTATCTGAAGGCCTTAATCAGAAACAACAAAGCACAGTGGCCTCGCTGTGTCCAGGGTGATAAATAATTCTTGATCTTATCAAAACACTCAAAACCAAATAAAAGAAAATGAAATACTGATGTGCCAAAGTATACAGAGTAAATACACAGTGTGTTTTTCTATGGGAATGAAAATGCGGCAGCACATAGCTGCAGTGCTGTTTATTTTCATTTATGAAGACTTTCAATTCAAAACAAACTGAAGTTATTTTAGTTTATTTTGCTGCCAATAAACAGCTGGGGGGGAATGTTGTTCTGTAGCGTCGCTCCGACTAAAGAAGGTATTTCAAGTCTCCTGAAATCTACAGCGGTGCGGCTCACATAACTGCAATGCTTGAAGAGTGACTCCTCAGAACTGAGTCTAAAAAGGGAGCATTGAATATATATTGGTTAACATCCTTTAACGGCAGCTACAATTAATGTGTGAAGCTGTGCTTGAATTCCTCTTTGTGCCATCCACCTGCCAATCACGGTGTTTGTAGAGCTAGATCACAGTGTTGTTTTCCTACTGTATATTTTTCCACTGGTATAAAAAGATTGTATCATCTGGTCTTTTGAAGATGAGGCAGAGCTGCACACGCTGTGCAAAGACTGGCAAATTGCAAAAAGGAAAGGAAGACGATAAAGGGAATGTGGGGTTAAAAAAAAGCAAAGTGTGTCTTAAGTGTTGTGTGTGCAGTGAAAGTCAGACCAGGAAAACTATTTTCACCTTTCACTACTTCAAAGTTCATCTTCTTGTGTTTATCTGACAAGAAGAAACAGATGTCCCTCTCAGCATCTGCGGTCCAGCTCCTTATCTGTTTTTTTACTGCACATATTTCATATTTTATTCCATTCTATTTTAATGTAAATACTGCTATATTTTATTTTACTATATTTGTTATTGTTTTTTAATGTTATTAATGTTTTCTTAAAATAGTTCTCTATCTATGTTTTTAATTTTATGTATGCACCATGACACCAAGTCAAATTCCTCGTACGTGTCAACCTACCTGGTAATAAACCCGTTTCTGATTCTGATTATATTGGACACGATGTGGCCTTATAAAGATTATGTTAGTCAACTAAAACAAAAAGGTGATACTCATTTTCTTAAATGGACAAAAATAAACAGTCTAATATTTCTAAAATCCTGCCTAAAGTGTTCTGTTTAATTGACGTTCAGCATCTATTTTCTCTGTCTAAAGAAGCCTTTGGTAGGACTGGCTCTACAGGGAACCTCAGTGGTTCAGGCTTCACTGTTCTCCAGTGGGTACAGCAGTGTTTCCAGAGAGGTGCCAATCCAGACGTCTCACCACCTTTCTGAGGCGCAGCCCACAAGGCACTAGCAGGCACAAGTCCCTGGTTAGGACAAGCTGCCGTCTTTAATCAATGTTGACCAGCCAGATTCCTCGTGGCTCCTGCACAGCTGCATCGGGGAGCTTCTGTAATCCCTCTTCTTTGTCATCTCAGGTCAGTAAATGCACCACATTTCCGCCTTGAGAATTCAAACAAAGAAAATACTCTGAAGGTATGTGAAGAGGAGAAACACTGAACCTGTGGATTTTATTTTCTGTTGTTAAGTTCAAACTTTGTTTCTCCCGAGATTCAAACAAACAGCGCTCATAACAGGAATCTTCAAAGAGGACAAATTAGTCCAAGCCCAGTTTTTCAAAATCACCCTGGCTCGATATAATCTTAGTTGACATAATTTCAATTATTTCCAGGCAGCATCAGGGAGGTGAAGATTAAAAAGATAAAACATAGGCTTTTATGTGTAGGCCACTTTGCTAATTAGATGGATTAAAATGTGCTCTGGGAAGGGAATTCATTTGCAAGTGAATGGCAGTTAGTTAAACGCGTAACAGATGACACAAACCCCCCGAGGGCATTCCATGGTTAGTTTGGTACAATTTAGAAATTACACAACTCGTTTACTAAATAACAGCCTCGTTTTTCCCTGAACTGCATTCTTTGGCGCCTCACTGTCACTTGACTTTCAGATGTGTTGAAAATAGGTTAGTCTACTCCAATGAATGAAGCCTCCTGGTAGTAGCACTCACTGCAGTAATAGATGGTCATTTATAATTCATGAGGTGGCTAGTCCCCCAAGTTAATTTTGCCCAAGGCACTGTTTACTTCTGCTTTGTACTTTGTTTAAAGTCAGTTGTTGACAACTCTTGTACATGTCAAACTATCACCGCTAATAATTGCTTAAGGAGATAGAACTTTTGCAAATGTTGGTTCCACCAGAGGTATATATTCGCCTCACCCCATATGCAGAACTTCTTCAGATGAATTTTTGATTCATCTCCTTCTCGCTCTTGACAAAAAGTCCTCTGTAATTCAAAGCAATAGCTGTAAGAGAAATTATAAAAAAGAATAATGTAGTATGCACTCCATAACATCCTAGTTTTCATGTGAAATAGGAAACGTCTCTTACTCCCTCTCCTCTCCCACCGCCACCCCCTCGCTCTTTCTTCCTTTATCTCTGACTTTCTTCTTCTTCTTTTTTGCATATTGACCAAAGAGGGACTGGTAGACGATGACTGTCACACACTGCGGATTGACATAATCTATTGTAGGAGAGTAAGGGCCTTGGGCACTACCTCTGTGGGTCAACCTTGTTCCTCTCTGTGTGCAGATATAGCGACAGTCTCTCAATACAAGCAGTCACTTGATTAGTGCCAATTATCCAGGCTGTCACTTTCCCTGGTGAGGGTGGCCCAGGATGCGCCCCGTCCCCCATACTTCCCGTCTAGAGCGGACGTGCACTAAAAGTCTGCGCTCATAGCTGTAGGCTGTGGGAATGATTTTCAATGCAGAGATGGGGGGAAATAAAAGAAATGCGAGAAGCAAGTTCTGAGTTTGACAGTGTGATAGCATTGACTTCCGAGACAGTTACAAGGGGAGTGTCACTTCTCCCGCAAAGACGTCTCCCCAGGGCTGCACCATCTTCCATCAGTCAGTCAGTCACCAGCTTAATATGCAGCTGTACATGCATACAGGACCCAACTGGGTTACATTCACTAAGGTATACAACATTCACTTGTAAGTCTGTTAGTTTTTGTCTAAACCAGAGGTACTAACTTTAAAATGAATGTACTCAAATGTAGCACACATATTAACAATAACAGTAATTTGTCTACAGCATAATTCATGTGGCTGAAAATTCATTTAGGTAACATTTGGTTCTATAAGGAAGAAGGCCATACATCTGTGCAGCCACTATATTCAGACCTTTTTCAAACATATGTTAACAGCTGGTGCCAAACCTGAACAAACACATCAAACAAAAAGGAAAACTGTAACTAATGCAGCCTCAATATCCTATTATACTATAGTCGCATGACATATTTAAACAAGGTTTTTCATGGGTTAGTAAAGAAACCTTAATTTCAGTGTGTTAAAAATGTGTCCTCTGTGTAAATGCTCTGTATTTAAATGCCAAAAGTCATATTAAGCTAATTTTCTTGTCACCTGCACCCACCTTTTAGCCTGAGTCTCTGTGCAGTCTCCAGTTCTGTGCTGCTGCACTGCACAATTTTGTTCCTGGTTCCAAAAACACGATGGCAGTGTTTTCGAGCCACTCTTTAAACAGCGCTGCAGTGTATTTACTGATCTATTTCTCACTGCTTTTATGTTGTTACTGTGTCTCTTGTAACTTCTCAGTATTCAGCAGCAGAGAAGTGAGACGCAGAGCTCCTCTAAACAGCAGAGGTTATCCTCAGTATGGATGTCTGCAGGGGAGTAAACACCATTGGAGTGCGAGTGAATATTTTGTATGAGAGCATATTAATTATTCATGCCCGCTTCATTGTGTATGATGATGTGTCAGGATGTTTGCCAATAAACAACAATATTCCTTGTAGGATTGATCCAATATGAAAAGTTGTTGAGCTAGTTCCTCTCAGTATGAAGAAGTCTGACGAAGGCAGTTTGTGGGAGAGCTGGCACTAGTACTTATTTATGGAAATATCAATATTGTATCATAATACCGTATCCTCTCATAAACAATACAATCAAACGGGTTCTTTAAGTCTGGACTGTGAGAATGGTGTTAATATGAGGATTAAGGAAACATGTGAAACCACAGTAAACAAAGCTGTGTAATCAAATGGATTTGAAGCAGGAAGGTAAACTGGATCAGTGTGGTGCTGGAATTTTCGTGGATTGGCAGAAAAACGCACACAAAAGAAAACACAAAAATAGCCTGCACCTTGTGTTGAAATGTTTATTCTGCTCAAACGGAGGCACTGACTAAGTGATGCACGCCCCAGTGATGCGGCTCGTCATTGGCTCTTAGTGCAGAGTGATAAGCCTGGTGTCTGCGGGGGGATTTATGCTCTCTTTCATGGTAGCGTTGCCCCCGCCACCGTCTCCCTGTGACGCCCGAGGGAATGCATCACCACGCAGGCAGGACAGCAGGCCGGCACGGGCGTTATAATTGCCATCTCCTCCTAGTACACATTGTGCACTGTGGAGCACGGTGATTAAATCAAAAAACTCCTCTGCATCCCAGCTCTTTACCTTGCAGGCAAAACAGCGGGCTCCTTTGGGATGGGGTCATCATGGCCCCCTCTGTGTTCTGTGATCTCTGCTAAAAAGGGAGGGGGCGTGCAGACGGCTCACTGTTATGTTCCACAAAACCATGAAGGACTAAATGGGTGTTAAAATCAAGATTTGTCTAAAGATTTCCGTATCCACAACATTCACATTCTGTATTGAAATTCTGGGTAAATATTTGTTTTAGTGAAAACTGAGAGCTGAGGGTGATCAATAAATGGTAATTTGACACAGCGGAAAAACACAACTCTTTTAATTATAATTAACATTAATAACCAACAGTTCCCCGTTTTTCATTCCTGATTAAATACAGCTAGTTTGAACACATCCTTGGTCATTAGCATCCCGATTTCAATGTGTCTGTGATCATTAAAATACAGATAATTCACCTGAAGCAATAAAGAAAACTAGACCTGGCTTTTATACAGAGTTATCGTCCTTGGACAACCTGCACATACACATGGAACAGACCATTATCACTTGGGTTAATGGCTTTGTTAATTTGAAGACATTAACAACTGCTCGGCTGTCCCCAATGAATGTGTCACACAAGGCAGGCCGTGTATTGTTAAATGGGTTGCTAAGTAGATTGATTCCTAAGCTGCAAAGCACAGCAGTGATGTCGGCAAGCAGGTTAATTAAACATTTACACACAAACACCCAACAATCTATTGTACTCTTCTAATTTACGACAACAATACGCACTTTCATCAGGATTTTCTTTTTTTCAAAGAGGCATATGTTTTCTTGTTCCATCCTAATTGGCACCATGCCGGTTTTACTGCGCTGCTGTTTTTGAGGGGTTACTAGCTGCACTCACCCATAATAGGGACATATCAGTCCCTCCACTGTGCAGGGAGACACTCAGATAAAGATTGAAGTACCTACACCCACACCCACACCTCCACCTCCACTCCCTTTCATCTGCGGCACCAAACACACGCAGAGGAAGCACCAACACTGATTCCTAATCAGCTGTCTCTCTTCCACAGCCTCCACCTCTCAGCTCTGTTTAGCACACACATGAATGGACATGTACACATCTGTACACACACACACACACACACACACACACACACACACACACACACACACACACACACACACACACACACACACACACACACACACACACACACACACACGGACACACACACACACACACACACACACACACACACACAGTCCACCACAGAGACTTCCTCACAAGGCTCTGATGAACAAATGTAGAAGTGAGCGCCACACCTCTTCCAAAAGTAATATCCCTTTCCTTCTTATTCTGAAAACTCTTGGGGTCATGAGGAAGGGAAAAGTTCTTGCTTTTTTGTTATTTTCGAAGAATTTCTACATTTGTGAGAGCAAAGTGGGATTTGGGCCAGAGGCGTCAATGCTTTCCATCTTTCATGTATCCTCTGCTGACAGACACCGAGCTGACAGGAAGGCAACAAGGGAACAATCAATCACCTTTCTTTTCAACTTTCTTTCTGGCCCACATAGTGTCGGTTAATTTGTTAACACTGGGGTAAAAAGACAGCTTTTTTTTCACTTGTCTATAGTCGTTGTCTTAGTGATGAAGCGTAACACTCCTGCACTGCAGCAACAGTGAACTATGATGAATTCCAATCATCCCTCCATATGCCAGGCCTCATTAGCTACGGATGTGTTTGCTTACAGCTTCGCCTAAACACCTCAAGTACTCGATGCATGTTGTTTTTCTCTCCCCTTTTAAGTTCTCTTCCTCGCTGATTCACACACACGCAGACGCACAGCCACATACACACACTCTGGAAAAAGCCTTTAATACACTTGCCAACTGTGGGCCCTTGGTAAGATTCCTTGAGGGCGATGTGTATCCACAACAGTGTCTCTCCCTCAGACATGTGGCATGGGTAAACAACACAGTTAAGCCTAAAACAATGTGTGTCCCTGATGACTGCAATTATTTATGAAATCAAACACAATTCAGCTCTTCGCCAAGTGGGACAGCTCTCCAGATCACTCAACAAATCTCCACTCTTTTCCGCTTATTACAGAAAGTATCACATTCCCTGTCATCTCGACAATCGCAAAGCTGGTAATCGATTCTGTGATCTTTTACCGTTTCTTTATTGACAGCATCCAAACCAAACAGAACATGTGTGAACGATGCTGCCCCGAGGCTCTCTCTCCGCAGGCTCTCTTTGTAGATGACGCCTGTTTCAATTATTCAACCCAAGGTGTTATTGCTCCTGACCGGAGGAGCAGTGCAGAGTGAGAAATGCCAGTGTCAGGACAGAATGCGTGCTCTCGGGGCATTAGCCCGCAGTTAGCAGCTGCTGCAGATGGTATGCTCACTTTGTCATCGCACTTTCCCAACGCTGCTTGTGAAGAGCAATTAAGCAGCAGCGCAGACACAGACAAGCTCAGTTCGGTTCCAGAAGAAAAATTAGAGAGCTGTAGTGAGGGTCATTCATCACACAGGCGCCTCTTCTTCTAACTCTCTGGACTTTAAAGAGAATCAGTGTCTCATCAAACAGTCAGCTCTCCACACCTTTAACACAGCCAGCCAGGCCTGTGCTGACAAGCTGCTGTCACCCAGGAACTTTCCTCGATGTTGAGGTCACTGAACTCCAGCTTATCAGTGTCGTGTAATCTGAGAGCGTGTTCGCACCTTTCTTAGACTTGTAAGTACACCAGAGCTTGCTTGTACTTCATGTATAAAAGATACCTCATATTCAACAATACCAAAGCTGAACATGATCGTTTCAATGTACTATAGCTGGATTATTAGTGTTGTAATAAATAGTAACAGCTCAATGCGTTTTTGCACATTTTAGAACAGTACAATATCAGAACAATTTAAGAATTGTCTCTTTATTTAAAGGGGACCTATCATGCACAATGCACTTTTGTACGTCTTTTATAGATGAATATGTGTCCCCGGTGTGTCAGGGAACTCACCAAGTGTCAGAATACACAACCCTCTCTCTTTTCCTCCATACCCAAATCTCTAAAAACGGGGCTGCAACGTATCTGATACAGATTTGAAATTGTTCTGACGTCAGAAACGGGGTGCTCCGCCTATATGGGCAACTCTCCACCTATCAGGGGAATGAGAGGTTGCTGTGGCATGGTAACAGCATGGTAACATTATGGTAACAGCATGGTAACAGCATGGTAACAGCATGGTAACAGCATGGTAACAGCATGGTAACAGCATGGTAACAGCATGGTAACAGCATGGGCTCGTGCCTCGCCCCCCTCCTTTGCAGGGGGGCGTGGTCAGCTGCAGCTCATTTGCCACAGAATCAGCCCTTGTGAAGACAGGGCTAGAATAGAGCAAATAGAGCGAAATGAGGCATGGCTAAAATGCATGATCTGTTTGGTATTTTGAAGGAAAAAAAAAACAGACATGTTTTATATAGGTATGGCCCTACAATATATTATTCAAATATATACACTGAACAAAAATATAAACGCAACACTTTTGTTTTTGCTCCCATTTTTCATGAGATGAACTCAAAGATCTAAAACATTTTCTTTATACACAAAATAACCATTTCTCTCAAATATTGTTCACAAATCTGAAAAAATCTGTGATAGTGAGCACTTCTCCTTTGCCGAGATAATCCATCCCACCTCACAGGTGTGGCATATTAAGATGCTGATTAGACAGCATGATTATTGCACAGGTGTGCCTTAGGCTGGCCACAATAAAAGGCCACTCTGAAACGTGCATTTTTGCTTTATTGGGGGGGTCTGGGGGGGGTCCGAAAACCAGTCAGTATCTGGTGTGAGGGGTAGGGTTAGGGTTAGGGTTAGGGTAATGTTGTGAAATCGAGTGGCCCATGGTGGTGGTGGGGTTATGGTATGGGCAGGCGTATGTTATGGACGACGAACACAGGCCACTCGATTCACAACATTACCCTAACCCTAACCCTAACCCTACCCCTCACACCAGATACTGACTGGTTTTCCGACCCCCCAAGACCCCCCCAAAAAAGCAAAAATGCACGTTTCAGAGTGGCCTTTTATTGTGGCCAGCCTAAGGCACACCTGTGCAATAATCATGCTGTCTAATCAGCATCTTGATATGCCACACCTGTGACGTGGGATGGATTATCTCGGCAAAGGAGAAGTGCTCACTATCACAGATTTTTTCAGATTTGTGAACAATATTTGAGATAAATGGTTATTTTGTGTATATAGAAAATGTTTTAGATCTTTGAGTTCATCTCATGAAAAATGGGAGGAATACATGAAAATTAAATACTGAAAAGAAGATACATAAGATGTGTGAGTGTCAACAAAATGTTTTCACAGAGGTGATATATGTGAAGTGAAATTCAATAAGACTTTCTCTTGAAATTGTGCTAAATGACAAGTATCAAACATAAGGATTTCGAAAGATAAAGGATGGAAATTCAAGAGGAGCAAATCAAAATGTAATTAAAAAAATGAATACGAGCGATATATAATCATAAATACAAATATGAAGTGTACAAAGGATTGATTGTAGACAATGTACCAAACATACAGCTACAGTTTACAGAGTTCATCCTTTGTTTATGTTTTCCTGCCATGCTTAATTTAGAATCCCCCACCAGAATATACACAGAAAATAACTTTTAATAATTTGTAAATAATTATCATGACGTACAATTAAAATTCTGCAAACGATTAATCAAAGGAAGTATGAGCTGTTTATACAACATAGTGTGAAAATCTGTGGAGCGACACAGTAAAGGGACATTTCCAACACATAGATTTGAACCCCATAAATCACGAGCAGAAGGTAAATATGGGAGGGCGACTAAATTAAATGGTACTTAGCCTTGTGAAGTGCACTGTAATAGATCTAAGGAGGGTTAAGAAAAACAAGGAGGTGTGCATCCTCCCTTCTCCAGCCAGCGGTTGTAACCCTCCATGATCTCCCTTAACACAGAGGAAACCAAAGATCATAACAAGACCTACAGTGCTGGAAACACATCTCATTAGCTGCCTGCGTACCTCTCCCATCATTTCATAGTGCCCTCCCTGGGAATATAGTAAGAGGCTTTGTCTACTCTGTCCCCCAAGCTCTTGTCAAAATCTTCCTTAATTATGATTAATTACATACCCATGAAGATTTCCTCTACCAAGTATACAAATAATAGAATGCTCTCACTAAACACTGCATTATTCATTCATTATAGGGCTGTTTGCAGCAGAATAATATTCCTGCTGAATGTATCGCTTGTCACAGGAACAATGTTTTTCATATTTTCACAACGACTTGAAAAACAGATCTATTTCTTAGCAAAGTATGCCCTAGCTCCAGGCTCCTCTGCATATTGGAGCTTTTCCCTCTGTGGGCTCAATTGTTATGGATGCTGTTTATGGTGCTGCTATGACAAGTGTGAAGGGCAGGCATGGTGAAAGATGTATCGCTCGCTTATCTGCTCAGTGTCTGAATATGTTATAGGATGGCAAATGACCCTGTATCACCACACAAGCCTCACAACAAGCAAATCCTCCCCCCCCCCCCCCCCCCATTATATTCTCTATGATAACTTTTTGACATAAAGTGACAAATACTGCTCGGAGCCTAAACGTCTGTAAATTCATTGAATTTGTTCGTGGTGCATTGTGGCGGTGGAGCGGGGTTTGTTATAAAACACTTCTTATGAGATCAAATTACTTTTTGTTGTTCCACAATTCTCACTCATGATAGAAGTTTTTCACAAGTTTGCAGAAAGTCGTGAAGCGAAAACAGCTAACTGTGAGTAAAGTAGCAGGGATGAGTGACAAGAGGCAGACTAATGATAAGGTTTATAAGTTTTGATCGTTTTTACGGCCTTATGTTGGAGCTGAGGCAGATCACTGAGATGTGCTCTAGAGCTACACAGAGAACAAAATGCCTTTGAGACACACTCGCTGCACTGAAGCAGCCTCGTCCTTCCGCCTCTTGCTGCATATGCTTTATAGCCGACAATAAACCATTTTAGTGCAAAATAAATTGGGATCGTATTGAAATACTGGCGCTATATATGTCATCGAAGACATACAGTTATTTTTTAGCAAAGCTGGGGCGCAGTTTATCATCATGTGAATGCTGCGATGGGTCTGTTCCACATCATTGGCTCCTTTTGCTTAGTTAGATTGTGAAGGTCAGAGTTCTCAAGCCTTTTATGGCTGTTTAACTTTAGAGAATCATCACACAGGCAGGACTCGCTGATATATGCTGCACATTCACACCTCAGCAGAGCCTCCTATCCATCATGCTTTTTGAGTTTAAAAGCCATTATTTGGATCAAATCTGCAGACAAAGTGAATACATTGTTCTGAGACATTTGTCTTTGACAAACGTTTTCTGCGTGACCTTTGTATTACATTTAAAATAATGTAGATATAGCATTCTTCAAATAGTATTTTTGTGGTAGTTTAAGAGAAAATATGCTCATGATCAGTCATTTGTAATGTGACACATATTGCTTGAATTTCCAAATTAACTAGGGTTTCCCTTTGTAGAGATATTGCATGTTTATTTGAGATTATACATCAACGTTTCTATCAAAGTAATTGTATTTTAAAACCTTTAACATGTATGTACATCCCCTCAAAGTGTAATTACATTCTCCAGACTGTCTAATTAATCAGTGTTTTCTAATTAATCCATCTTGGTTGAAAATCTCTGTCAACATTTCCTAATACAAAACATAGATTAACAGGATCCCTGGAGAAACATGTTTAAATACTGACATTTTCTGATACAACTATTTGGCTCTAATTGCTTTGTTGAGTTTGAAAACTTTGCAAATATAATTAACACCCCGAGTAAATGAAAATGGTATTAGCATAGAGCACAATCAGAAAATTACCATAAGAAAGAATTTAAAAGTTTTCCAAATGAAAGCTTGAGGGGGGAAGTCTTCTCCCCTGAAACGGCAAGGTGACATTTTATTTCCAACTGTTAATTGATGTTCTGCTGATTAAAGCACATTTTATGCTGAGGACCGGGGGGTGACGGGGGGGCTCTATTTCTGTAAGCTATCAGTTTGCAGGCATGGATTGCAGCAGAGTTACAAGGCTTAGCTGAACCCCAGATCTTTTTTTGTATTGCATCAGAGATCTACTTTCTTCTGGGGAGATAAAAGTGCAGATTTAGAGAACAGAACCGAATAATTAGCTCTCAAAGTTTTGCATTGTGCGAAAGACTGACTACTGATAGTTTGCTAAAGAGTGACAGTTTTAAAGACTCATATTTATATTGTACAAACAGGTAGCAGAGTGTGTTATATGGTCTACAAGTTATTGAATTGTAAACCTGATGATAGTTCACTTATAAACAAGCCGTGTCATTAATCACCGCTCAATATTTGTAAGAGCAAAGCAGACTAATAATTCAAATCTGCAGCATAATTTATTTATGGAAGTGTGCAATTGATAAAATGCCAAGAAAGAGTAATCTTTTAAAGCACCTCTTACAAAAACCTCTTTGTCAGAATAATCAACACAGTCTGCATAATTTACATTACTTACTTAGATGCATGTACAGCCTAAGCTTAAAGTAAAGAAGTTTGTTTTCTCATGTTTGTGCCTATTAGCCACAAATTAATTAATCTACCACCCAAAACCCAATTGAGCCACGAGCTATATTAATACATCACCCATTTCCCAGAATGCAGAGGAAGTACCACGGAAGCACTATTATTTTCACAAACATAGTCACATTTTGTTGCAACAGTTACACCCGTGAAAATGCCCGAGTTTACGTTTTAATGTATTCAGAAGGCGTCGGAGCTGTTTGGGTAAAACCTGAGCAGGGAGATGATTTTAGTTTCATGCTGTCTGATTCATTTCCATCCACTAGGGGGAGAGATCTTCTTCCTCACAGGCCTCACTGTGGAGAGCCATCATTCTCAGCTATAAAGTACTGATGAGGCGGCTCAGTGAATACTTATGAAGACTCCTGCAGTGGATTCCCTCTCACAACGTTGGTCATCTTATTCAAAACGCTCTCACTCTGGTTTATAGCCCATGTATAACGACACATCTTAAGCACCAATCATATAATTACCAGCGTCTCGAACTTGAGTGTTCATTCAACTCGGGTTCCTTCGGCCTTTCAGATTCCTCTATCCATCAACGCTGTGAAAAACTTCAGCTCCTCCATTTAATATTGTTTGTTTTGTTGTTTGTCAACACAACAGAGGAGATGTGCTTTTCTAAAGCTCAGTGTTAAAGAGGCACCCCGAAGAAGAATACACACAGCGTTGCCATGGAGCCCATTGATGTGCAAATGTATTCATTTAAATATTTTTAAGAGGATCAGCTCAGATTACGCCAAAGTTTGACAGAGATAATTCGATGGCTTGTGTAGCAGCTTTGTTTGTGGAGACCATCATTCAGGGCACGTCAGACCACCTTCACAAGCCACATAGCCTTTTTAATGAAGTTTACTTTGAGAAATAGGCCAAAGCTAGTACCTTTTCTTTATCCTCGGCTATGTTAGGGAAATCTTCCCAGACCTCATTGATGATGGGAGTTCATATTTGGAGACAGTGAGAAGCTTGATGAGACTAAAGACACATTTAGTACTAGTGACAGTTCTTGCTGAAAGAAAACTTTAACTCGCCTTATATTTTATTTAGCAACTCTGAGAAAAGAATGGCAACAAGCCGGTATAGTAGCATCGAGCGGATATATTTGCTCTTTTTCTTGCATTATATATAAATGCACCATGGAGACCCCCCAGTATTTGGGACAAGGGAGAAGAGCTTAAATATTTATGCCTAAGCCTCTGGAGGCCCGCTATTAGTAGTAAAATGTTTTACTTTCTGGGGCTGTCACTCTGCTCCGGCTCCCATTAACAACAGGGCTGACAGGGACCTCTGGGTCAAACACTTTGAGGCAACAAAAGGCCCCGATGAAATCACTCAGTGAGACCCAAATTACTTCTGTGTCATTGCTGAACAATATTTTCTCCCCAAAGCATTCCTTCCTCTGTTAACGCCATGACCCCTTCCACTGCATATGGAAAGGATTGTTTGTCTATAACACTGGGGGATGGAGATGAGGAGAAGTTCATGGACAATGTTCCTGGCTGTGTTAGCACCTCACAAGCAGCGAGGCTTCCCTCCCTCTGTTTTGTTGTGCTTTGTGAAAAAAGTTGATAAAAACAGGTTGTAAATGGAGACGGGCAGTTGAAAATGAACATGTTGGGGTGGAGCAGTGAAGCGGGAAATCCAAATATACAAGACCTCAAAGAAAACTGGCAAAAGCAAAGAGAGAAGCCCCGCGGACGCTGTGTGTGGAGCATTGAAATTCAAACTAGTGGAGCAATTGAGAAAACTGCGCTAAAATGTAAAACTAATGGTTAAGACTTCTGGATGTGCTTTTGTGAAAAGGTATAAATAATGTATTTACTTCATTTTAAACTTTATGTTAAGTGTCTAAAAGTAGTTTCTCCATCTTAATTTGGTAGTTATAACAACAATACAATACAATATTTCTAAATCCTTTATCACTTTTTCCATGCATCTTTTAAAATGTACAGCAGATTAGTGTTAGCACTGCACAACAAGTCTAAGAGTCAACATTCAATATTAGATAAGCCTCTATTTGTCATGAACTTAACGACTAACAAGATCTAATAAAATATACTTAGGGATCTTCAGTAAATCCTTCACGATGTATCAACACACACATGGGTATCATCCTTAAAGACAGATTGACAGATAGGGCTTGCTTTCAGAGGGCTATAGAGCAACGTTAAGAGTGGCACAATTGGATGAGCTGCAAACAGTATCAGAAAGGCTTGGAAAGGAATGAGCAGGCAGGGAAGCTTCAAATCCCCTCTCAACCCTAAGTGGGTGGTCCTTTCACTGTGGGTAACTGTGCAGTCGCCAGGCATTCGCACGGAGGTTTTGAGGAGGACTGGCTCTCCAGACGCAACATTCACCGTCCCGGGCCCATACATCCACAGAATTAGATTCATGCTACACTGACTTTATTTAAGCTAAGAGTCCTGGCAGTGGCTGCATTAAATGACAGCCAGTTCTCGGGTCTTTTCTCTGGATTAAAGGATGATTCAGGGGAGGAAGGCAGAATGGCTTAAGAATGAATTCATTCAGGGAGAAAGAAGTTCATAGTTTATCTGAAAAACGTAACTGAGACCTGCAGAGGTTGCCAAAGTGTATTGAACACTATGGACATGTGTGAAGATTGACAGAGAAATATGCTACAGCCCTCACTCCTCCCATACACACACACACACACACACACACACACACACACACACACACACAACACACACACACACACACACACACACACACACACACACACACACACACACACACACACACACACACACACACACACACACACACACACACACACACACACACATGCCACTCACTATCACACACACAAATGCACTTGCAATCCCAAACCTTTTTAGTTCTAATATAGAAGTTATGACTAAAATATTTCCAAAAATATATATGATTTAATCTCAAACATTACAGTTTACATTTGTTTGCAGTTGGAAGATTTGATTTATAAATTATACTACACTTTAATCCAATGATATGATATTAAACTGCTTCTCTGGTTTCTTGTTTGTAAAAGCTGCAATGTAGTTTCTCGTTCTTTAAAATCACAGCGTCATACCTCCCCAGAAAGTGACTAATTATATGTTTATGTCAATCGCCTTCTATTGGCTCTAATCCAAACATTCAACATTAAAACTAGGTTACCAGAAAGAAGGACCGATCAAAAGGTCAAAATAGACGAATCATTTTCCTTTTTTTCAGGAACCATCAATAATCATCAAACCGCTTAGTGCAATTATGCAATTAACTTAGTTAGTGTAATGATAATGACGTACAAAAAAGCAACACACATTATATTTAGATCACTTTTAATCTGTTAGCTAATATTTGAGTACCACCCAGGCCTGGGGATAATAGCCAGCCAAGCCAAGCACATGAGAACTGTTTAAGTTGGCCCCACAAGTCATACATTTCAATGATTTCAAAGAGACCCCCCAATTAAAAGCTACAAACATGTCTTTGGAATGCGAACTAACACAATTAAAAGTGCTTCATGAGTGTATTAGAGGAATAAGTTGTGAATTAGCACTTTGAATACACAAGGCTGTTTTCATTCGCGACCTCCTTTCACTCATTCAAGAAGCAGAGGGAGAGAGGTCTTTTTGAAGTCAGCCGCTTCTCTTTCTTTTTTTCCCTCTCGCTGGGCAGGAGAAGATTGAGTCAGCCTAATCTGCTCCTTGTACATTTGAATGTCTTCTGCAAAGAGCTCATCCTGGCTGCTTGATAAAGGCCCAGGTGCAGAGACAGTGGCCGTGCCTAACTTCGTCTCTGTGGGGGCTGTAAATCACCAGGGGGAAGCCCACCCTTTGAAGATACAAGCTTGCCTCACTGGCTGATTTGTGGCCAGAAGGGCAAGCCCTTTCTCCAGGCCGTGCACAACGCTCTGGCCAAACCAGAGTGGGTGTCAGGAGGAGGTGGACTCATAACTCGCCGATATGCTCGAGGACCCTCAATCAAGCTGCACAACACACACTCCATGCAGGAAGAAGAAGGGGCTCCTGGATGTCAAAGGTCAAGTGGAAGAAGTCTCGAGTGACACCATGGGTATTTAGTCCCAGTTGGAAAATCATATACAAACAAAAATGTTTGCTCTCATGAGGAACATAAATAATAACGCTATAAAAAGTTCCAGCAGTTGAGTGCCGCTGCAGGCAGCAAGTAGATTACTTTTGGATGTGTCAAAAACAAGTCCTATCTCTCACTCGCAAGTCCTCCAATAAATAATAAAACAAAGGACAAAGCTGTGAATCCAGCACGACCTGAAAGACTTAACACCTGAATCATAAATTAGGCTTGTAATTCATTCACTGCTGCAGGGCCCAAACACGGTGCCAATCATTCTGAATTGAGGTATTTTTTGCCAAAAGACATTCATCATGAAACTGGTATGACTAAACAACATAAGATCGAGCTGCAGTCTTAGAAGAAAGGTGTTAAGATGACCTACATAATGCAAAATCAAATTTGATTTATATATTAGCCGAATTCACAGTGTAAGTAACATTTAAGACACGTGTAACAAAGTAGTTGCGTGTGCTCATTTACACATCTAGATATGTGTTCAAGACCAAAGGCTGTAATCCATGATAAGAACACACACACACACACACACACACACACACACACACACACACACACACACACACACACACACACACACACACACACACTGGCCTTTCTTTTCATTTGTCCACTACAGTGCCATCTAATGATGCCAAAGAAAAGAAATTAGCGGACCATTGCACGCTCCCTTTGACCGAGTCATTAAGGTGGCCAGTGTGGAGCTGAAGCGCAGCCCTGTGAAGCTCACTGTGACACACAGGCTTGCATTCCTCTGTTTGTTATTTAGATCCTTATTTACACTTGTTGTCAGAGACAGGCTGGAAGCACAGCAGTGGCTTCCTCCACGGGCTGGATAACAATGAGCTGTAGGGAGCAGCCCAGCGAGGCATTTAGCTCGGCCCTGCCCCGTCTCCAGAAGAAGAAGAGAGGGAACTTTACTGCCTGTGAATCAGAGACTTTCCCTCTCTTTTTCTCAGTTCGGAGATCACACCGTCAAGTTTAAGAAACTACAGGTATTCAGCTTCTAAAATACACCTTCAAAAGATGATATTGAAATTCCTAAATAGGGACACAAAGCAAAAACAATTGTAAGAAATGATAACTATATCTTCTCATCTGCTCTACTTTACAGAAAAGAAAGATGGATGCAACCAGCAAGCCAACTTCATTTGTGCTTCTTAAAGTGCTGCCCTGGCTCTTTCATCATATTTCATCATTTTGAGCGTTAGCTAATGATTTAAATAACCCCCAAAAAGTAGGAAATTAGAGGAACATCACTTTTGCAGAGCATCATCTAAATCATCATCTAGGCTTATCAACTATTTGGGAAAACCAAGGAGCTGCCAAGTAATATCAATGTTTTGTGGAAAAAACATAATCTGTGGCATATCTTTTTTACATTAATTTAAAGAGAAAAATAAATCAAAGCTTGGTAAAATAATTGTAGCTAGAGGAGGAACATACTGTAACCTTGAAAGCTTGTTTAATGGCAGTGCATTGCATCATTCATAAAGAACCTCACTTCCCCAGAGTATTGGTGACTCTTATCATCACCACGATTTAGTTAATGAAGTGTGCAAACGTTGATACGAGTACACAAAATTCACAGTTTAAAAACGAGTGTTATCTGAGCCTTGTATGGGTGTGTGCACCCATTGTAACCTTTTTGTTGGCGACTTCCTGAGAGGACAAGCAGTGTGTTTGGAGGTATCAGCAGCTGTGTGCTACGTGCCTCTGATCCAGGCAGCTATTGACTTCCTGAGATTTGAATTAATTACTTGCTTCACAAGAGAAACTGGATTGCAGTGGAACCCCCTAAGAAGTCCACTCATTCTTAGGAAACTGCCCCATGGACTTGCAGATGGTTTCACTGAGATGTGCTTTCCCATAGAGAACAATTATACAGGGGATTGTGGTGCTGGCATAAACCTGGAGCACACAGTCTCCATTCTGAACATTTCAAAACAGCCATAGGGGAGGTTTGTGACTTAACATAAATTAGACCACCAGGGAATGGGGAGATCTGAAGTGGCGGAAGGGCAATATTACAGATAAATGCGCGGCTGAGAGCCTCTGCACCACAGAAGAAACAGAAATGTAGACTGTGACACATTGGAATCAGATAATAACCACATTAAAGCCTTTTAATGTTTTAAAAACTGTATCTCTGCAACCTTTTCTGCCACTATCAATGTATACTCTGGTTTAGTCAATTCATCCTCTGTGTATTTTCATTCAAAGAAAGGAAACAATGGCTGGAGCAATTAATGACGTGAAGAAAACAATTACAGTTGATACTTTTGGGGCTTGTGTGTTAGTGTGAAAGGGATTTAGTTGCTTCTGCGTTTGTATTCTGCTTGCTTTCAATTGGCTCGAGGCCCTGTGTTTGGTCTTGTCAGTGCCAGTGGCCCCAGTGAAGAGTACACTTCAGCTGTGATGAAGGATCCAGGAACGCAGAGGTTACCAGTGGCTGCTAATTAACCTCACATTGTGTTCTCTGACAAAGAAACAAAGGAACAAAGTGGAATTTCAATGCAGGAGATTATCACAATCACAATGAGCGTAGTGCTGGATCATGCACTTGATGGGGATTTTCACACTGGCCATGCCAACATGAGATGACATCAAAGACAGATGAAGTTACATTAACAAAACAATGCAGCCTTGTTATGCAATAACAAGCAGCCATCTGGACCTTCTCTGGGGTAGGAGAAGTGCGCAGCTACACCAGAATGAAACGTCTTCCTCTGTTGCTTCTGCAAGACGCTATTTGATTGTGGGAACTTTATTGCGGCTTTGTTCTGTCAGAGAGGAGGTAGCATCCTTCCTCAAACACATGAAGACAAAGAGGAAACGGGCTGTGTGTTCTTCACTGGTTATTGTTGCCACTGTTTCTGTCCCACTGGCTGAATGGCAATTACTGCTGACTTCCTATGCGGCGCAGACCCGGCCCGCTGTGGGTGCCCTGACCCTGCAGTATCCAGAGGGGAGAGACAGGAGCTGTCAAAACTCACACCTCTCCCTGCTCCTCCAGCTGCTGCCCCCACGGGGCTTGCTGCACACTCCCTGCTAATCAGCTCCATCTCATCTCTGGAAGGAACTGGCCCCCAAGTAGATGTAGGCCCTTTTCTCACCTCTGCTACCTAGCGCACCTTTGAAGTCCTGTGCAAGTGTTAGTTTATGGCTAGAGAGGGTACGATAAGATCCCAAAGAAAGGTGATAAATTAGCTCTTCGTCCCACATTTAAAAGGGGAAATGGCAGGCTGCTAAAAAGATACACAGAATCTGTTACAGTTCTAACACGTAAGAGCTAAAGCACTTGAGAAGCAAAAACATTGTGGTGTCAAATCTGTTAAGTACCTTCATTAAAGCAGCATGTTTGTATTAAGCTTGCTTCCCACACTGAGGTTCCGTCTGAACAAGCATTTGGTCAAACTGTAGCCGCGGGACTTGTTGGAATTAAAACACAAGTTTCTAATCTGATAAACTGCAAGTGCAACAGATGTAGAGTACACATGACAAGCTGAGACAGAGCGAGCACTTTTGCTCTCAGAACACACCTTTCACAGGCATGCCAAATGAAACACTGGGGATTTTAAATAGATTGATTAGCAATTATCACAACAGAATAAGAAACTGTTGCCCAATGTGTACACAGCCAGAAAACAAGTCTAGACATTAGTGATTTTAACCATTTGCTGACCCCACTTTAACGATGAAATTAAGAAGAAGAACCTGTGTGTCAGATGTAATGGCTGGAGGTTGAGTTTGACAGTGTTGGAGCCTGAAATTTGATGTATTAGTTTTCTGTTGGTTGTCTGGCTCACATGTCTAAACCCGCCCAACACTTGCTGATCCTGAGGGATCCAATAACAAGAGATCCATGTGTTCAGAGACAGAAACGTGTTACATTACCTATTGTTCACTGAAAATATGTCAGTGAAAGTCACTCGACTGCGAAACCCGTATCCTACAGATTTGGGAAACTCCGCAGACATATTTAGAAAAATTAAGAAACACCCAGAGCCCCAAAAGATGTATTACTTTAAAAAAATGTATTTAGACATTCAAAATGACATCTATAGAATTAACAAGTTTCTATTAGAACCTTTCTTTGCTGCTGACATGTCAGAGAATAGGAACTCGTTCATGTGTCACACTGTGTCTGTGACAATATGCATCCTTATCTTGAATAACAATTATCACCCCATTTCCAGGAACCATTAGATCTTCTTTACAACTCCCACTTCCTACAGAGAGTTTAAATATCAAGTTCTGCAGCTCGAGAAAACAAAGAAAACACAATTCTTTGAAAATGCATTTTCACTCATTTTGTGATGAGCTTGAGGATGAACTGAAAATCCTTAACTTTATTATATAAAAAAAGTGTCATCCCATTTATAGAACAATATCTACGGCCTGTTGTAATTTCCACGTCTGCAGCAGCTGAGTGGAATTTTTGCCACTGCCACCCGCTGACATAATTTGTTTCACAGTCACCACCCAGCAGCATGAATCAGATGTTGACACTCTAATTTCATGCACACATGGGTGTTTGGCTGAGCCAGCCTTGAATCCCGCTGCCTCTCCCCTCAGCTGCCCACTATACCTGACCTTTGCCCCCTGACACAGCCATGTAATGTATTTAACCTGGGAGTCACACATTAGGACTGATGCCTTAACCATAGAGTCTCATAATGATGATGTGCACCACAAGGAATTCAGTTGCAGGATAAAATCACCATGCTCTAACATTTTATTGTAATTTCAAATAAAACAGAAATATGATCTGTACAATTATCTAATGAGTAACATTTACTACAGGCAGGTGGTGTATTATGTGTAAAATGTGTTTGAAGAATGATAGCATGCATTTAGTTGCTTCTTTCCCGTCAGGAGAATACAGCGTTGCTCTATTTTCCACTGAAATAAATCAGTTGACTAGGTCCATAGCACCATCTGAAAATATTTGTTTTATGTTGTTGTTTTAATAAAAAACTACAAGCACATGCAAGAAATAATCAAATATAGCCACTAGCCATGTTTCAAAATGTCAAAAGGCTTGTCAAAGATTGACACATTTGCCGAGCATAATTAATGCAAGTTTTGACTATCACTGATTATTTTTCTAAAAGTCAGTGCTGACAGTCTGCTGTGGGAGAGGAGCGGAGCTACCATTTGGTGTTTATCCATGTCCTCATTCTGTCAGCTCAAAGAAACAGAATAAACTACTTTTCAACACTAGTGACCATTGGTATAACCGTGACAATGTATGGCAAAAAAGGGAAGGCAATTCCCAATATCTCTCCCTCACAACAGACCTGACAGCTCCTTGTATGAGTGAGCATAAATCCACAAGATAAACTCATAAACAAATAAGTTGTTTGTGTGCATGGAAGCAGACAACGACCAGGGTTTATGAAACATGTACTCTGTCTTTGACAAATATCCAAACAATAAACACACAGTAAATAACAGCACCCTGTCCGTATCACTTCCCTACTTGAGGTTAAGTTGAGTTTATTGCGGAGGCCACTGCCTGCATGCATTAAGCAAATCATAAATTATACATGCTAATTACCTTGGGCCTCCACTTTAATGAATTATTTTAATTAAACTACAACATTGAGGTTTTGCATGTGGTCTATATTTCATCCCCTGCCTAAGATGACCTTCTTCTTTGTCTAAGTGAAACATAGTTGAGGGAACAAGGACAATGCAGACTTGGACGACTAAGTTCATACTGTTGCTACTGAAAATATGGAAACAATGTATAATAGGCAGAATCTACAAGAAAATTATATATTTTTATTATGCAAGAAAACACTGGGGCCATGTTTGCAGATTAAAAAAATATAGTGCCAGAAACAGTATTGTTCAAAGGTTTTATTAAGAAAAAGACTGTTTCCACACTAATTATTGCAATTTCAACATATCAGGTTTGCAAGTAGTTTGCTATGATGAGGTATAATATGAGTTTCCTCTCTCTCCCGCCTGTTACCTGTGGTTTCCCACTTTTTCTCTTAGGGTTTTCATTAATAGGCTCATTTTAACATTTTGAGCAAAAGCTGAAGGTGTTTGTTAAAATGTTTGAGTGCCGAAAGCCTTTTTTTAAACTGACTTTATATCCTTGATGTGCTACATTTCAGTAAATCCCCTGGAACATCTGCACTGTGTCTTGAAACATTATTATAGGACGACAGGATGTTGCATTTTGAATATTGCATTTATGTTCCAGAGCAGCACATAATACATCAAATTAAAACTTTTGGTTATTTTTACATTTCACATTCTGGGATGAATATACAAGGAATGACTTACAAAGGTTATTTTAAGACATTTGTCTATTTATATAACATCAACATTTTTATTTATAAGAGTGCAATATACACCAAATAAGACAAGTACACTGAATTCCAATTGAATAGAAAAAAATCACAAGTTTAAATGTGTAGTTATGTTATTCTTTTTAAATGTTTTCAATGAAACAGTTATATGTGTGTGTTAATATAGTTTAAATCGAATTGAATTGCCTAACCATAAAAATGTAAATCTGATTTAAAATTAAAGCTTGTAATCTGCTGTTGCAGTTTCAATACATTTAATCATCAGGGCTAATGTTACACACACAGATGCACAAAGTAGGGAGAAAAAAAACTAACACTGTTGTCCAAACAGTCCATGGGGGAGGGGTGGATTTAAATTCCAAAAGGGTCTTGCAGCTCGTTTCCTAGTTCCCCAGTCAGCAATGTGTTTGTGAAAAAATCAGTCTTTTTGTCTTGCTGAAAAAAGGCTAAATCTACATTGGTGGCCCAGTCTAAGTTTGCTATTCTTTGCACTTTCAATTCAAGTGAATGAGGGAGAATGAAGTGGCCCGAGACCCTTTATTTGATCTACTGGATTGCATAAAGTGACGGAATTCTAATGTATTTGTTTAATACCCCGAAATAGGCTGTTGCTTTCTATAGGGGGAGGCAAATAAAGCGCGTTCTTTTTTTAATCCTGCAAACAAATCGAATAAAGGAATGTAGAATATTTTATAAAATGTGTTTACATTTTTTTTTTTCCGTCTGTTTTTTTAACCTGTTGAATAAAATTCCCACGATTTTTGTAGTCGGAAAAAACCTACATGACAAAAATCTGCAACAAGAATCAATTCGGACATTGTTTGCATGTTTTAAAATGTTTATTTATTATTGGGCTTAATTGTGTTTAGCCTACAGAGTGATGAATGAGGCCAGTTGTCTGCGCTGTGACCATGGCATCGCAACTCCATGCATCCTAATCGACTGCACGATTCATTTCTCTCCCACTGCTGCTGAGCCACTCACACACTCTCAATTCATACAGGCCTGAAAACAGGACCAATTCAAATATAATGTTTACAAGTAAGCATTATTTTTGCTTTACTTAATATTGTCATTTAATTAAGATATAGCAACAATTCAAGAGTTTTAAGAGTTAAAAAAAATGTTGCCAATTGAATAGTAACTGTTTATATAAAATACCTATACATAGTAATAATACAAATACAAATAATAATAATATGTGACAGTGTCTTACATTAAACCTCCAGAAACACGTTTGATTGTTTACTTCACTTTTAATGAGAAAATATTTCGATGACCTTTTTTCCAATTCATTGCAGATTTTGCACACTTTTCGAAAGCACGCATGCTTGCAAAAAATAAACAAACAAAAAACAAACAACAACATTTACAACAACAGTACCAACACAATTTTTTAGAATGCATGCTTTACCTAAAAAAAACAAAAGTACAAATGTACAGCATCTGATACACATGGTCACCACAGCCTTTTAAATTAAATTCTTCACAGAACATTTTCTGGAAAATAGATATCTAAAACATAAAACTAAAAAGTGCATTTTACAACATTTCAGTATCAGTTATTTGCAATATTCACATCTTGCATTCTGAGGAAGTCTCATACTACTTTTCCATTTGGAAAATATTTGATAACTCATTTTGTTTTCTTTTATGTACAGTGATGGTAAGAACAAATCTAAATCCTATTCCTATTTGGTATACCCTTATCCATCATTCCAGTATTAAAAAGCAAACAAAAAAACACAGGCATTGCCTCGCAATTTCATTGACATTACAGTGGTCACACAGAAACGGTGCAAAAGTGTTGCTATTTGATAAAACTGAAAAACTGCCACGGGAATTGCAAGCACTTAAAATGAGAGTTGATGGTGCCAAAACAACTCCACTTTCAACACTCACATTTCACAATAAACTGAAAAATAGAACTATCAAATAATTTATATTTTCAAGAGCAATACTTCGCTGTGCGATCCTGTGCTGGACTTCTATGACACAATTTAAAGCGACACATTCAACACATACACAAATAATTCGATATGCAACTGCAACTCGCCTTGATAGTTTCCGACGACAGAAAATATAAACTTTGGGATTGGTAAAGCGGCCTGCGAGCCGGCCAGCAGCTGGTTCTACTGGGAGAGTCCCGCTGGTCAGTGCACCGCCACAGACTGCAGTGTGGAGGGGCTCGTCAGCGTCTCGCTCGGGGTCGCAGGGCTGCTTTGGCTCGTCGCTGTCTGAGGGGACGTCGGGCTCAGAGACTGCGGAGAGTTTGATAGAAACGCGGGGATGTGTGGAGGTAACGCCGAGAAGCCGGCCATGGAGGTCGGGGTGGGCTTGATGGGCAAAGGAATCTGTCCGCCGTGACACAGGGACTTGAGGGGCATGCCATAGGCACTATAGTCGCCGCTCGCCATGGAGATCGGTGCCACCGTGTCAATCATGCTGGTGTTGTACATGTGGGGCCAGGCTGTCGTCAGCTGGTTGTGCAGCGGGTACCCGGCAGACATGGACTGCATGGTGGAGAACGCCAGGCTTCCCGGGACCTTGTACTCTCTGGCGATGATATTCTCGATGGCGAATGGATGCTTAAAAGTTGAGGACTGAGACACTCCGAGGTTGTAAGATGACATCTGGGGCAGGTGTGTGCCAGAGGCTGCCAGGGCGCTCAGCCTCAGCTTGGCTTGCTGCTGGAGGTAATGGGCAGCATCCGACTGCTTACTCTGGGCCAAGTGTTCGGCGGACATCAACAGTTTGAACCTTTTGCGGCGTCTCAAGAAACTTCCATTCTCAAACATGTCCCCGCAGCTGGGGTGCAGAGCCCAGAAACTGCCCTTGCCTGGCTGATCCGGGCGCCGGGGGATTTTAATGAAACAGTCGTTGAAGGACAGGTTGTGTCGCAGAGAGTTTTGCCACCGCTGAGTGTTTTCCCTATAATAAGGGAATCGATCCATGATGAACTTGTAAATTTCACTGAGAGGCAGCATCTTCTCCGAGCAGCTCTGGATGGCCATGGCTG
The DNA here is from genome assembly GCF_902827175.1 of Gymnodraco acuticeps. Classification (NCBI taxonomy): domain Eukaryota; kingdom Metazoa; phylum Chordata; class Actinopteri; order Perciformes; family Bathydraconidae; genus Gymnodraco; species Gymnodraco acuticeps. The sequence goes on from NW_022990889.1 coordinate 2,664,401, forward strand.
TGAGGGAGATGTAGGAGTAAGGTGGCTTCTGGTCGCTGTACGTGTTTCTTCCAGGGCGAGGCATCCTCGATATTTTCAAAAAAAGCAATTAAAAAAAGTAGTCTCCCTTAGTTCCTTGACGAAAGCTTCCCGCTCTTCATGAAAACAACCACGGAGAAAAGTTGCAATGCCGCTCAGGCTCGAGTTGCGTTGTGCGTAAAACAGGCAGATTGAGCGCCTCTGCAGTGTGCAGGCGGGCGGACGGTGCACATTTATGGAGGGAAGGCTGCTGTAAGTCTTGCTTGCAAAGTAAGTCAGCTTGTCCCGCTAGCAGAGCTGAATAGACTTCATCTGGCGTCCTTGATAAGACGAGCTAAGTGGATGCCTCCATGGCCTTCCTCTAACCATCTGATAGTTTTATGTAGTGACATGAGCAGAAAAGACCCCTGTAGAGGCGCTCCATTAATGTGCCACCTCTTTGCTATCACATGACAATTGCCATGGGAGGAGGGGGCTGGGAGGAAGGCATAATCTGGTTTCATTTACACCTATTTACATGGACACCTTGGGCCAATGGAAATCATTTCCATTTGAAGACAGAAAAAGGGGTGAAAAGGCTCGGCAACCGGAATTGAACTGCGATGGCACTCAGTGTGTGAAGGTATGCGCTAATACTTTTTCAGCGGACTTTACAGTATAATAACAATTAAAAAAACAAAAGTATTTTAACGGAAACGAGAAAAAAAAGTCGGCATATTGTAATTTAATTATAGTATGTGATAAAATGTGCTTTTAACTATTTGTGCAGTTGTTAAGGCAGGTGTGTATTATATTTGATATAAGGATTTATTTATTAAAAACACTGTTTGTGCAGTGGTGTGTGCAATGAGTGCAGTTTTCAAGTGTTAACCGTTTTTATGATGTGGATTTGAGTGAACAATAATCTAACAGATACAATGTTATTAAAATGCATATCGCTCCCCTCTAATTACAGCCTGATATTGTTTACGAAATGCCATACAAAATAATTTGCCATGAGCAAGTTTGTTGATGAGCCTACTATTAGTTTTTCTCAGCTAATTTGGCCCAGAGCTGCGCAGAGGAAGTAGACGATATGAAAACATCAACACAATGCAAACAACGCTGTTCAAACTGAAACTTCATGAGGCAATCAGGTCTATTGTGTTTATGTAAAGAAGATCCAAAAGTACTTCAGAAATGCAAATAAACCCTTGAGGATGGTGTGGTGAAAACTGTATAAAATATCCATAAGTCAATTATATGAATGTGAAAACCAAATGGGAAGCCTATTTTGAGCTATTGCTATTCAAGCTTTTGGCCAGGCCACCTTTTCCGCTTGGAGGGTTTGCAATGCCTGGGACCACACGCAGATTTGCTCATAATTTATGCAAATTTCCCCCCATAAATCCACAATGCACCCCATCACCAGTCTGACGGATTACGAAAAGAATCGCATTGCGGGGGACACAGAGCTATTTTCACCCAGAAACCGAAGCAGGCTGAAGAAGAGCTTCCCCCGTGCTATAAGCACTGCATGAAAGCCTGAACTAATACAAACAAATATATCGAAAAAAGGACCATTCCATACAAATGATCCAGTTTTAGTAAATTATTTTTATACTATACGTTATTTAATAAAAGGCCTATTTTAAGTCATCTTTTGTGTCAAGTGTCTTGTCTAAAACTTCCAGTGTGCAGTCTTTTTTCTCCTGAGTGGCTTTTAACACCTGTCATTTCCCATTAATGTTGAGCTGAAAAGGTTTTTTTTTCCAAAAGGAAGTGGCCAAGTCAACCCATCTCAAACTCCGCGGATAATGACAACACACTGCCAAGTACCAAATATCTCCTGACATCCAGCCTATTCATTCCTTTAAAAACATATATTGGGTGTCACTCAGATTATTGGGTCCATTTGCATTCAAATCGGTAGACTGACTTGGTTACGTGCAAATAATATGATTGTGAAATGTGTTTAATATGTGCTGATACAAATCGCTCTGCAAACAATGAAGGATGCAAATCCTTTGAATTCCACCATTCAGCAATTTTACGCATGATGCTTAATCTTACATTATACTCTTGAAATGACTAATCGTTGTCTCTTTTATTTGTTCATGTTTGCACTGCTAACTTGCTGCCACGCCAAGTTAGTGCCTTCCAAGTTAACCTGCAACACTCGCATTAACCAGCCGAGCCACAGAGCAGCAGTAAGAGTTTTTCTCTGCTCTCACACACAGACGGTGTGGCTTTTTGAGCTTCAGGGTTATGGGATATTGGTAGACCTTTTGTCTCCGTCGAATGCACACACTGAAAATACCACCATGACTCTGAATCTGAATAGGGTTTTTAGCTGCTCCCAAACTCCTGAGTTCAAGCAGCAGTAGATCAAGTCTGCACTATGTTTGGTCATTTGTAGAAACCCGAACAAAGGTTGGGATAAGCCAAATTGCATTGCACTTGTGAACCGTGCCTCAGCCTGAAGTATCCTTTATAGCAGGAGGGGGACCAAGAACAATTTTGTGTGAGCTTTCAAAAAAAGAGGAGCGAAAACAAAGGGCACTTTCTGAAACATCTTAAAGTAGAGTAGTGAGGCGTGACATTCCCAGGGTGACGAGACACAAAAGCTGAGGTCATGGGGATGAAAAAGAGAATCAAACAGCCACTTTCACACGTCTGCCCTCCTCTGCTGCACCCCCGAACACAATAGGAAACAAATGTTGTTAAAAGAGGATCGATGCCATTCATTCTAAAGCACCGAATGATAGCCAAACAATATTGTCACACTGAATCGAGTTGAGATATGCTGCCACCCAGACCTACGGAGAGGGAAAAATCTGCCTTTCAGGGAACGATGAAGAGAAATTTAAAGCTGAGGGTAATTACACAGGAAAACATTTATTCAAGGAATGAGCTTAAGTCAATATTAATTAATAGCAGAAAAAGAATCCACATTTGACCTGTGTTTTTTATTGAATGTATTGAAAACGTAGGTGTACATTTTTCTTGGCACTAAAATATATTTTTAGGTGATTTTTGTTTTTTCTACTTTCCCTTGCAGGTTCTCAGAGCAGGTTGCTAACTGTAGGCAATGTATATTTAGGCCACTAACCAACCTATAAATAGACAAATCATTGCTAGAGGTGAACAAATTCGCATCATTAAAACAAACATTTATAATCCAAGTTAATTATGAGTGTAAATTCCAGCAATTTAAAAAAAAAAAAAATTGTCATGCAGATTATCATGAGCAGGCCATTTAAAAAGGGATTTGTTATCTACCTGGGTTTTTGTATTAAAACACACGTTCAGTGAAAACAGATACATCTTGTTGTCTGCTGCAAAATGTGACTCTCAAACCCTTCCAATAGGCCTGTGCTGCTAATTAAGTCCGTGGTGATTTCAGCCCCCAGAGATGTTTTACGGTGCAATTAAGGACGCGCTGATGATAAGGTATGAATATTCAGCAGAATGACAATTAATTAGCAGACAGAGGGCTCTCACAAGAACCTCCTCAATGGCACATTTAGCCCATATGACGGAATATTCACACTATTTAAAGGCCATCTTTAAATGCCCTCTTGAATATGATTTTTTTTTTTTTTTTTTACCAGAAAAGGAAATCAGAATAATGCAGAATTTATATGTTCGAAATCAAAGCATGGTTAATGTGTTTTTGTGTGTGTTTATTTTATCAAACAACGGGATTATAGTCCTGCAGCAGCCCGGCCCATTAGTTGTTTCTGGGTGACATCAGAGGGAATTACCTGGAAGAAGACCTCAGGGCATTGACAACATATGCTCGGATTATGCTTAATGGTCTAATTACATAAATTAGGTATTCATTATACGGCACATCATCTGTAACAGATATCTCAATTGTACAGGCGGGAACATCTAATTTAATTTGTCTGTGAATGGTTTCATGCAATTAAACACTGGAAGACGTACACAAAAAAAAAGGTAAAAAGGTTGACCAATACAGTGTGAACTGTTTTTTGTATTTAATTGTTTTACCAGGGCATCAAGGGAATTTTAAATTATTTTTGTAATGTTATTTAAATTAATTTTGGACAATTTTTTCAGGTGGGGATAGGATCAGCAGTCAGCATTTCTTGGTGCTTCTATGTTTGACAATCTGTATATAATCTTATGTGCCTATGACTTTACAGGTATAATTAATAGTTAAATATGTCACTGTTATTTGGAAGAATACATTTTAAACACATCTATCTACTGTATTGCCATGAATTTCATTGTGTGTGTGTGTGTGTGTGTGTGTGTGCGCGTGTGTGTGCGCGTGCGTGGGAGGCTGTCCCAGTTCATTGACTCCATATGGTGAGAAACAGCAGGACTGATGAGTGTACTACCTGAGGTCCGTGTTTGTGCTGTCGACTGAAACCAAAACATAGGCCCCTGACCCACTGCATAATTCATTACAGACAAGACAGTGCCGCTCACTCTCTCATTTCATCATTCCAGCTTTTGTTGACAGATGACTCCGTAACAACAAATCATCCTATTAAACTACACATGATACTCAGCTGACAGATGTTAAAGGGAAGGAGCAAAGAGCAAGAACAAAGTCGCTGCAGGATGGTGAGACAGGAAAAATGTAAAATGGGCAGAAAGATAAGACAAAAAACAGAATAGCAATATAACCGAGTCCATTTCAATATTGAAAAGAAAATGCAGAAACCCTCACTATACTATGTATCACTGCATAATGAACTACTTTCATATGAACAATAATTCTCAGTTACTGTATTGTTGAAAATGAGAGAATAATGCAATATTAAACAATATGAGATCATAATATATTAACAACAAACTCAACAGAACAGTGCATTTTCACCATTAAGCAGAAAGATAAAAGAACAAAAAAAAGAAGTATGAATTAACATAGTTCAATCACATACAAAGAGTCACCTTTCACAGAGGATAACACATGAGATGGAAGGCTTTGAGGTGGATAAGTATGAATCTCTGCAGCAAGGATCACAGCATAATATAATATTATCAAAAGTATACCAAGTTTTGAGAGAAAGGCTTTTAGAGCTTCCCAGAACTGTGTACAACAAACCCAGATGGCAGGTGACTATAGCTTTCACTAGTATAACAGGTGATATAGTATAGTATAAAAGTATCAACCTTTTTTTTTCCTTTTTGCATTTGGCTTTCTTTGGTGTTTGCTTCTATGGATGTATAAAAGGCCATTTCACGCCACGCCATTAAGAGGAAGTGCTCCGGAAGTCAAGTGACATGCTAAACCATTGATGCATTTATCTTGTCAACATAGCTTACAGTGATACATAGTTCAGTGATGTCCGATGTGTTTGCAAAACTCCTCTTTCCATATCTCCTGTAATGAATTTGCCCTGAAAATTAAGAACATTTTGAACTTTTGCAGCAGATTTTAGACGTACCAAATGCACTGAATGCCTCAATAAGTTAACATGTCATGCTAACTTTCGGTGGATTTAGTGTAATTTCCAACAGGATATTATATTTTATTCAGTTGCTTGACTATGTTGATTGCAAAACTGTATACTTAAAAAAGAAATGACCTCAGCAAGTGTCACACATTTAAGGCCTCGAGTGGGGCTGCGGTGGGGTTTCTATCCATTTGTAAATAGATGTGTTTCCTTGTGTTAAACACTAGGGGCATACTCCTTATATACCATATGTAATTAAAGACACAAATCAAAATTGTTTTCAAACAAGGTGTAATGATATGCATAAAGATTAAAACCTCTATATGTGAAATCAAAACATTTAAGCTTTTTAACTGAGGGGTAAAAAATTGATAATATCATGTCCCTTTAAGTGAAATTACAACCTCTTATGGTCAATGATGTAGGTTTTAACCTTAAACCTTTTCTCTTATTTCTATTATCTTTGAATTGTGAAGTAATGGAGGCAACTTTAACTTTGGCTGTTTGCCCCAAATGAATTGCCCATGTAAAGTATGATTTAATGAAGGATGAAAAGCTTTGAACTCTGGGATCAATTCAGAGAAAGTTGACATTGTTGTTTGTTAGACATTTCCTCGGCAAAGGCACCAACAAGTCTCTCCTTTGGGGGTTGGCATATAAGCCATATAACAGAGGCAAATCCCTTTTTTATTGTGAGCTTGTGTGGTTGCAAGGCACGGTCCTTTGTGTGGCTTATGTTCATCCAGACCTTGGCAGTGATCAGAACACGCTTAACCAACTGGGACCAAATGAGGGGCATTTTGTTGTGTCTTTCATCTTATACATCAGGGAAATGCCTGGTCTCCAAGGATGTGGCAAACAGAGCCAAAGACCAGAACAACACAATCACAATACAGGAGTGTTTACAACACACATAAACAAAAACACAAGGCTGATGCTGGGGACACCCAAAGGGAAGGTAACGGAATGAAAAATATATCATAAGACATTTTAACAGAAAAGTTTTTAATTCTGCATGTTGACGTCCAGTTATCAAAGCAGAAGAGAGACACATTTGAAAACATAATTTGTAGGTTTTTCTGACAAGTCATAGGTGGCTCTTGTTTTAGAGACAAAGGCCTCTTCTTTGTTTCAATGTCACTTAGTATTTATATTTTACAAGACAGGACTCCCGCCACGCAGGCAGTGCCTTTGCTCCCGGGTGACTAACACAATGACCAATCACCAAGTGCCACTTGTATTGATATATTTTAATTGGTGTGTGATATATGCTGCTGTAAGACTCACATTTGCATAGCTAAGCATAAACCAGCCCTCACAGTAAATCACAAAGAGCTTTAAAGAGAAACGCAAACAAGTGATGTTGCATGGTATGCTTTGCACTGCTCCTTTATGCTTGACCAGCTCAATGTGCCTCCTGCTGAAAGGTAATATGCATGACACATTGCCAGGCACTAATTCATTTGTTTAGTAATAGGGGGCTAACCTGTGCTGAAAACATTGGTGCGGTGAGGAAAACATAAAGGTCCTGTTAATCCACAGCTAATCAAAAGGTTGCAGGAAACAACCCTGCAGAAAGATTTGTCATATTAATTAAGGCGAGGCTTGAATATTTGTGTGTCTATAAAAGCATGCTCATAAAGAAGGGCACAGTCCCGACTCCAAATCATTATTCCACCAGACTGCTGTGACACTCAGTGTAAGAATGCAACCCCTAGCTGGCGGCCAAGGACCTTGGAAAGCATGGCTAATGTCTAGAGAGAAATATGTATTTATGTCTGGCATCACGTTCATTAAGGGTTCTTGAAGCAGCGTTGCAGCTGATATACAAAAAGATGTGTTTTTTCGAAGGATAGTCATAGCACCGGTGAACTGTGGTGTTGATTACTGG